>NC_067235.1:2396428-2709285 GCF_019924925.1 Ctenopharyngodon idella | reverse complement strand
GTCTTTCTTTCAGCTAAATAAGGGGTGTTTCCGCAGCAAGCAGGAGGCGCAGCACGCGTTTTCTGTACTCGTGTGGTTCTGCAGGAGGCTTGCGAGTTCAGAGGTGGTTTCTTCATACAGGATGAAAAGATTCACAAGAGTATTGATTGGAATGATATATAGTGGAGCTGTTTGCTTGGGAGGTTCATATATGGATCTTTGCAGGCCTTTCATCTTCAGCATGTGTGTGTGAGTGTTGCATGTTGATTGCAGTGTTGTCACAGACAGCTATAGCAAAGAAGATCAAAATAATAAGAACATTACAATAAAATACAATAAAGTAAAAATCTGTAAGAAAAAAAAGAAATCTGTATAGACAATATAATGCATTTAAAATGCCTCATAACATATATATATATATATATATATATATATAGGGAGTATAATACATTATCTCACAAAAGTGAGTACACCCCTCACATTTCAGCAACTATTTTAGTATATCTTCTCAAGGGACAATACTATAGAAATGAAACTTATATAGAGTAGAAATATATTTTAGAGTAGTCAATGTGCTGCTTGTATAGTAGTACAGATTTAAACTTCTGAAAATTAACTCAGCATACAGCCATTATTGTCTAAATAGCTGGCAACAAAAGTGAGTACACCCTAAGTGATAACAGCTCTACGTCTTTTAACCATGCAAAGCCACATGTCCTATTCATCATGTTCATGTTTTTGTCTGCTTGACAGTACCATACAAATTTGCGAATCTTGTATTAGAGCAGTTAAAATTTGGTGCTTTGAGTACGATCCTCTCATACTGATCACTGGATGTTCAACATGGCACCTCATGGCAAAGAACTCTCTGAGGATTTGAGAATTAGAATTGTTGCTCTCCACAAAGATGGCCTAGGCTATAAGAAGATTGGTAACACCCTGAAACTGAGTTACAGCACAGTGGCCAGGGTCATAGAGAGAGGTTTTCCAAGATGGGTTCCACTAAGGATCAGGCCCCGCAAGGGTCGATCACAGAAGTTGAGTCCTCGTGTTGTGCATCAGGTGCAGAAGCTGGCTTCAAAAAACAGATGCATGAGTGCTGCCAGCATTGCTTTAGAGGTTGCAGAAGCTGAAGGTCAGCTTGTCAGTGCTCAGACCATACGCCGCACGCTGCAACAAGTCGGTTTGCATGGCCGTCGTCCCAGAAGGAAGCCTCTTCTGAAGCTGGCTCACAAGAAAGCCCGCAAACAGTTTGCTGAAGACAACCTGTCCAAGAGCATGAATTACTGGAACCATGTCCTGTGGTCTGATGAGACTAAAATAAACTTGTTTGGCTCAGATGGTGTCCAGCATGTGTGGCGACGCCCTGGTGAGGAGTACCAAGAAAATTGTGTCTTGCTTACAGTCAAGCATGGTGGTGGTAGCATCATGGTCTGAGGCTGCATGAGTGCTGCTGGCACTGGGGAGCTCTGCTTCATTGAGGGAAACATGGATCTCAACATGTACTGTGACATTCTGAAGCAGAACATGATGCCCTCCCTTCAGAAACTGGGCCGAACGGCATGATAATGACCCCAAACACACCACCAAGATGACAACTGCCTTGCTGAGGAAGCTGAAGGTGATGGAGTGGCCAAGTATGTCTCCAGACCTGAACCCTATTGAGCACCTGTGGGGCATCCTCAAGCAGAAGGTGGAGAAGCGTCATGTGTCTAACATCCAGCAGCTCCGTGATGTCATTATGGAGGAGTGGAAGAGGATCCCAGCAACAACCTGTGCAGCTCTGGTGAATTCCATGCCCGGGAGGATTAAGGCAATGCTAGGATGTACTCACTTTTGTTGCCAGTTATTTAGACAATAATGGCTGTATGTTGAGTAATTTTTAGAGGACAGTAAATCTGTACTGCTATACAAGCAGCACATTGACTACTCTAAAGTATATACAATTTACATTTCTATAGTATTGTCGCTTGAGAAGATATACTAAAATGGTTGCTGAAATGTGAGGGGTGTACTCACTTTTGTGAGATACTGTACATATAAGAGTGTAGTATAAGAAATATAGGAAAGCATTTCAATGTATTAATCCCTTTAAAGCTGTAATTAAATGTATTAAAACTGTGGTTACATTTTTAAAAGTACTTTTACTGTCTAAAGTTTATTATAAAACATGATTGCATTATAATGAATGTTTCTTATAATGGATTGCACATACCAAATCTATGGAAACTGTTATTATATATCTTAAAATATGTCAGTGCCATTGTTTTCTCTCAAGATGCACACCAGTAATGTTTTTAAGGCACATTTATAAAAGCTACTTAAATGTCGTAATTTAACCAAGGTCTACTCCTGGCTTAATCTAAACCCCGAAACCAGGCCTTTATGTTTGAGCTGTGAGATGGACGTCTTGAGTTGTCTGCCAGCACTGCCGCTCCGCCTTCGGACTCTGTCAGGCCCTTAATGAAAAAGAGAGTGGACTGGTTTTGAACTGCTGATGGAGAAAACAGATTAACTCAGTCCAAGAGCGGTGACACAGACATGGGCTAACAGAAGCACCTCATGCTCAAGCAGGTCAAAGAGGAGAGCAATAAATTCACACTGACCTCCTCACTACTGAAAATAACACATGCTCTATTCCAATGGAAGCAGCATTTTAAGACATTATAGACACGCTCCCGATGTGAATCTTGTTATTTTACATACACACACTCACCCGCCACTTTATTAGGTACACATGCTAGTATCATGTTGGATCCTTTTGCTTTCAGAACTGCCTTAATTCTTCGTGACAGAGATTCAACAAGGTGCTGGAAACATTCCTCAGAGATGTTGGTCCATATTGTCATGATAGCATCACACAGTTGCTGCAGTTGTCAGCTGCACATCCATGATGTGAATCTCCAGTTCCAGCACATCCCAAAACTGCTCTATTGGACTGAGATCTGGTGACTGTGGAGGTCATTTGAGTTTAGTGAACTCACTGTCATGTTCAAGAAACCAGTTTGAGATGATTTGAGCTTTGTGGCATGGTGTGTTATCCTGCTGGAAGTATCCATCAGAAGATGAGTACACTGTGGTTATTAAGGGATGACATGGTCAGCAACAATACTCAGGTAGGCTGTGGTATTTCAATGATGCTCAACTGTGCCAAGAAAATATCCTCCACACCAATACAGAAGCAGCAGCAGCCTGAACCACTGATACCATGAATTCATGCTTTCATGTTGTTTATGCCAAATTCTGACCCTACCTCCTGAATGTTACAGCAGAAATCAAGACTCATCAGACCAGGCAATGTTTTTCCAATCTTTAATTGCCCAGTTTTGCTGAGTCCGTATGAATTGCAGCCTCGGTTTGCTGTTCTCAGCTGACAGGAGTGGCACCGGTGTGTCTTCTGCTGCTGGAGCTCATCTGCTTCAAGATTGGACATGTTGTGTGCTCAGAGATGGTCTTCTGCAGACCTCGGTTGTAACGAGTGCTTATTTGAGTTTCTGTTGCCTTTCTATCAGCTGAGCCAGTCTGGTCATCATGACCTCTGACCTCAACAAGGCATTTTCTCCCACAGAACTTCCGCTCACTGGATATTTTCTTTTTGTCGGACCATTCTCTGTAAACCCTAGAGATGGTTGTGTGTGAAAATCCCAGTAGATCAGCAGTTTCTGAAATACTCAGACCAACCTGTCTGGCACCAACAACCATGCCGAGTTCAAAGTCTTTTAAATCACCTTTCTTCTCCATTCTGATTCTCAGCTTGAGCTTAAGCAGATCCTCTTGACCATGGCTGTGTCCGAAATCTCCCCCTATACCCTTAAATAGGGCACTATTTGAGGGAACAGCCATTTGTAGTGGTGTCCGAAACCATAGTGGATGTTATCAAGTGCACTCATTCAATCCCACAATGCACTGCAATAACAAGTGTACAACCAATGTACGCTCAATGGCTAGAAAATACCCATAATTCACCGTGAAATAAATTCCTGTGTCTGACCAGAAGATGTCGTCTGCAGCTGAATCATCCATTTTCCAAACCACTGGTCCGATGTGGCTACAGCGTAATATCACACAGGCATAAATTCCTGTTTAACTGATTATTAAATTATTTAATTAAGGTTTATTCACTGATTTCATGACAAAGTTCAAGATAAATATTTTCATAATTACTGGAGCTGCCAGTTTGCTAAGTTTCAAATGATTATTAAACAGCACAAACTATGCAAAAGCAGCAGTCCTTCCGGCTCAGTGTCTGAATTCACTCACTCGTTTTCATTCACTCCTTAAAGTGAACTGTATTAGTGGTATAATGTAAGGAATAGTGAGTGAGGCTAAAGGGGGTGATTTTGGATACAGCCCATGTCTACATGCCTACATGATGGATGCATTGAGGACACTTCCTGTGTAGGTGTAGGGGTAATGTAGAATGTACAGTTTGTACAGTATAAAAACCATTACGTCTATGGAGAGTCCTCGTAAACCACATATGCAAGTGTGTGTGTGTGTGTTCATACCTCTCTCATTCAACAAAAATGTATATACATATATAAAAAATCAATACTCTTTTTGTTATTATTCTTTTTGATGCTTGCCAGTATAAATTACTATCCTCTTTTCTGTCTAACTTCTCCTTTTGTAATTCAGCCAAAGAAAATAATTAACAATTCGTTCCCACGACTTACTAATTTGTGGCCTTGTTTTAATTTGCTCGCTCATTTTAGTTAAATTATGGCCATGTTGTACTAATTCATTCCCTCGTTTTAATTTAAAATGAATTAATAAGTTAGGAGGACAAATTTGTGGTTACGGTATCTTGTGTTTTGGCCAGCCTGTCCTGAGTGGGACTCTGTACATGAGTAAATGACATTAAAGTGTCTGATTTGTTTTTAGGTGATGTAACCCTAAATAAATAGGCTTCTTTTTTATTTTACTACATCTTTAAGCACTGTAAAACTAGAAAAGAAATGCAGCCTGCTCTGTTTTTAACAGAACTACGTGAGGCGAGAACATTGGACTTTCAGCTTTGGGTTTTGGTGTTTTTCACAAAATGGAGGAGAGTGTGACAGCAGGTAACAGAGTTAACGCTGGAGTCTTTAATGCAGCCGTGTGACAGATCGCACGAGGGGAATATACGACTGTGTGTGCGGCGTGTGAAGCCACTGACAGGAAATCAGCAGGAATATGAAAAGAAAGCATATTCATGTTGCAAAATGACAATTTTAATGCGCTTAGACAGCCCATCCTGCATAAATCCGACTTTAACATTATCCTTTTCTGTGCTATAATGATGATTTATTGGATTGAAGTTCATTCAGAAGGAAAAATGAACACGCTGCTGTGATAGACATGTTCTCCTTAGAGTATCTTAGAGTGGCGATGTCTGCCTGTTTTCACAGAGTAATGTACCTGCGGTCATGAAGCTTAAAATGGACTCAGAACATAAAGTCACGACTTTGACTTCTGCACCCAGAAGAACTAAAGAGACATTAAATGTGTTGCAACATGCCTTTTTTTCACTGTCCTCTCTGTAATACAGCGCACTAGAGTGTTGAGAATTATTACACGACACACAAACAATAACCGGCCAGGTGTAGACGGTATTTCATCAGCCGCTGTCACACGATGTCTCTCAGGAGAAACCAATAATGGATGATGTCCATCCTTAAAACGTCCCTTACAAACCCAGCACTTGTCACCCGTGGAAGAGAAGAGCGTATGTTGTTTTCAGAGCTTCAGGAGCCTGACGCTCAGACAGATGGCGAGCTTCAGTTTGTTTAGTTGCTTCTCAGCAGAAAAGCCTGAGAAACAAATCGAGCGCTGAACATGCATGCATGTCATTATGTCTGTGCTAGCAGATACGCTACGGCAGCAACGATTTCGCTTATGGGATCAAATTGTATATGTTCTCTTGTGTTTCAAGACAGTGAAGTTAGGTGCTTTTCACACAATATGCGATGAAATGAGCTTCAGCTTTGATATTTTGGCACTTGAAAGCTTATACAGAATAAGAGTGGCTTATTTATCCTGTATTTTATTAATAAAAGTACACCAGTTCTCTTCACAACAACATGACCTAGATGTTGCTCTGATGAAAACATGAAAAAAAATTGAAATAATTTTAAATGATGCCATGTTTACAAGCTACTCATCTTTTCAAAATAACTGCTGTATTTTTCTTCTTCTGTTTAATCTGTTCTTGACTAGCACAGCAAACATGTTTAAATAAGCTTGACATTATTTTGACAAAATGGTACATATCTGGATCCTGCTAATTAATATCTTTACGTTCAAACATCAAACACTTATTTAACAGTTACTTTCACAGTTGTGGAATTTTACTATTGATGCTGTAAAAAATAATCATAATTTTAACTTTAAAAGGCTATAAAATGCTACAGTAAAAACCTGTTAATTGATTATGCTATACCGGGAAAAACTCCAATAGATCTAATGGGACATTTCATGTAATTTGACAGTAAATTCAGGTTTTTTTTTTTTTTAAATGAAAAAGAACATCTTAAAATTTTCTGTGAAACACATTAAATTGAGTTTTCCAGGGTTTTATGTCTGACAGGTTACATTTGATGTTTTTCATTGAAATAAATTCTTATTTTCTTTCTTTTTTTTCTTGTAAGTTATGTACATTAGGGTTTTATGTTACATCTTATGTTGTTAAATTATTTTCTAATTTTAGTCATTTGTTATGAAAACATTATTTCAGTTAATGATTTTTTTTTTTTTTTTTTTACTGTAAATATAAGTTCAGTCTGTAAAACTTAAAATGTGCCAACTTTTACCATGTTTATTATTATTATTATTTTACAGTGTTTAATTGCCTGTGATCAACGAGAAAGGAAACAAATCATAAGAGATATTTCAATTGCATTTGCCAGATTTATTTTTAAAATATATAAAGAAAAAAAGGTTTGAACAGCACTGCCTCTGGGTATAAAGTGTCAGAATAATGTAATAAACATGTAATAATAATGCATAAGCTATAAATAATGCAGTGTTTAAAATGTTGCATAATGTATTCTGTTCCACATACTGTTTAAAAAAATAATAAAGTTGGCTGAATTCAGTAAGCTTTCTAGTATTACATTTTGAACATGAAGAGTTTGATATTTTGATTTATTGAACATAAAATGTTTGCGTTACTAGTCAAGAACCTGAAGCTACACTGCCAGCTCCGACAAATGTATATATTTGCCCTAAAAATAATAGTGATAAATCACGAGAGAATATCACAAGGTAAATCAGCACACTTCCTGCTCAGTATAGCCCTACCGATCAAAAACACAGACCCAAACTAATCCCAGTAAGTAGCAGAACAGTATTAAAGGTCAGACGATTCGTGACCCGCTTTCATTGCATATTGAGCTGTTGACCACAAAATACAACAATCACTGATGAAAATAAACAGCAAAGGGCAAAATGAGACAATTTTCTTGTTTGGGCCAAGAATGTGATGTGTGTGTGTGTGTGTGTGTGTGTGTGTGTGTGTGTGTGTGTGTGTGTGTGTGTTTGTTTGTTATTTTGTATTTGCACAGCCTTTGTTAATACTAACTTCAACATTTACTAAACATTTATTACATTTTTTAAAATCAAATGTGAACAAGTTTAAATTAATTGTGTTTAAATGATTGTATTTTCATTAATTAAATGCTTTAAAAATATATTATACCTAATACCTAATGTTAACTAATGGGATCTTTCTGTAAAGTCTTATTGCAGCTTTCTTTCACCCGCATATTGGACAAAAAAACATGTGAAGCGACTTCAATTGAAAATGTGCCTCATATATCTAGAGACCATAAAATCATGGAAGTGGGCTCTTTTTTTATATCTGGGCTAGTAAACAACCACCCAAAACACCCTAGTAACCGCATTACAATGCCCTGGCAATCACCCACATCACCTCAGAATAGTGCCAATGAGGTCTGCATGGACAAGCACCACTCCAAACACCCCTTTCATCAGAGAAAGTCAAAATAATAGTTGAATTACCCAGCGCGGCTCATCAGGGTAGGTATAGGAGGCACAGCCTACCCAAAATTTTGAGGTGAAAATGGGAAAAGGACGATTTAATGTTAATAAAATTCCCAGTTATTCATTTCATGTCTCAGAGGGTGTGTTTATTGTTTGTAATTTCACCACTGTCAGTGTAACCACCACCGTGCTCTTCCCCGGATGTGCCGAATCTGTGAAACGCCAGTCTGAGGGGAAAGAGAAGTGGAGCCAAATCCATAGCAGGAGACTTGTGCCTCCGTTGGTTTAAAAACAAACAAACAAACAAAAAAAAAATCACCATTGAGTATTTTACTGTGAACATTTAAGAGTGTTGAGAAAAGAAGCATGGCAGAGGAGGTTGGTATATCAACCAATCATCGAAGAGATGTAAATTACGTGATATTAGTTTGAACTGCTACCGCTGATGTACCAACTACGTATGGAGAGTAGAGATATTGACTATTTGATCGCAAACAAATTTACCAAACTACCATTTGAACAACAGCTACAAAATAAAAATGAAGGAAGATCCCATGCCTATAAGCTAAGATATATACTACAGCAATCAGCTTCTCAAAACAGCAGAAAGTGCTCTTTTAAAGGATTAGTTCACTTCAGAATTAAATTTTCCTGATAATTTACTCACTCCCATGTGATCCAAGATGTTTATGTCTTTCTTTCTTTAGTCAAAAAGAAATTAAGGTTTTTTACATTCCAGGATTTTTCTCCATATAGTGGACTTCACTGGGGTTCAACGGTTTGAAGGTCCAAATGTCAGTTTCAGTGCAGCTTCAAAGAGCTCTACACGATCCCAGATGAGGAATACGGTTCTTATCTAGTGAAACAATTGCTGGAAACTGTCATATTCTAAAAAAATAAAATAAATTATATATATACTTTTTAACCACAAATGCTGGTCTTGCACTGCTCTGAGATGCACCACGCATTACATAATCGTGTTGGAAAGGTCACGCGTGACGTAGGCGGAAGTGCCACGGTAGGGTGAATAACTTCATCTCATTTTCTCCTCCAACTTCAAAATCATCTGACATTGTTGTTTTACATTTTTTGTAAAGGGCGTTTGACTTAGTCTTTGTATGTTCGCTTTGTAAACACTGGATCGGTACTTCTAACTACATCACTCATGACCTTTCCAACGTGGTTACGTAATGCGTGGCACATCGAAGAGCAGTGCAAGATGAGCATTTGTGGTTAAAAAGTATATACATTTTTATTTATTTTAGAAAATGACCGATGGTTTCTCTAGATAAGACTCTTATTCCTCGTCTGGGATCATGTGGAGCTCTTTGAAGCTGCACTGAAACTGACATTTGAACCCCAATGAAGTCCACTATATGGAGAAAAATCCTGGAATGTTTTCCTCAAAAACCTCTCTGTCCTAAGAAAGAAAGACATAAAAATCTTGGTCAACATGGGGGTGAGTAAATTATCAGGAAATTTTAATTCTGAAGTGAACTAATCCTTTAACACGGACATTTAAAGGACATAAGGATGGATTTTTACTTCAAGTGATAGGCTAGGTGAGTGAAATTAAATTTATATTTTCCAAAGTGACAAAAAAAAAAAAGAAAAAGGGGGGCCATTTTAAACCACCTCTACCATTTTGTGTGCCTCTAATTTAAAACTCCACAGCCTCCACTGAAATTAACACATATCCCTTAATTTTTTGCTGTGACAGTAGGGATTCATATGCAGGACAAGATTGAGATATGAACAGGCCAAGTCTCATGCAGATATGTTTATGGTGGACTGCTGGTTGTGAACACTACTGTGAAAACACTACATAACATCAACATGACGCGTGTCAAGCGTGTCAAACATTTGTACCAGAGCACAAGTTGTGCTGTTAATGAATACTGGTGCTCAGGAAAGGGAAAACATGACAAACCGGTCGAGATGAGCCACACGACGTGTTCGAAGACACAAACCGAGATCTCCGGAGCACAACCTCAGCACTATCGCAAACACACATACAGCATGTCAAATGATTGGCTTCTTAGGGATATGTGTACCGCAGGAATATGAATATCCCCCAACATCAGTTGGAAAAGGGTAATGTAGAGAATCAGTGATGACACGTGTGTTGGCGAGGCAGGTAAGGCAGCGCATCTAGAGCAGGCAGCGCGCAGGAACAAAGAGCGCAGAGAAAAGCGAGCGACGTGCCACTTCGCCTTCCATTCAGCTGGAAAATTGTAGGCATCCAAATGGCTCATAATTTCAATTGCAAGGCGCACCCTAATCTTCCCTGATTCAAACATAGATTTCTGATGCTTTTGTGCGATTCATTTCAGCCCACTGTATATTTCAACCTGTGCTGGCACAAGCCAACAAAGAGCTCTGATTGTTGAGCATAATAGCAGCCTTTGTCGAGGTGTTTTTCTTCTTGTTGAATACTTCAATTTATACCACAGCCATTCACGCTATATATCAGCGGTATATCAAGGCCGGTTCATGGAGCATGACAAGCCTGCTGCTCATCACTCCCTAGACTCGATCTTCACATTTCTCTTGATCCGAAGGAGCACCCTTGAAACGGGCTATGTGGATGTCAAAGCCACTTCCCTGCTGCACTCCTGTAATTTAACATGGTGAAATCGGCTGGGTGAACAATTAGACCTTTCGATGGTAGGAGATATGATGACAGAAAATATGTTGACACTAGGGGTGTAACAGTATGTATTCGTACCGAAACATACGGTATGGACGTCACGGTTCGGTTCATGCAGTTAGACGATGAATACAGTCAGTCACAGGCGATCCACACTACAATCCAGAAGAGGGCGCACACAGTGATGCATTGTAGCCTAACCATGTCTTAACCAGCATTAACCACCAATAATCGCAATCAGCTCTGTGTTTTGTTACTTTCAATAAGAAACAAAGTGTCATTTTTTCAAATTCTGTTGATTTTATCACTAAATTCAAACAATAAATGCCGTTTTGACGCATTTTGATATGGTGTAACGGATGCTTTCTGCGCGGCTCCGCATCCGAAGATGCATGAATGTGAGGTGAATATTATGGAGCGTGTATGTCTCTCCACACCGCCACCCAGTTTGCGCGTCTAAATTAGTTGCTTCCATTTACAAAATGTGCCTACAATACCAGGAATAATCCCTTTTAATGAAAATAAAGGTCCATGTTTTATAAAAATGTTCACAAAACTAAATGAAAATGTTTAGTGAAATGTTTAGTGTTTAGTGAAATTTTTTTGTTAATTTAGTTGTATACATGTTCTCATATCCATTTATTTTGTTCTAATGTCACAAGTAATAATCTCAAGGTTTATTGGGTTTTACAAAATTGCTTTTGCATTGTGGTTTTGGTGAAGTGCAAGTTACTAGAATCAAAGAGTATAGAACCCAAGAGGTGAAACTCTGATGCTTTTTGGGCAACAGCCACTAGGTGGTGCTTTGGTAGCGTGGCCACCATTATGGGGTGAAACTACTAACTGGACAACAGAATCCATCACATCTTATGCGCCCAAAATCGGCGAATCTCACTGCCAAACCAGAAACGCAATAGAAAAAATGTCTCAAATTCAGTAAATTTTATGACACCTACAGTAAATGTTGTATTGTCTCTTAACCTATATATGTTTTATATTATCAGTTGTGGAATCCAACCATTACACATCTGAGATAATGTAGTTAGCCTACTTTATTGAGTATTTCCATTTTAAGCAACTTTACATATTTACTATTAATAGTACATTAATAAATTAATAATTAATAAAGTTAAGATCATCGTGTTTGTAGCGGGATTAAAACGTACAATATATATTTCAGACCTAGTGGAGCAATAGTAATAGTAAATTAGTCCACTAGGTCTGAAATATATATTGTACGTTTTAATCCCCTGGATCACCATACAAACATAATGATCTTGCTGAACATGATGCATTGCTGTGTCTGTTATCCCATAATTCCCACTTTTGGACACAGTGGCTGTATTTTTTTGTTTACATTACATTACATTACAGCGGACATTTATATTAGACAACGCTGCAAAAACAGTTTACTGTCAAGCTGTTATATTCTGTTATATATTTATTGTCCAACATTCCCAATTTTTCTGATGCATGTCCTTAATTTAATTTCATATGTTGGTATTAATTCGGTGTTTATAATGCTAATACTTGAACTTCAAAAAATTTTAACCCAAAATGACTGGGTTTCTAGAGAGCAAAAGTTTTGTGAAAAAAAAGTGGAAGACTTAAACACAAAGTCTGTAAAATAAACTGTTAAAAGGATTTGATGATCACTAGTGATTGTATGTTATTCTGTGTTGTCATCAGTCAGGTTGGATTTCAGCTTTAATGTACGTTTTTTTTTTTTTTTTTTTAACACAGCAGCTGATGTTGCCATAGAAGCTAGTGGACTGACGAGTCACTTTCACCCCAAAATGGTGGAAGTGTAGGGCTGCTGCTGGGCGCCGGTGTTGCAATGGAGCATTCTATTGGCTTTCACTTCTTGTCAGTATCCTTGTTAAGTCGTGACGTAAGGAACGCCGTTTCTGGGTCCAAGCCTAGACTCGTTTCACTTGAGAATGGCATCTCCACGGCCGTTTATGAGCGCTATTTATTCATATTAAACATTTAACATTTTAAAGTTAAACATTTTAAATACTTACAGTCTACACAACAGTCTCCATGCTCACAGCGTCACAGACATTAATATTTTAACGATTTATAAAAGATGAATCACTGTCTGGCCATCTGGGATTTTAGTATGGAGATAAAGGTTATGAATCATGATTATAATTTTTTGGAAGTATTACACCACTTTATGTGTGTATATTAGCACCATTTGTTGTTTTCTTGTGGTATGAGATAGAGCGTTTGAACCCGGAAGCGCTGCAACGTGACGTCAGACTTAACAACCGAATAAGTTCTTTGCTAGAATAAACATCGTCACACGCACCTTACTTCTCACCGCTGCTTCCTGCTGATTTAGAGAACAATTTCTCTGAGTCGCTCCCTGTCGTTTCAAAGAAAAGAGAACAATGGCGAGCATGTCAAGTATAAACGTCTCATCCGTTTGGGGAGATGCGCACGCAGTCAGCGGAGGCTCGTGGTGCGGAGCCAGGCGAAAGTATAAATCAGCGTTCATCTCTTCCTCTTCACTATAGTTACAAAATGAACATGAATGAGCATCGCAAGGTATGTTGAAAGATACAGTACAACTTAGTGAAACGTATCATATCTCGTGTAATCACTTAATGAGTGTTTTAACCGCGGAAAGACGTCAATAAAACAGTTTGTAACCAGTAGTATTAGGCTACATTTACCTCAGAAATGCTATTCTGTGTCCTCAGCTTGTTAATTCGCCAGAGAAATGAACTCTTTCGGTAAATATATGCACTATTAGCTTATATATATTTTAGGCCTACTTAACCTGTTAGTGATATCTTAATCATTTAATATATGTTTAAATAAATCCATTATGAAGACATAAGTTATGACAGCCACTGTGTAGGCTAAATGATTATATTTCAACAAATTGGATATAGAAGTTAATGCAAAAACTGTTTTATGTGCAATTTACATGTTTACATGCAACTTTTTTTTATTATTTGAGCGTTGATGGTTATATCAAAAAATAAATAGTTACTGAATTTAATAGTATGAACTCTGTTGTTAATTATAACCTTTAATATTATAGTAATGTGCAAGTAAGGGCTCCCTATATAGTTTACAACATTAGCAGAGATAGATTTTTTTTTTTATCCTTAATATTTTAATTATAATTGATTGAATTTAAAGACAGAAACATAGTTTGTTCAGTAAACCACTGTTTAAAAAAAAAAAAAAAAAAACACTTTAGTTTTCTCACCCTGATGAACCAAACCCGTACCGAACCGTGGCTTCAAAACTGAGGTACGTACCGAACCGTTTTTGTCTACCGTTACACCCCTAGTTGACACTTAAGAATCAAGCATTTTTAAAAATATACACTGGGATGATGTAACAGAATGGAACAGAACACAGTGGTCTCTAAAGCCCCTTTTTGTGAAGTCTACACAATTCTTTAATCATCTTCTAGTGAAAGGTTGCCATTTATTGGATTTGCTCAAGAAAATAATGTTATATTGAAAATATGTCCTTAATATAGTTGGTATGAAATGAAAGTTGCACTCATCTGTTCTTTCCTATTGTGACGTATATTCAAGTGAAATAGCTTCTGGGACAAGAAGGCTTGATTTTGTCTGTGGGGAACTGACTGGATGGTTGTGGTTTGCTATTGGTGGATGTCATGTGAGTGACAGGTCGCCCCGCCCTCGTCATCAGACAAGAGAAGAGATGTTGCTGCAAGAGGGAGGGGAAGTTATTCTGATTCAAGATTACGAGGAACATGAATTTACAACGATGTGCACAGATAAATCATTAATAATAAATACAGCAATATTCCATAAAAAAACAAGAAGCACAGAAGCATAGAAAATAAGAAGCATGGCTTTGTACATATCTAATATAGTCTGCTGCATGTTGTGCCTAACAGCGAACTTTAACCGTGACTATATTTACAATATAGCACAGCCTCGCATTCTGAACATAATGTCAGAGCTGAGGCACATGTCCAGGCTGTTCTCATCCCATTCCTGGTCTTTGTCCCCAAATTATTTCCTCTCATTAATCACTAAAAGTCAATTTAGATACAGTAAAAAGCCGGTTCTTAAGCTGCTCATCAGTGGTTAATAGCTCTACATTCGTATTCAATTCAGTGTCGTTTTAAGTGAACATTTGGAAAGAGCTATGAATATTATAAAAGTTACTGCATTGATGAATATTACAATGCATAATAGTAAAATGGTCTGACATTCATCTGACATATAAATATGTATGCTAAATAATATCTCAGAGGGACAGAAGATATGTGTTGATGCTCAGAGTGATGTTCTAATGCAGGGATTACCAAACCTTTTTGCCCTTTGACAGAAAATGTTTTCTGAGATTTTTGCACTGACTTTGTGGCTGGAATTTAAAGTGGACTCAAACCTCTTTTTAGTTGTGATAGTTTCTCATATTCACACTATTGTTTTTAGAAACCCAGTAAATTTGATTTATATAATAATAATAATAATAATAACTATTATTATGATTAGTAGTAGTAGTAGTATTTACAAAAAAATTAAGTCAGAAATATTACTATTGTAATTATACAATTACACTTTAAAATAAAAAACGACAATTATTTTTTCACACTTTAGTCCAATTCTCACTATTAACTATGACTTTTGCCTCAATAAACTCCTAATTACTGCTTATTAATAGTTAGTAAGGTAGTTGTTAAGTTTAGGAATTGAGTAGGATAGGGATATAGAATAAGGTCATGCAGAATAAGACATTAATATGTGCTTTATAAGTACTAATAAACAGCCAATATCCTAGTAATATGCATACTAATAAGCAACTAGTTAATAGTGAGAATTGGACCCTAAACTAAAGTGTTACCTAATTTTTATTTTACACTACAAATTATTCACTTTCAAATGTTAAACCTTCCATCTTTTTTGGGTGAAAACCTGCAGGGAGACCTTTAAAGTCGGCGTGAACCGGACATTGCGATAGTCTTTTCCTCCCTATTGTGATGTATATATGAGTGAAACTGCTTCTGGAATGAGATAAAAAAAAGGACTGGATTTCATCCTTGGGGATTGATTGGATCGTAGGAAGTACATGGAGGCAGATCTGAATGGCATTGGAGGATATTTATCCCCACTCATCATAAAGAGAACAGACAGGGGAGTGGATGCTATTGTTATTGATTAAAGAAGTTTTTAAAAATGGTGTGCACGGATAAATAGTTTATAATAAACGCTACAACATTCTGTAAAAAAATTGTGACTTCAAGTGTATGTTTAGTTAACACCTCTCATTACAAATCTGATGAAATGCTGAAAACGTCCACAAAAATGTTGGAAATTTTGTGAATGAGAAAATAAAGTGATCGTGGCACACATAGCATCCCAAAATGCATGTTATAAGCGACATGCAGAGACCATGAACAGAGACACTGAAAACTCGGCGGGATCATGAGCTGCACGCATGTAAATGATCACAGAGCCGCACTTCACTCTGAACTCCTCTATAAAGAAACAACCACCCAGAAAACATGTTTGAATGTTTATCGAATTAAGTTGAACTGAAATACATTACAAAAAGTTTTGCCTGGCCTTTTCATCACATTACCAGATTGTGGTATTTGTTCTCGACTACGTTACGATTTTGAGAAATTAGATCTTTCTGCATTTCTCTACGGCGTTGGTGGCCTGTGTGTGGTTGCACACAGAGCAATTTCAGAGGATAAAAACGCAGCAATAGTGTTCCATCAAAAATCCTGCAGCCAGGCGACTTCCCGTGGTAATGAACTTGTCAGCCTTGCGCCTGTAGAGTTCTGAGCCTGATGTGGTTGTTATTATTCAATTCAGCGTTGTGTTCACCCTCCATTCCCTCAACCGATTTCTCAAATGCCACACCAGGCCTCTTGTTTTCCAGCAATTCCTGTTTTCTGCTTACTCCCGCTAGACCCTAGGTATTTTATTGGCCCTTGTTTAAAACAAATAATGTTTGCTGTTTGCAGCACCACTGTGAATTACCTCAAATGTTAAAGCTCCAGATAAATGTTAGAGGGAACATTATAGTTGCAGGGTTGCTCTTGAAAATGATTTACAATATTAAAGCCTTTTGTTTTTTTTTGCTTATCTTTGCATTTGTCCTGATATTTGCAGCAACATTGCATTCATTCAAAACAAGCATGGCTAAATATGAGCAGAAGCTTTGTAAATTGTTTAGCCAGTCTGTAACAATACAAGTTGTTTGTGATAAGCTTCATATACTTCATCCCTTCTTCCAGAGTTCATCTATGCTGCCTGACGATCGCAGGCTGTGATAGTTTCAGGCGCAGCTGTTTTCATTTTTTCAAACTGCGTCTTTCATTAAATTCACCACAGCTACAGTAGCGATTAACTTCATTATTACCCCTTATAGCCTATAAGGAATCAACTAATATATGCAGAAGAACTACCGTACAGATGTAAGTTTTGATTCATTTTTAATACGATAAAATGTTGCATGTGGGCTGAGCAGAGATTTTTTTTCACTTTTCAAAACATTGCGGCATGTCAAGCGTCAGGCGTCCGAGCTGTCAGTTTGGTAGCCTGCTGTATGTCAGAGATCAGAGAGAATGGAGTGAACAATTTGTGCTGTGCAATGAGCATGACCGCTGCTTCCAGGAAATGTGCGAGGATCTGCTCCGAGACATTAGATTGTATGGCTTGTAAAGGATTTGGTGCTGACATAGTTCATAGATTATGGAATTAACTCATTCACTATAGATCAGATCATGTCTCTAATTGCGCTCTGATGTTTAGCAGGTGGAACTTTTATTTGATTACTTGATAATAAGGATAATACCATGCGATGGCAGGTTGCCAAGCAACATCACAACAAAAAAATTGAATTCAACTAATTCACAGTCACAAGTGTAAAGTACTAAAAGTAGTAGAATTAAACTGATTTGAAATTCAAATAAATTCACATAGCTGTAATTTTTAACTATTTGAACTATTGTCAAAATAAAATTTTAATGACTTGAAATGATTTGAATGTTTTGAAAAGAGCCTTGAAGACAGACAGACAGACAGACAGATAGATAGATAGATAGATAGATAGATAGATAGATAGATAGATAGATAGACACAGATAGACAGACAGAGATAGATAGATAGATAGATAGATAGATAGATAGATAGATAGACACAGATAGACAGACAGAGATAGATAGATAGATAGATAGATAGATAGATAGATAGACACAGATAGACAGACAGAGATAGATAGATAGATAGATAGATAGATAGATAGATAGATAGATAGATAGAAACAGATAGATAGACACAGATAGACAGACAGAGATAGATAGATAGAGACAGACAGATATATTATATATATATATATATACACACACATATATATATATATATATACACACACACACATATATATATATATATATATATATATATATATTTACAGATAGATAGATAGATAGATAGATAGAGAGACAGAGTTTTTTCAAGCACCTTATTACAACCTATCATTTAAATGCAATGTGTGGACTTTTTACACGGTCCCTTACCTGCCATTTGTCCTATTTCCATTTATCAAAACTAATTTTTTTTATTAACGACTACACCTACCCCACCCCTAAACCTACCCTAATGCCAAGTTTACACTACAGGATTTTAAGCCCGATTTAAGCCTGATTTGCAGGTTAACGAGCTCGGCGACAGGTCGGGCTGTGATCGGGGGAAAATCAGCGGGTGATCAGCGCTCGCCAATCTTCATGTGTGAACTACTCAACGACGCATCAAAGAGGCTCGCTGACGCGTCGCCGACACCTCACTGATGCCAGACAAATATCTAGCATGCTAAATATCTGGAGCTGTCGGCCGACTCGATATCCTGTGGTGTCACGTGTCGCAACGCAACAGCCAATGAAATATACGCTGATGTCTATGGAAGCAGCAATAACAATCCATTCAAAGAGTCTATAATTTGCCGACGTTTATTCATATCAGATACACACCGTGTAAGTAACTATAAAGCTCACTCTATTCTTCTCACAGCCACATGTATTTCAGTAAAAATGGATGAATTCACGTGCTGTAGCCTATAAATCCGACTGACAGGACTCTCTGAACTAAAGCGCGAACAAACAAGGTGGCGCCCATCTCGCCTTAGAGATTAAGATCAAGATCATGATGTAGGATTTTAATGACAAAACACTCACTTGCAAATATATGAGAATCGGAATATCAGATAGTTGATGACATGGTGAGAAAAGCGATACATCTATCATACAGTGTGGCCGCGGTGTGTCACGTGACAATCATGACACGTCATCATGGAAACAATAAAGGAAACGTTCTAATGGTGGCCTTATGGTGGATGTGAACAGCTCTGAATACAATGTCACATGTTGTCATCTCAAGATTCCGGTAAATACGAGGTGGCGTGAACGCAGCATTAATTCTGGGAGGTCAGCCAGAATATTTTAAACTTATGTGTGAAACGGTTCATTTAATTTTAATTAAATTTAGTTTAAAATTTAATCTAATTTTTTCCCAATGTCCATTTTCAAATAAAGTCGTTGGGTGGCAGAGTTGTTGTCAGCTCGTGTAGTGTGTAACCCCTGTTGCAGATCATTTACGTAGTGTCACATAGTGTAAACACCACAACGATTTCAAGACTCCACAGCAGGTCATGTAGTCTGAACAGCACAGCGATCTGCTGACGTTTAAAGTCCTGTAGTGTAAACTTGGCATTAGTGATTTATAGTGTATATACACTTTATGAGCACATGCGTTCCCACAATCGCATTATCGGATATCGTTGTATATTGCAATGCTCTACCAATTGAGCTACGTGAAACCCAAAATATGATGCAGATAAAAGGGAACAATGCATTAAAATGAAAGTGTCCTGTTGTCGATAGGGGCGCAACTTTAGTAAACACTCCTATGGGTCGTATTTGAGGGAAGTGACAAACAACCTATATGGGCATATTGGTTGGAGGACATGTTGAGATAGATAGACAGACAGACAGACAGACAAATCAAAAGTCAAGACCATATCCATCTATTTTATAATCTTTTTAATATCACTGATTGTTTGATATATATATGTGTAAGTGAAGTCATCGTGGACAGCTTGCGATGACCAGTATACCTTCTAATATTATTGTTGTTACAGTTATCATTATTGTTATTATTGACAGTAGTTACATATATTTTTCTTTAATCCAAGTGTAAAAAATGGGCTTTTATGGGCAGGTTTTTAATACAATTCCAAGTTAATGGATTTTTCTCCTAAGTGGCCTAATGGTGTTTCTGGTTGTCGTCCAAAATACGTTCACTGAGGCATACCAAAATAATTTCAACATTAAATGTTGAACTATATATTACACCAAGGGCGAGGGTCTATTAGTATTACTGTCATATAATGCTGGCAGTGGAGGGGGTGGAGGTACGGGCGTCCCTGTGTTATCTCAATATTGTTTCGTTCATTTCTCTCTTGTGCAGCAGAAGTCTCCTCATAAGTGTGTTGAGCACTGATAAGTAATATACTTGTTTAAATTGACCTGAACAGGTAATGAAACGTGTCTCTGAGGACTCATGTGTGAATCCCAGTGAACGTAAATATTAAATCACGTCAAGTTATATTAAACTTCATTGTGCATGCCTGAGTTGATCCGCTTTGAAAAGATGTTGCCGAATTTGCAGTAAAGATGCTTGAGAAAAACTGTGAAAGCCCTTTTGTGTTTGAGACGGTACTGCAACATATGTCAAACTCAAACGTCTACAGACAGGTCTGGAATACCCCATATGCTTTACTGCGCTATAGCTGTATTGATTACATATGGCTGAGATTCAGAAGTGTCATATGTGGAGTTGACCTGTTTTAATCTGCAATAAAATGCTAAAAACGTTCTGTTCACCCAGATTCCCAGTCATTTTTAATGTTAGTAAAAATGTTAGTGGTTCTGCTATTTGTGAGTACAGAACGAGTGGGCCGGAAGGTGGACCCAAAGTCATCCGCTCATTATTGCGTCTGTTCCAGTGGGTGTGCGAGTGATCAAAGTAAGGCATGCTCGATTTCCATTTCAGTAACTCCTGTCCTAGAAATTAGCCAGGGGTGTCCCAAATGACATGCACTGGAACCTCTGTCCATTTGTCTGCATTAAGTTTGCATGGGAATGGTCTCTTTAGTAATAAGTAGGCCAGTTTTTATATTTAGTCCCGTCCTCTTGCACCTTGAAAGCAGAGTAACCTGTTCTCTCACCTGAGTTAATGTCGGCTCAGTCCCTGCGCTGTGTTCAGGTGGATTTGCTGTGGTTTCTGGAGTATGACATATTACCTACTATTTTTTTGAACATGTATTGTATACATGGTATGTATGGAGTACACCGTGTGGATTAATACATCACTTAACACAATGTATTCAACCTGACCTTCAGTTTCTAGTGTGACTAATGAACCGAAAGTAATATCAACTACAATTTTATCACTGTGGTTAACATCATAGTGCATTTAAAAAAAAGAAAGAAAGAAAATAGAAATTTAGTACCATGCATGTATACAAACAGACAAAAAAACTTAAATAATTAAATATAATAACAGTTTAACTCTTAAATACATTAATATTTTCCCAATCATCAGGTCTTTAGTGACCCGGATCTAAATCTAACACAGATGGATCTCGCCATGGTAGTAAAAAATAGTAGTATAGTAGTATAAAACTCTCCTGATATTGTAATAACAATTAGAAAAAAGTAATTTCAGCATCTGGCTTGTATTCACTATCTCTAACATATTCCCAAAACTATTGTTTACAACGCCTTCAGAATTAATATTTTGATCGCTGACAGCTTCTTCACCAGATCCACCATCAAGTGACAGTGACACTAATATTTGATTGCGTTCAGTCAAAACATAATGTCATTATTGTGTATCAGGCATCGCCACCTTGAGGAATAAAGTTGAAATGCACTTATTGTGTTTTCAGAGATTCAATTATTGTTGCGCAGAAAAAATATACTTACACTATTACATACCTCGGGTCGCTAGTGACTAGGGCTGCACAATCAAATAATCAAATTACTAATCGCGATTACGATTACGGATGCCACAATTTAGTAATCGTTCAATGGCGCGATTACAAAACAAAATATCCACTTACATTATTCTGCATGCTTAAGAGGTGTGTCTAGAGCATGTTACATTGTGAAAGGCGAATCACGACTACTTCAGAGTATAAAAGGTCTAACCCAGCACAAAAGGAACTACCAGTGACGTAGATGTACGCTGATATATCGAACGCACGCGAAACACCAGCACACACCATTTTTAAAAAGCCGTGTGCACAGCCTATACATTACTATATACCTATACTATACTAACTCTACAAACATAGAAAACAGTGATAGATGGACCTCTCAACCCCATGCTAAGGAGAAACTTTGAGCAGACCAAGAGAAACATGATTATGTATTTCTGCTCCGCTTGCGACATTGGGCATCAACCACGCAGCCAAAGCTAATACTTTTTCATATACTGTCTTCTTTCTTTGTATAACAGCTCTATCTAATAACGTATTTGACAGGACTGTTAAACAGACCAGAAACTAATGAAGACGGAGAATGAGAGCACCGTGTGCTCAGGCTCTGGCTGAGCTGTTCTCGGCGCCGTCAAAATAAAAGTCACAACAACAAGCGCAGTTTATGTCACTTCAGAGTTCCTACTGGCGGTGCAAATGCAACCAGGAAAATGTCCCTAGGGGAGCTTTAGTTCTCGGGGAACCACACTGGTGACTAGTTCCTATAACAAAGTTCCTAGAACATCAGGGTGCGAAAGCCCCTATTATTATTACATGCATATGTTTACTTTTTTATTATTATTTAAAGAAGAAACCAAATCAATGTAGTTGACATTTGAGGCTTAATGCTATAGCATTTAAAAAATAGGAAGTGTTTTCAGCTTTTTGTTTTGTTTTGTTTTTTACATAAAAATATGGAATGCATTTGCTTCAAACAATGGTATAAAGCTATTCAAAACATTCAATGTAATTGTGATAATTAATAATCACATTTACTTACAGATGTGAGTCTCTAAATGTCCCATTCACACAGCAACTTACAGTAGCGTCTGGAACACTGTCTGTATGAACGTGCAACGAGAGTCAAGCCCCTATTCTCTTACTAGTAACCATAATGACAGTGACAGTGACCAACATAATATTAAAGATGGCGACGTCCATAAAACTGAAAAATCTCATCACTTTTGACATGACAAAAGACCAACTGAACCGCGAGTGTATCCATAGCCGGAGTGTTTAACCGTTGCACTCACGTGTCACGTCCTTTGCGACGTCTCACGCATGACACGGTATTTGAATTTGGAAAAGAAACACAAAACTGACGGGGCCGCTCCGGTGGAGAGCAGTGACTGGATCTAACACCTTCAGATGACGCACAACTCGTATCTCTGTTGCTGTAAGTTACCGAAAGCGAAACCACACACAAAACACCGACTCTCTCGCACTGTATGATGTGACAGACAACTAGTTGTCCAGTGCGGTTCCGTTCACACAGCGCGAAAATTCAGAGAATGCGGTTGTCCTGAGAATTTACAGGTGTGAGTTTGGTTATAGAATGCGGTTGTCACTCCTGTAAATAACCATATTGTGTGTGAATGTAACCGTATTAAGGACCCAAATACAGGACTGACAACCGTATTCTACTGCTGTGTGAACGTGGCCTTGGTATGCGTTTGAGGTATAAAATATGTTATAATGCAACAGTACGGAAGCTTGTTTCCACCACTGAATAAAACATAAAAAATGTAATTATGACTTTTTATCTCACAATTTTGACTTTTTCTCTCACAATTGCAAGTTTACATCTTGCAATTATGATCTTTTTTTTTTGTTTTTTTAAGTCGTAATTGTGAGATCTGAACTCTATGACTTTTGACTCAACTCCTAATTACTGCTTATTAATAGTTAGTAAGGTAGTTGTTAAGTTTAGGTATTAGTTAGGATTATGGGATGTAGAATATGGTCATGCAGAATAAGGCATTAATATGTGCTTTATAAGTACTAATAAACAGACAATATCCTAGTAATATGCATGCTAATAAGCAACTTAATAGTGAGAATTGGACCCTAAACTAAAGTGTTACCAAAGATATTCACAGAAAAGGTGGATTAGAAGTCATATGAATTTATTTCTTAACGTATTTTTGAGTAAATTAATCGATCCAAACTGAAAAATGAGCATCATGTCATTGCCCTGATAACCAGAAATGTTTCTGAGATGATAACTGGATGATAATCTTAACTAAAATGCACCCTAGTGGGGTCATTTGACTACAGTTTTACAACATTTTTGCTGCATACTTCATACCTCTGCTGCATACTTTCACATTTGAAAACAGGCAGTATATGTTACAGTACTGTGCATAAGCTGTACACTAATACACAGCCTTACTTTGTCCAATAGCAATACA
This sequence comes from Ctenopharyngodon idella, assembly GCF_019924925.1. NCBI lineage: Eukaryota > Metazoa > Chordata > Actinopteri > Cypriniformes > Xenocyprididae > Ctenopharyngodon > Ctenopharyngodon idella. The sequence goes on along the minus strand of NC_067235.1, from coordinate 2,685,213 downwards.
TCACCTGCTGTGTGACGGCACGAGCGTCGTCTTTTCGAAAGATACAAGCCACAGTTGCTGCGGCTGACAGGCCATTTGTGTTAGTTCAATAATAAAGTCCTTTGTGTCACCGCAATGGTTCTTTCACATATCTGTGCCGACTGTTCATTGATTTTCAATACTGAATCTGTTCTTTAAACTCAAATCTTGAAGCGACGATGGCACAGTTTCTGCAGTAACACACTGTGCATTTAACGTTTCATTCATCACTGTGAACATGTGGACTCTGCGGCGGTGGGCATAGATTTATAGACATTTTCACCTTCACATTTCACACAACAGTTAAAGTGAAAAGGATTTGTCATTAAGATCCTTATGATTTCATTAGCATTTATGAAGAGCAATGATTGTGCTGGTTATGGCGTTTTGGGAGACACACCGCTGCAGCATCTTACACAATAAACGCAAACAGGGTTAGCATAGCTCGCTAATCAAGTGGAATGGGTAAACAATGTCACCTGTCTGCTTGTAAAATAGGAATTGTTATTCACTGGCCAAACTCTGTCTAAATATTAATTGCTTCCCTAAGTGTAAAATCAATGGCAATTACACTAGCTTGAGTATTGGTAGTGCTTAGTGCTTATCTAACCTTGTGATCTCTGATTTGGAGATCCATTTTCATCGTGGGAGCGTTTGACCCTCAGGTAATGTCTAGGCCTTCTGCTGTTGGTTCAGGACTTGGGAATTAAAAGACCCCCTCATGTCGCCTTAATGAAAATGATGCCCCTAAGCGATGGACGGGCCTATTACAATAAATCCCTGTACGCGCGCACACACCCACAATGTTTAGTTTCTCCTTCTCTCTCTTTGTCTTTCCCCTTGCCACTGTCTTTCACACACACACACACACACACACACACACAGAGGCTGTTTTCAATTTTAAACCTTTAAGCCTTTTCCATCCTGTGAAGCTAAACAGTGGCTTGTGTCTCAAGTGGTTTTGTCAATACTCGACTGAATAGAATGACAAACTGTAAGACACTTAAAACGACTTGGAAAAAAATAATCTGCAGAGATGCAGAACACAGCATCCTCTCACTCTGCACCTTTGATTTACATCTCTGTCCTTATTTTATGGTTAATTAATTTGCAGTTAAATAAATACAATAGTTCTATCATCATTTACTCACTGTCATGTCATTCCAAGACTTTCTTACTTCCATGAATTTTAAAGGGAGATTATTCATGCCGTTCTTTTTCATACAACAAAATTATGAACAGTAGTGAGCACTTGCCTTTAAGCTCTAAAATGTAAAAATTGAGGTTGTTATTCATTAAAAATCTTGCTTTGTACCATCAATTCTTTTTTGCACATGCTCAGAGACAAAAACCATTGGTGTTTGGTGTGATTGATGGAATAAAAAAAGTTTAGGGTCCTATCATACACCTGGCGCAATGCAATGCCAGGTGTGACGCAAGTGTTTTTTGCTAGTTTCAGCCTGACGCAGTTATCATTTTCACATCCAGTGCCCACGTTATTTAAATAGCAAATGCACTCGCGCCCATCTGTTCGCCCATGGGCGTGCTGGTCTGAAAACGAGGTGTGTTCAGGCGTGTTGATATTTTGAGGCAACTGAAAACGACTGCACCATTCACCAACAAAAACCTGGTCTAAAGTCAATGGCGCAGTATTTGGTTTTTGTAATATGCGCCTATAGGCGAGTGCACAACGTGTGTACACTCTGCTTGTTACACACACAGTGACGCACAGCAGCACACAAAAATGCCAAATATTAAAAATTAAAGGAAGCATTCAGTCTTTCTGCTTGCAAATTCCGCCATGTTAATTGCGAATCCACTACGGCGTGAGCGCACCTGGCTTTTAAAGGGAATGGGTTGGTTTATTGCATGTTACACCCAAAACACACCCATGACTCATTAAGAGACTAGGTACAACCCTTTTGGACCATGTGCCTGGCGCGCCAACCATTTTTCCGTCATTAAACCAAGTTTAAGTTATAAACTTGGAATTGCAAGAAAAAAAAGTCAGAATTGTGAGAAAAAAATACTTTTTAAACTATTACGCAATTACTTTTTTTTTTTTTTTTGTGGGAGAAACAAGCTTCCATAGGGTCTTGATGTGGCAAATTTGAAAATTATATTTGAGAATATAATCAGAAAAATACATGGTAAATGTGGTTTGTGTATTTATCCTCCAACAATGAGAAATGACAAAGGACTGAAGAGAACAGGGAGTATATATACACATGTGTAAACTAAACGAGAAACAGGTGAACATAATCAGCAACTAAGGAAACTAACTAGAGCACAAAGAGAGCCTTGTCTCATTAGAAAAACGTACCTGTGGGAACGTTTTCGTGAGCAAAATACGTATCAATGCATACATATCACTGCAGTTTCAATGTTAAAAGTGTCCACTGAGTGGCGCTAAAAGCATGTTCATTTTTTTGTCGGAACAGATAAATGTGAATATGGTACGTTTTTATTATGTTGGTTTTTATATGAATCACCACAGTTCTGATTTGAAATTTTGTCCGGTGAGTGGCGCTAAAAGTGTAGTGCTCCATTACGTTTCAAAATAACGTACCACCAACACTAGACCTAAACCTACCCGATAGTGTTAACAAAAGCAAATGTTACATAAAAGCATCCGTAATCATGCTGTTTTGATCTCTCATCTTTGAGCTCTTTTACCGTGACTCGTTTTTCCCTGGATTCGTACCCAAGCCTTCTGCTTCCTAAGTCCAACTCTGTATCAGCTGAGCTACCGAGCAAGCTTGTTGTGTCAGAATAGCGAAATATATGGAGCTGGTTAACCAATGCAAAGTCCAAAATATATTAATTTACAAATCGTGCACTTTGGTAAAAAGCGTTTTGAAGTCATAACATAATATTGTGCAAGGAGACGTGAAAACAAGTCTTTATTAATCCATAATCTGACCCTGTAATCGTAACTGTGTATGAAAACGATTAAAAGCGATTGCTGTTTTACTGCCTCTAGTGTTCCTTTCTGTTGGAAACTGCAGTGATATGTACATATTGGTACGTATTTTGCGACTCGCGAAAACGTTCCCACAGGTACGTCTTTCCATGAGACCAGGTTGCACAAAGAAGACTAAAGTCGGGTTCACGCTGTACAATTCTGTCCACAATTTGGCCGTTTGAGACAAATATTGTGAATCCTAAAAGATTACTCTGATCCTAGGCAAAAATCTGAAGATCACTAGTTTGGCATGTTCACTGACAACCGATTAATGACCATTGCAATCAAATTTTACCTCAGACGAAATTCTGGCAGTGCGCAGTCCTGCAGTGTGACTTCTACGACAACCGTGAAATCAAAGACCAATAGAAACGCAGAACCTGATGACGCAGTTAGTGAGACAACAACAAACCAGCACTTGCTCCACTCACATCATCTTTGTTTTTGTTTTTGTTTTGTTTTTTGTTTTTGTTTTTTTGTTGCTCAAGAAGGGGGATTGGTTTTTAGTGGTGTTCATTGGCTTGGTAACTTACGCTACATGGCTAACCTGCTCCATAGCAGGTTTTATTCTGGGTTAGAGATCGCAAACTAATTCTGGACCAATCAGCTCTGAGCAAGGATGTAATAAAGCCACTTCCCCTGTATCTCTTGCTGCAAATGAAAACAGTTTATAGTGGAAAAAAGAGACAAAATTGCATGTCTTTTGCTGCAGTAGAACTTCACGAAGTAGCAGTTGAAGTCGCGTTTGCACAATATAACACGGTTGCCCTTCCGTCAGCAGCTGTTGCTTAAAGTCCCTATTCACAACCCTGGATCAAACCCTGAGCTGACCGTTTATACAGAGCGTTGTGAGCCTGCTGAACCAGATCTAAACCAGGTTCGATTTGTATGGTTCTGTCAACCTACTCTGAAACTCAGAGTTTATTCAACTAGCTTCATGCAACTGACAATATGAACTGTTTTTATATTTCATTCTGGTGATTTTATAATGTGTTTTTGTCTATTTTTGATCTTGACAGACATGGTTGTTTTACCATAATTGTATTGAAGAAAGCAGCATTAGTACTCTTCAAAAATCTCTTCAGTGTTCCACAGAAAGAAAAAAAAATAAGATTTGGAATGAAGTGAGTAAATGACGATATTGAGATATTGACATTTTTGGCTAAACCATGCCTTTAGAAAAATGATAGCAGAGATGCAGAACACCGTGTCCTCGCATTTTATACTTGTGATTTATGTCTCTCCTAATTTTACAATCATTTATCTTGCAGTAATCTATTTTAGCGGAAAAATAATGCCATTTTGCCTCATTTTTGGCAATGATATCTTATTTGTCCTCTGTCTCTCCTAGGACAAACTCACACCTTAATTTGTACAAATTTTTCCTTGATATCATTACAGTTTTTGCAAGATTACATTTTGAAAATCTCCCGTTGACTTTTGGTAGAATGTTTTCTAAACAATATATAATCAACAGAGATGATTATGTTGTAATATGTGCATACTAAATTTTGATTGTGGCCTTTTCTTTCTTGCATCTACTGTATTAAACCTTGACAATGGCTGTTGCCCATCTCAATTTTGCATAATTGATCTGGGAAGTCTGTTTCTTGTGTAGCTCTGCTGTCTCTCTGTGGTTTACAAGCAAGTGGATGGTATGTCCATGTATTTATTTATTTATCTGGTAGCATCTGTGTAATAAGCAGGTATACAATCAGCTGATAATGACTGAGGAACTGACATTGAGATGAATGGGAATGCTAATGGATAGCTCTCTCTCCAGGTATTATAGACCTTCTTGTTGCACATGAATAAACCTTTTCAGCTTTCATAGACATGAATCTGGACTTTTCTTCCCTAATGGCACAGTGTTTCTGCTTTGTTGTGAATATAGTAACAGCACATGCATAGCAGATCTTCAGGCGCTTATTTGTTTTATAACATGGTTACATCATAATAAAAATATTATGAACACACATTTGCTATCATAATAAGCACATTCATGAAGTAATGTCCTTTCTCTAGAAGATATAGTCCCTGCTATTTAAACTCAGGTTAATAACTGGCTTCTGTTGTACACAGTAGCTATATGGTATACTTTAGTATGACTGGAACAGTGTACTGACCAATCAGTGTGAATTTATTATGGAAAATGTAGGCCCGGTTATGTGATGAGAGTGTTGAGCTCAGGAACATGGTGATGTACTTAAAGTGTCTGCTAATGAAAAAGTCTGGCTTTTCGCCTGCTGGGCGCTACCTTCCCTTTGTCACTTGATGCATATGGATGCCAAGGCCCAGATTCTGCTCCGGGTTCTTTCTCTCTCTCTCTCTCTCTCTGTGTGTGTGTTTTGGGTCCATTATTTTTTTGGCCTGCGCCCTTCATTGTTCTGGAGAGTTTGGCAGAGGTTACCTGGCACAATGTGACCAGGGCGTCTGGCACCAGAGCGAACCACCTGCATTCAACAATAGCGTAACTCTCCTGATACGGAAGGAGCTGTATAATATCAGAGGTGGATACGCTTGTGCACTGTTATAGCAGCACTGTATTTTTGTAGTCTCTTTACTCATGTTTGAAAGTAGTGTTTATGTTGTCAGCTATTTTTTTATTATTATTATTATTTAGTCTTAGTCCTGTGTCAAATATGCTTTTTTAGTTTTTAGCATATTTTGTCCTGTTTTTGTTTAGTCAAGTTTTAGTCGACTAAATGTCTAGGCATTTTAGTCTAGGTTCGGTCACATGCTAAGACCATTTTATGCCACTGAATATATAATCATAATATAACAGCATGATAATGCAAGTAGGCCTACACACTTTCAAATGACAATGAACTTAACTCTTAAGAATATTTAGACTATATTTAGGCTACTGGAATTGAAGCGTAAAAAATAATAATGTTGAATAAATAATGAATAAACCTTTGCCAACAAAAACTGCAAAATAACAAGTAGAAAAAAACACTTTCAAATGCACAAAAGGCACTTATATGGAGATTTTCCATCTACAGGTTTTTCCCTGACCTTATTTTCTCAGTAAAGTAAGGGTGCACGCTATTGTCTGATGTCCATATGAACAAAGACACAGATTTAGCAGTCAGATATGTTGCGGTATCTGTTTTTCTAGATGTGTTTGAAAAACTTCTTTTAACTTGAGCGCCACATTTTAGCGCCGCGTCATGCACGAGATGCTGCAAAAGACGCGAGTGCAACAGTCAAACAAACACGTTTCCATGGAAAAACGGTGCAGTGAAATGCAAAAACGCGTTCCTATGAAAACGAACTAGACACTCGCAACTGCCGCGTCCTGTGTGAAACTGTGAGCGTGCACCATTTCACGCTGTCGTGTTTATATTTGCACCAGTGGATTGCGGAAACTGAGTGCATTTGCACATATTCTTCCAAACTGTCTGTAGTTGTCAGGAAAACACTATAACGACTCGAATGCCGCATTTTTCCGCTTGTCGATATCAGCTCTGTGTATGAAGGAGCTGCCTGAGAGCAGACGAGATGACAGAGGCAGCACGATCGGCAAAATGTCGGTGACATTTATTTTTGTGTAAACATAATGGGCAATATATCGCGTCACCAAAAATGATCGAGGTCATGTTCATATATCGTGCAATAAATCGATATATCGACTATCGCGACAGGCCTAGTTTTCAGCTGTCCGATTTTGTAAAATTGCTCATTCTACTTTGTATTTAAGCATGAAAATGACCTCAGATATAAATTCATTGTATAGTTTTGCCTTTAGTTAGATTAGATAATCAAGACATTTGGGTGTGTTCTTCAAAAATAAGAAGAGTTTATTGTGATATACCTTATTTTATGTGTGTCTGAAAAAACATTTTCAACTAAGCTATCCTCTAGGAAAACTTCCTTTACAAAGGAATGGTTTGTTGCAGTCTCACATAATTTGCATAATGTGATGTTATATCCTCTAGAAGCACATGGATGGAAGACTAGAATGTATGTCCTCTCTCTTTTCCCAAATATTGGTTAAAATAGCAAACCTGTGTCATGAGCGGATTAATTGATTATAACTGGTAAAACAAGAAATCTCTCTCAAAAAATTAAAACAGTGAAATTCCTAATAGTAATTGCAATTTATTCAGCAACCACTATCACAAACTATAAAGTCAAGATCCATGTTTGATCGCAGATTTAGTCGCAGTAAACAGTGCAAGCACTGAACGACACTTTCATTTGAGCAGAATATCTCAAGTGGAGATGGCTGAACTCCAGCTTACTTGTTTGTCTGTGTTTTCAGATCATCAGTGGCACTTCCGCACTGTAGAGAGAGTGTGTGCGGTTGGTTGCCAGATTGCAAAGATGAAGTAAGACACCAGGCAGAAGATTTAAAGCTCTGATTGGGGGATTTAAGCTTGTGACATCTGGCAACCGCAAGCATGACCGCTCGTAGTAGAGGCTGTGTAGCGCTGTGATAAATTGCAGAAGCGAGAAAACGAGTCACTTGAGCATAAAATTAGATTTTACAAATGTGTTGTTACCTGACAGTTATTTGACAGAGAAGATATCACGACATTGGAACGTATATGAATATTGCTAATCATACTGAGTAAATGAGAGGTTCGGGGCTTTGATGGTGGCCGAGGGGACGGATCTTAATTTAACCCTCTTTATCACTGCAGACTTAAACTTGTGCTTGATTGGCTGCTGTCATTTATATGGTAATTTGAAATGCTCTGTAACAGGAAAAAAACACGAAATGCTCTTCAGATAACCGCTATAGATGCTGTAAAAATTGGGCTGTTTTTGTTGGTTATGTAACTTTAATTTGATCATTAATAGTGTGACTTTTTACATTTATTCATTAATTAAGTTCAGCGCCAGCTGCTGTACAGGCAAACAAAACAAAATCCAACACAGAGATGCATTTTTTTAACTTTTTTTATTCATGTAAACTATTTTACACACCATCTTGAAAACATGGCGCACATAGTATTGAAATAGATAAATAAAATAAAATATAATGAAAAAACAAACAAACAAACAAAAAAATAGCACAATATGTTTACTTCACGTAAGGTCTGCTTAATGGCACAATAATATATTATCTTAAATTATGTTCATTTGGGGCTGTGCTCACATATTGATATAGGCAATTAAATGTGATTAATTTGATTATTTCATAAGCGTGTATCATGTAATTAATTTGATTGACATTTTTAATTGATGGACACCCAAACATTTATTTTCATGGAATAAGGTATAAAGGACCCACAGTCAGTTCCTCTCTTCTCATGCATGTATGTTTGGTATTTATTTTTATTAAGATGTTGATTTTCCCACCCATCCAGAGCTTTTGTAAGCACACCATAATTTCACTCTTGCTGTTTCATTTTTTTTTGTTGTATGTTCTCCAAAATCACACAGTGATGCAATTAAAAACAATCGGCTTTATTCAAACACAAGTGGAACAAATTTGTGTGGAAGTCATACATAAAGTCATTAATAAATTCAGTCGGAAACTCATAAAGAAAGTTTCATTTCAAATGTTTGGCAAGTACGAAGGTGTGAAATGAGAGGAAAGGAAAATGTGTAAACAACATAGAAAGCAAACTAAGATTATATTCTTTTTTAAAAACAGATGTAATATAAGAGATATGGGCAAAATAATATTGTTAGTTTGCCACTACATATGTACATATGATAGAGTATAAAATACTCAGTAATATACCAACCAAAGTCCAGAAGAGAAAAGCAATTGATAAAAGTGAGAAACAGAAGCATGAGTCTCTCTAATGAAGCTAATAACCCAAATAAGCCAAATAAGTTGGGCTAACTCAAAAAATTGGAGGTAATCAGTTACATCAAATTTTTTGAGTTATGATGTTCCCAATTTTAAGTAAGCAGAACTATCAAGTTTTAAGTTTGTAGTACTCATGCATGTTAATTGCTCCTAACTTGAAATACTTAGTTAGATAACTCATACAATTTTATAGCAATTAACATAAAATATTTAGTTAACTTTTTTATTCTGAGTTCTTGCAAATCAAATGAGTTATTTACTTCACTGTAAACCCTAAGAAAATACAAAAAATGTCAACTTGTTAATTTGCTAACATGTTAACAATAGCATGTTATAGTACTTACTAAATAAGTACAGCAATTTACGTAACTTACGTAACTTACCTGCTCTCAAACCAAGCCGCATGCGCTACTTGTCACCATGATGGTAACTCTCCAAAAACCCACATTAACAGAAACTCTTCTAAATTAGCATAACAAAACATTAATCACTACTAAATCTCCCTTATCCATTAATCTTGCACAAAAAACATTATACAACACTTAATTTTAGCATTTACTCTCCCTTTCGAGTGCCATGGGCAAAACATGCTGGGAAATAGAAATCCCAGTCTAGTTTCAGTTAAACTTAAGTTAGTCTAAATTAAAATAAATGAGTTCATAAAACTCAAAACAATAAAACAGTTCAGTTTAGTTTACTTGAAATATGTCCGTGCTGTGAACTCAAAAGAAAAAGAAAGTTCTGAATACTCATAGCAGTTAATTTAACTGAACTAATTTGTTCAATTTAAGTTTGTCCTACTCAAAACAATTAAGTATTTTGAGCGTTAGGGTTTATAGTGTTTCATGTAGTTGTGTTTGTCTATCAGTATGCAATGAACATGATGCTGATTGAATGCGTTTATTTTCGACATTTTATTTAAATATTTTTTCTCAAAACACAGCAAGTTTACTCTCAAAATGTAATGTTTATTCTCCACATTTTACTTAAACTTTTCTCGAAATTTAAAGTGTTTTTTTTCTCGAAACATAACGACTTTATTCTCAAAATGTAATGAGTTTATTCTCTACATTTTATTTAAACTTTTTTCTCAATTTAAGGAGTTTTTTCGAGCATTATAATGACTTTAATCTCGAGATGGTTTTAATTTTTATCATTGCTTGGCCCTAATCCTCTTCCGTAGAAAAGCAATTGATAAAAATGAGAAACAGAAGCATGAGTCTCTCTAACAAAACTAATAAACAGTCCTTCTCTCGTTCTTTTCTTTCAGAGCTTTTTATTATATCTGTAAGTAAATATAGGCCAGAAATGCATTAGTCAATTTGTGGTATAATCTTCATACTGAAAGTCATTATTCATGGCAGATTGAGTTTAAGGCCCACTGTAGATCATGTCTATTTCTCCAGCTGTAATATGTCTGACTTCTCCACTCGTTCATTCGAGACAGACAGCGAGTTCTCCTCTTGTTTTCCTTGGGGAATAGACAGATGGGACGGGATAACAGGGCAATACAGCGTCCCTTAATTGGTCAGTGTTGTGCACAATGCTGGTTGTTTGCCGTAATTGTTTAGTGCGGGCCATTGTCTGTTGCTTTCTCCTCTGCCATTGTGTGGCAGAGTAGCTTCAGCTTCCAGGGAGTAGAGCAGCTATTCACAGGCATGCTGGGAAAGCGACCAGGGGAGTGGTGTGCTACAAAAGAGCTCCCTCTAGAAAAGCTCAGCCTGTACGCAGACATTCATCCAAAACATAATGATATTGTCTCATTGTTGGGCTTTTGGCTGAGCTGTGCTTGGCTGTGTGGGCTGTGCATGCAAGTGTTCAGACTGGTACAGTATATTTGGGTACAAGGCACCGATAGAACCGCCGGTTGACCCGTCAGTTGACCCGCTGCTCTGAAGTTGCCTTGTGTGTTAATGTTTTTTTTGCAGCAAAAAGGCTGGAGTCTTTGTGTTATGAAATACCATACAGTACATAAGGAGAAAATACACAGAGTGTCTTACTTTAGTTAGTGAACGTAAACGTAAAGTTACAACGATCAAAGTTCAATACAAAAGGAGATATTTTATATTACATAAATCGCTTTTTACAAATGGATGGTAGGGACTACAACGAGCTTCTTCCCGGGTTAGTGACATCACAAACCCAAAATTTACATAAACCCCGCCCCCGAGAGCACACAACAAAGGGGGTGTGGCCATGTTGGGCTGCTTTAGAGAAGAGGAAGTGTTGTTGTAGTAGAGTGTTGTTGACATGCCATCATTTTACTAACCCTAACCCTTCACAAACGAGGGTCAATTCAAAGCTGGATTTGCACAAAAGATTAACATGACGGCACATGCTAGTGGATGAGTTGAATCAACTCCACAGCAACTACATGAATTTATCCACGAACCATTCAGAAACGTCCAGTTTCATTCTAAAAGTTGTAACTTCTTCCTGAGTCTCTCCATCAGTGTCGACTCCGGTTTGAACAATGTAAGGCTGAACACCTGTTACTGACAATCCTCATTTTGGCTACGTGAGATTCTCCAGCTTTGTTGTTGTTGAGTGACTGAAGCGTGAGCTGTTAAAGCTCCGCCCTCTTCTGGAAAGGGGGCCGGGAGCAGCAGCTCATTTGCATTTAAAGGGACACACACTAAAACGGCGTGTTTTTGCTCACACCCAAATAGGGGCAAATTTGACAAGCTATAATAAATGATCTGTGGGGCATTTTGAGCTGAAACTTCACAGACACATTCTGGAGACACCAGAGACTTATATTACATCTTGTAAAAGGGGCATTATAGGTCTCCTTTAACACACTTAAGTACACTTTTAAAAAGTATGCTTTGTAATAATAATGTCAAATTAAAAGTTTGACTTAAGTACATTTTAAATAATTATGTTTTAATAATCATGCTTTAAAAAAAGTACACTTATTTTGATGTGGTGTTGACTAACATTAAGCACATGTAAAGTACTTGATTGTTTTTAAATTGTATATAATTTTAAATTATAGTTTTAACCTTAGCACTCAGTACTACATTTAAAGTTAATATGTACTAAATTGCAAATTCATCAATACAAACAAGACATACACGTTTCAATAGAATTTACATTAAATATATTTATATTGACATTTTTATTTTAGCATTTTTATATTGCTATTGATATATCATAAATGCTTGTCAGTACATTCAGCAGCACACTTTATTTCAAAGACAACAGAAGTAATTCTGAAATTACAAATAAAAATGTACTTAAGTGGGTAAAAAAGCACTCTCAAGTTCAACTAATTGCAATTAATATAAATTTAAACTAAAATACATTTTTCATTTAATTGTAAATAACATGCGTCTGAAAACATTACATTCAGTTCACACTTATATATGTTTATTCTTTTAAAGTATATTATTTCCGTAATAAGTACTCTTTTCAAAAGTATGCTAAGCTAAGACTTTAGATTATTTTCGAAACATAAATGAGGACATTTTTAATGAAACCTGAGAGATTTCTGTCTCCATTGAAAGTCCATTCCACCAAAACTTATAAATAAAAAAGTTCATAAATACATCATAACAATAATCCATATGAATCAAGCAGTTTAATCCAAGTCTTCTGAAGAGACATGATCACTTTATATGATAAATAGATTTAAATTAGGCTTTCATTCACATATCAACACACATACATAATGCACAATATGGTAAATTGATTGTGTGTCGTCATGCAAGCACATTTGAGCTTCCCTTTACTATGAAATGAATTCAATTGGTTAAAAAACTCAAATCATATGGATTACTTTTGCAATGTATTTATAAACTGTTCAAAGCATCAAAGTTTAGGTGAAATGAGCATTCAATGGATGGATAGAAATCTCTCAGATTTCAATAATAAAAAACAAACAAAAAAAAACAATCCTAATTGGTCATGAGGGTGAGTAATTGATGAGTAATTGAGTAATTGATTTAATTGCTGACATGTTACCAGTATGGTTTACTTTCAGTGCTTTATTGCTAGCAATGATGTTCATAAAATCACCCTTCTCTGTGATGTGGTGGTCAAAGCGCTGATGTGACGCCTGTGTGGAAAGGTTGAAGCTAATGCTAGTGATTTGATCCCAGTGACTCTGTTGGCCAACATTATTCATTATTTCAATAATTGTGTTGCAATTTACACCCTTACTTCACAGCTCTTTAAAAACTAGTGGATTGTAAAGAGCTCTACTGGCATCCGTATTAGTGAAGGTAGCAGCTGTAATGAGCACATGTTTTCTCTATCAGGATACAACCCAAGAGATTAATTAGGCCGCCTTTGTAAAGCTGTTTCAAAACAGGAAACGAGTTAATCTGAACTTAAACTGACTGATGTTAGAGAAAGATGTGCCAGAAATCTCAGATCAAACATCACAGCTCAATCTACATTCGGCCCCGTTTAACACAGAGCCGTAAATATCCTGCACCATTAACTTGTCGTATCTATTTATTCGAAGAGATTCTCCTGATCGGAAACAGTGTTTGATGGAGAAGTCACAAGCGTTTTGCTTTATGGCTTGTATATCTGGAAATAAAGGCATTTACTGCGAAGCTATACGCGGGGTGTTTTTTCTCCTCGCCGCAGCTGATCTCCCCTTATTATTAAATCTATTTTAGTGCTTCCGAGCAATGCACATTTTATCCTCTTAATAGTCAAATTAGTATATACTCCAGCAATTACTTAATGTACTCTAATGAGATTTCCCCACAAAACGGCAGGATTCATTTATTTTAATGCGTCGGGCTCTTTCCAGGGAGTTTATGCATCATGTCCCTTCAGAAGTCAAGCAGCGCCGGAGTCATAAATAGCGAGCATGGCTCAACGGATGCTGCGCTGCTCTCCAGACTGTAGGCCTGTGATCTCCCCTGCAGCCTCGCACTTGAGCTCTTCTCCTCTGGGAGAATAACAGCCATGTTCAGGTTGTTCTTGACCTGCGCTGAGGTCTAACTCAAGAACTCTTAAATATTCATGCGTTTATGGATCTACATGCTACGGACTCTAAAAGCAGGATTGGAAATATTAAAAAGGAATGTTAAAATAGCCCAAGGGTTATTCTGTGTTTGGCATAGTGTTTATCTGGTGTGCTTACGCTCTCTCAAATTCAGCAGGCACTTTTCACAAATAGGGTTGGTGTGCCACTGCTGTTTATGCAGTGAAAACTATATGACATGTTAGATTATATAAGACAATTATGTAAGATTATCCCTTTCCTCGCCAGCGTTTAAAAAAAAAAAGAAAAAGTTGCCAGTCATCGCCAACGTTTTTGATAATTTTCACAAGAAATGTAAAAATAATATTTTTTTTGTGGTGTGAACATCTGAACATGCAATATCTCAAAAGAAAGAACACAACCTTTGCTTTTAAACAAACAAACAAAAACATTTTATTCTAGCTTCATGCATTCTTTTTTATCAACACTTGAACACTTGTAAGCTCCATAAAAAAAACAACATTTTGAATAAAAAGCTGAGAAAATCTCTTTTTTTTAAAGACATAAGCAATGCTTTTATCGCTTGTTTCTGTTTCTTGGCCTGTGATTTGATCTGGAGATTCTGTACTCTTTCAGAAGATGTGTAATAGCGCCCCCTTCTGTATAACAGTGAAAACACTGAAAGCCGGAAAATTCCATCAATGGTGGGGAAAGAGTTAACATAACATGACAATGCGGGAGATTTTAATGTGCCCCCATTATGTTTTTTTTGGGATATTCCCTTTCATGTAGTGTGTAATAGAGCTGTTTGTGAAGGTAAAAGGTCTGCAAAGTTTCAAAGATAAAAGTGCAGATAAATGGAGTTTTTGTCTCCCAAAAGAAAGAAGCGATTCTGAACGGGCTGAAACGAGTCGTCAGTTATTCCAGTCTCACTTCCTGCTCAAACCTACGTAGGTTTGTAACTAATTTGCATAATTCCAGCCTGTGCTCTTCATTGGCTGCCGGTAAACAGCGCCTCTTTTGCCCCGCCCTCAAACACTGTAGTTGTAGCTGAGACTGGAATAGTTTGGTTCATGGTGTCGACAAGAAGACACTGTTTTCTGAGCTGAGAAAGCAAATCCACTTTTTGATGTACTTCTAAAGGATGAGGACTCATGCTGGAAATGATACGGTAAAACCAATGCCATCGTTACTGTTCATATCACTGAGGATCAAGTGATGAGGAAGAGCTGAAATTCAAGGTGTGTTCGACTTCGGCTGCGGCTGGATGCAAACGATCGGCGAGATTATCCGCGTGCGGGCAGGGAGGAGCTGAAAACAGAGACGTGAAGTCGGACACTTTCTGCTTCTAGTAGTGACGCTCGCACTGCGTTTGCATACTTTATCACAGCTGAAGTGAAATAAATGCAATATTTGACTGATACACTAATGTTTCAGAGACATTTTCATTCAATACGTTATGTACTGCTTACAGCATCTGTTTTTACAAGAATAAAGTTCAACATAGGCAAATATTATTTAAATACCAATGTAGTGAGGTCTACGTTTTTTATCAGTTTTATTTAGATAAATGTGACACAATACAACATTGCGACTACTTGAAAAGAGCTTTAACTGTTATAAAAATACATTAGCATTAGTGGTACTGAAGTTTTCAGAATAAACACGAAACACACATAATTGTTGTCATGCAGTGAATCCGGCCAATCGTGAAACAGCTGTGTCATCATCAGAGCTCGTGCAGCCGCTCTTGAGATGCTGCGCTGACTGACTCTCGAATCGCTCTCGCGGTACTTTGATGCCATACGTCACAGTCACATGGCGTCAGCGCTGTCTCAAGTCGGACAAAATTTCTTACCGGCATGCACTGCTTCAAGTCAGCCGCCGATCGGTCTGTGCAGCGCCGCATCAAGTCGAACAAGCCTTCAGATATGCTATGGCCGTTTGGTTTCTGACACATGCTGTAAGCGGTCGACCAATCACAACAGACTGGGCCATCTGACAAATCAGAGAGTAGACTGGTTTTTAGAGAGACCGGATCCTTTTATGAATCTGTTTCAGACACTGAGAGAAAAGAGCTGATACTGCAATGGACATTATGAAAGTGACTTTGGATGCATGTAAACCTGTTGTAGGAGACTCCAAAACAAAACGAGGAGCCTTTAATATTGCATAATAAGGGCACTTTAATAAATCCATTGTGTGAGCAATCTCATTAAACCATTCATAAACCCCATGTATAAAAAATGATTAAATACATGAATACTGCATGCCGTCAAAACACGTGTTGACACTACTTGTCACGCTCAAGAATTTTAACCCTGTTGTCAAAGGTAAGAAAAATTAGATAAAAAAAAAAATGTATTCTTGAATTTATTGGAAATTTAAGTTTATCAAATAAATATAAACCAACATTTGGTCTCAAACTAACAATGTTAAAGTACTTTATTGCAACCAAGTAATTATAGTTTATACTGTTTAATATGTATTTCTGGATTATATCAAAAAATCTGAAAAAAAGGGAAAAAAAGGGGGAAAAAAAGATTCCATTTTAAGTTTCAGACACTTATGTGCCCTATTTGTGGAAAGTTCTAGTAATATTTTAAATCCCAAATAGCATGAACCGATAATATGTGAAATTGAATTCTGTACAACTGAACAAACTTTGGTCTTCCAATATTTCTCTCTGCTCATATGTCTTTGGCTTCCAGACCGTCATATCGCTGATATACTGTGGAAAGGTGAAGCAGGTCTAACAGTATTAATCCTCAAGGGCTGAAGATTGCTCAGCGTGCTCCAGATGTTATCATTTTATTGTTTTTATAGGGTTCCATTGCACACAAAAGTCAATAAACACAGAGTTTACTTCTCCAGCTCTTCTATTGGTGGAATTTCCTCGCTGTAAAATGCATTTCTGAAATTCTCCGCAGATTGTTATGAAATGACAAAACGGCTTTAAACTTTCAAGCTTCTGTGCAAAAACCCTATCCACAAACTATAGGCTGGCGTATGAATCTATTTTTTTTATTTTATCAGGGAATGAAAGGTGACCTGCAGGCCTTAAAGAGGCAAGGTACCTTTGATGAGGCCATTTACTTTCCTCTTTCTCTCTTTCACTCTCCTCATCTCCATTATGGCCTTGAACTTTAAAAGCCTGAGCTGTGACTGCCAGAGACTCTTTCTTTCTGCTGAGCAGATCGAATAGAGGTTCCTTAAGTACACAACCGAGCTCTCAGACAGCTCTAAATGCAAAACACCTCCAGAGGTTTGGATGTGAAGCCAGGCTTCATCTCCGGGTTCAGGTTTGGTTCATTTGACAGTGATTTCTCTTGTCTTTTTGTGTGTTTTTAGGGGGGATTTTTGAACAAATGGATGGACCTGTGGCACTCGTCAGCTCAGAGGAACTGGCCTTCAAATTCGCTGTTAATAACATCAACAGAAACAGGACGTTATTGCCCAACACAACGTTAACATATGACATTCAGAGGATTAATATCTATGATAGCTTTGAGGCCTCCAGAAAAGGTGAGTGGTGTGAGAATATAAAGGTTTTTGGCTGTGTTTAGACCACAAAAACAGTTAAAGGGTTCCTATTATGCTTTTTCACTTTTTCAACTTTAGTTAGTGTGTAATGTTGCTTTGAGCATAAAAAATAGATCTGCAAGGTTACAAAGCTCAAGGTTACAAAACTCAAAGTAAAAGATATTTTATTTAACGGAATCCACTTTCCAAGAACTACAACAAACGGCTCCTTTGGACTACAACATGTTTTTTTCTGGAACTTGTGAAGTTACAATGTTACTCATTTAAATAATCTCAGCCCACAGAATTCACCCTTTTTTTTGCGGAGAAATGTCCTGTGAAATCCGTGCTTGCAAAGTCCGTGCTTGAAATCTGTTCTGCACGATCCTCTTGTTCGTTAACACTGTCGGCGATCTTGAATTTGTTTGAAATTGACGCCATCCTTAATTATTTACACCAGAACTGAGCTCACTGGGTAAGGGTCGTGACATTTCCTAAGCACGAGCTAAGCGGTGCCAATCACAACACACTGGGCCAGCCCACCAATCACAGCACATTTCGTATTTCGAAAGGCGGGGCTTCATCAAAACAGGAACTTAATGGCATGTTTAAGCCATACTGGGAAGAGAGGTGCTGTAATAATGTAAAATATGTGCATTTTTTGAACAATTTAAGCATGAAAACATATTCTAGTACACCCCAAAACAAATCAAGACTTCGTAAAAGGGCATAATAGGAACCCTTTATGCAAATGTTAACTATAGGTATGTTCACACTGGATAGGTTTGGTTCGATTAAAACAAACTCTGGTGTGATTGCTCCATTAGGGTGCTTTCACACTCGGTTCGATTGTCTGGTCTGAGTTTGATTGCTCCCCCCTCCCCCACTAGATTGTGTTCACGTTAAATTATTTAGGTCCGAATCGCGTTGCGTTTGCATCATCAAAGCAGTGGTTGTTTACCCCGTTGCCTGGTAACAACGATGCAGGAGAAGGTGGCAAAATGCATAGCGTTGCTCGCCTAACATTTAGACCAAACCCCATTTTAAAGACCTCATGTTCTTTATCAAAAAACTGCAGTAAAACAGTGAAATATTATTACTAATATATATATATATATATATATATATATATATATATATATATATATATATATATATATATAATATAATGAGCAATATCACACTCGTAGCCGTGCGATATGGCTGTATATCAGCACGGCTGTGATTCGTCGGTAGACACGAGGCCGCAGGCCATCACAGCGTGCTGATATACTGCCATATCGTACGGCTACGAGTATGATATTGCGTTTATACAACAGTTCGACGGCACGAGTGTGTAAATAAATAAGAAATAACAATGGAGTGTCTTTAAAACCCTCTTTTGTGCAGCACTACTTCTTTCCGCCACAGATTTAAATCTCAAGTTGACAGTTGGACCAAGCCTCCGTTACTAATTCTAAAACGTCACTTCAGAACTAGTAACAAAGGAACGTTGAGTCCCTCCATTGAAACTCATTGTATTTTGTACAGTATTATAGACAGAGTGTGTGTGTGTGTGTGTGTGTGTGTGTGTGTGTGTGTGTGTGTGTGTGTGAGAGAGAGAGAGAGAGAGAGAGAGAGAGAGAGAGAGCGCCTGAGCGAGGATTACCTGTGTCTGAAATAACATTTATTCTTATATATCCATTATAAATGTCCGTTTGAATGTCCGCTGGGGAAAGCGATCTTTGTATTTGTCCTTTTACAGCTATAAGGGAATTTTTCATAACATACAGCGCTAAAACAACTTCCTTTGCAAAAGTTTCTTTCAATTTAAAAGTCTCTTGTGACTGACTCATTCACTCGTAAAGTTTTGCCGCCATCTAATGGCGTATTAATGTAACTTTCACTCAATCCATATTACGCACTAATGGACCCTTTCTCAATACCAAATACAACATATTTATATGAAATATTTATTGAACAACAAATTAACAACAATAGCCATTAAAAATGACAGTAGGAATGGAAATAAACAATTGTACAGTTCATTCAACCGTACAAAAGCACCAGTGTGCCCGTGACAGGTTATCAAGTGTGCCAAAATCTCGTAACTCCATTGGATCCTCAAACTGTCAGTCAAACCTCATAAATCCGCCCCACCTCTATCGTGAATGAAGTGCCGCACGCGGTTTGGAGATCTCTGCTTCTTTGCAATGCAAAGGTAAATAAAAAGCTGATGTTTGAAAAAAAAAAAAAAAAAAAAAATGTAAAGCGTTTTCTTTGCTCAAGAAACACTATGTCTATAAACTGTAATGTTTTGTGTATTTGAAGAGCGGAGAACAGTTTTCGTCTGATATTTCCCGTCTAGTTGTAGCCAATATGCTATGCTATATACGTTAAAGGATGTAAGTTGAATATAGCCATATTAAATTATCAAATTTAACATAGTACAATTCGACTTGCTCTGGAACAAGTAATAGATTAATAAGACCAATTGCCCGTTTTATGTACCCAAAATTAATGTCTCATATTTAACCACTATAAGAGCCAGCGGCAAATCCCCGAAGCACTGGCCGAGATGAAGCAGTTCTCGGCGGTTATACGACCCTTGAATGACCGCTGACGGCCTGGAGCTCACATCTCCGAAAACGTCTAAACAAATTGTAAAATAGGCGCTATGATTAAATATAAATCATATAATACAGGTCTAAACAACTACATTCTCGCCTAAAAAACTCTAAGAACTACAGTTCGTGGTACAGCAAGTGTAGCATTCACAAAAATTATTGTGGATTTACTCGGCCGCCATGACAGTCGCTTCAAGCGGAGTGATATAAACGGTGAAAAGGTAGGAGTGCTGTTATCACTAAAATATCGCACGGCTATCAGCCAATCAGATTCGAGAACCAGAAAGAACTGTTGTATGTGTGTGTGTGTGTGTGTGTGTATGTATATATGTATATATGTGTGTGTATACATATATATATATATATATATATATATATATATATATATATATATATATATATATTATTTTTTAAATGTCATTTATTACTGTGATGGCAAAGCTGATTTTTATTCCAACCTTCATTGTCACATGATCCTTCATAAATCATTATGATATGATGATTAGGTGAGGAAACATTTTTATTATTATCAATGTTGAATAGCTGTGCTGCTGAGAGAGTGATGGATTGATGGATGGATGGATTGACTGATCGATTGATTGATTCATCCATCCATCCATCCATCCATCCATCCATCCATCCATCCAGCTGCAAAGTTACTTATAGTTAGTAGAATGTCTAAAGTGGATTATCGAAATAAAGTTTAACCAAATAAATTAATTAATCAATAAAAATAGATGACCAACCCCAACTTCATATTTTAATAGGAAGAAAGAAATGTGTTCATTAATCCATTTCACTGGTTCTTTAAGATGTTTTGGTTATCAGTTATCAACTACAACATTTTCTAAACTAATGAAATGTTTTATATCTTTGATATATGTTAATAGTCTCTTTATACGGATTGTCCAAACAAAACACTGTTCATGACAGTAAAAATTTCCACAGCTTTGTAGAGCCTTACAAAGGAATATTCTATATGCAGTGACATTTCTATTTTGACATTTCTCCCCGTCTGCTCTCGCCAGCGTGTGACCAGCTGTCTTTAGGTGTCGTTGCCATATTCGGGCCGTCTCATAGCTCCTCATCGAATGCTGTACAGTCTATCTGCAATGCCCTGGAGGTGCCACACATTCAAGTGCGATGGAAACACCACCCCATGGACAACAGGGATTCATTTTATGCCAACCTGTACCCAGATTACTCTTCTCTGAGCTACGCTATCTTAGACCTGGTGCAGTTCCTCAAGTGGAAGACAGCCACCGTGGTTTATGATGACAGCACAGGTGAGAGTTAATGCTTGATGTCAAGAAGTGTGTCATTGTAAACTGTGTTACCTGATGAAGCCAAAGCAGGACCGTCACTTTTAGCAGTGTGTTTTAGAGACTGTATGTCAGTGATAAGGAGCAGAAGTGTGTTAATGTTCCTGCTGCTGTCAGAATGAGTCTTCAGGCTTCGATATACTAGAAACACTTTGAATCAAAGTAATCGAGCGATGCTGCTTCTGACAGGAACGGGAATGGAAAACAATTCATCTGAGATGCAAAATATGTGATAAAAACATTTATTTTAAAAATACAACCAAGATAACTGTGTTAAATTGACTGTCTGCATTTATAGTATATTTTTTCAGAGCTGTGCCACCGACGGTAGAAGTTTGCTCTCAACATTAAGCAGTTTTTGTGCTCACAAGGGACCCGGTTTGAATCTGGCATGTCCCGATGCATTTTCCAATCTTTCTCCATCCACATTTTACATGGTTTCTTGTTGGTCCAAGCTGGTCATTAGCTAATTTATCTTGGTCTTGATCAACTGGTCATCTCGGTCTTTCAGTAGCTACAAATATTCAGTGGTTCTCAAACATTTTGACCAAAACAACTGTCCAAAACAATATTCGAAGGTTGTCCTATAAAGTGTTTCTGAAAAGTTGATTATCCATTCACAAGGCTGTTAATCAGCAAAGCAAACACGGCTCAGCAAGTCAAACAATCCAAGTCATTTGAAAATGACCAGATGTTGGCCCATTATGGTAGACCATCTCGTTCAAGCTGATTACGGCTGGTAGGCCACATTTGACCAACAACCAACTAGCTATCATGTTCAAAAACCTGCTTGACCACCCAAGGCTGGTTTGAGCTGGTACTGACATACCAAGTAATTGACTCTGATGCTCGACTTTTCTTGTGCAGGTTTAATCAGACTCCAGGAGTTAATTATGGCTCCATCCAGGTATAACATCAGGCTGAAGATCCGACAGCTCCCTCTGGACACCACGGACACCAGACCTCTGCTCAAAGAGATGAAAAGGAGCAGAGAGTTTCGCATTATTTTCGACTGCAGCCACATAATGGCTGCCCAGATCCTCAAGCAAGTGAGTTCACACCCTGTGAAAGTGATGCACGCTCATATCATACTATCCGATGACGTTCTGTCAGAACTCGTGTCGGTTTGAACTTTTAGACCAGATCTAGAGAAGCTGTATTAGATTTGGGACCTGACGCTTTAAATTAAACATGCTATATGCTTTTGCTGGAGGCTGAATGGAGATTAAACTCCACATACGTGTGAACATCTGCAGTGGTCCCTAAAATTGTGGACCTGAAGGAACTATTCCTTTCAGCTATCCTTAAAAATGTATAAATTTCATTGCAAAAACAAATTATTAAATTAAGTGGCATTTTTAAGCAATTACATCATTTTTCTTTTGTTTGGCACCCTTCTCATTCTGGAGCACCCGTAATATTTGCAAAGATGCCACAAGTTTATATTTGAAATTAGGATAAAATAATAGATATTCTGCTCAAAATGAAGACAATGGTAAATGTATTTAGTCACATAGTGGTTGTTAGCTGCTGTAGCTCTAGCATCACTTGTTTGAAGATGCTGTTTGCTGTGATGTTTTTAGAGAGCCAAACATCAAAGGTTTTTTAGGTACCTGAAGTGTTTGTGAGTTTTGCGTAGATGTAGTCTATGGCAGCACATTGAATCATATGGTAAAATGTTGCGAAAGACCAAAGTTTACTTCAGTTTTTACACAAATGCTTGACGTATGTGGACAGCCTAAAGCATAGCCTTTCAAATTGTACCTTTCAAAGTCTATAATGTCTTTAAAGTCGAAATTATGATACAGTAAGTCATGATGAGACAAAAAGTAAAAACTATGAGATACTAAGTCATAATTATGAGATAAAAAAAAAAAAAAATGATTTAAAAAAAAAAAAATGAAATTGTTTCAAAACAAAATTATGAGATAAAGTCATAATAATGACCGTCAAAATTATGACAAAAATGTACACAAACAAAGTCAATTATGAGATACTAAGTAAAAAATTATGACAAAAGTAAAAGATTAAGAGATAAAAGGCAAAATTATGACATAAAAAGTCATTGTCATTTGACATAATTATGATTTTTTGTCAATTTCTTATAATTTTGACTTATCATAATTGTTACTTTTTGTCATACTTTTTATCTCATAATTAGTAAGCAGAATGTCACAATTTTGACTTTTTTCCTCATAATTATGACTTAGTATCTCATAATTATTACTTAATATGTTGTAAACGTTGACTTTTTTTTCTCAAAATTATAATAATTATTATCTCACAATTTCAATTTTTTTTAATCTCATAATTATTACTTCTACCCCCGGTTTCACAGAGATGGCTTAAGCTAGTCCTAGACTAAAATGCATGTTTGATCTGTTTTAACTGAAAACAACTTGTACTGACAGATCTTAAAATAAGTCAGTGCCATTGTTTTGTCTCAAGATGCACATCAGCAATGTTTTTTTTTTTTTTTTTTGTTCTAGTGAATGTTTATAAAAGCTACTTAAATGCCCTAGTTGAACTAAGGCCTAATCTTGGCTTAGGCTAAGCCCTGTCTGTGAAACCAGGCCATTATGTCTTAATTTTGGCTTTCTCTTAATTGAATTGTATCTCATAATTTAACTTGTCATCTCATAATTGTAACTTTTTTTCTCATAATTATGACAGTATCTTATAATCTCAGCTTTTTATCTCATAATTATTACTTAGTATATCGTAAATGTTGACCTTTTTTCTTAAAATTATGATCATTTAAACTTTTGAATCTTATAATTGTTACTTAGGACATCATAATTTTTCCTTTTTTTATTATTTTTTCTCAAGTATGACAGTATCTCATAGTTTGCTCCCACTTTATATTAGGTGGCTTTGACTACTATGTACTTACATTTAAATGAATCATTTGATCTCTCTGCATGTAATTACATTTATAATTACACTGTTGACCTTCCCTTACACCTTAACCAACCCATACCACCAAACCTGTCCCTAACCTTACCCGTATCCATCTCAATAGGAGCAATACAATATGAACACGATAAGTTCATTGTACTTATTTTATGATGTAAGTGCATAGTAGTTAAGGACACCTAAAGTGGGACTCATAATTTCAATTTATGTCATAATTATGATTTACCAAAGCACATTTTTTTCTTATGTTGCACAAATGGGTTTCCATAGAGTATGCATGGTTAGAAAAATCAGGCTGTATCCATGTGCTATGCTGATGACAACATTTACGTCACACCTTCTATACGCATACCCTAGACGTGTGTAAAAAAACAATAGAACCAACCATGAAAAAATTGAAATCTCTGTCTCTGACCGCACCACCTATACTGATCATTTGCCATGGTCAGCATACGTTTACTGTAATTTAAGTGTCTAAATACTTTGTAGGGCCATTATATAAACTTTTAAACTATATCAACATTATATATTATTTCTTATCTTTATCAGCCTAAAATATAAATACATTAAGCAAACATCAGGATGTCAGGTCTCGAAAGAAATCAGTATTTTTTGTACAGTACTGTAGATTTGAAGGGAAGATTTGGGTAGTGCATTCACAAACTTGTCCTTGCAACAAAACAAAAGCTTGTCAGATATCACCCGTATTTACCTCGGGTGATATGAGGACTGAATATGTATTTCTGTTTATATCTGAGACAAAACCCAGTCTAAGCAGCTACTGCTTTAAACCTTTTCAAAGTATCTCAAGATGTTATTTTGCTCTTCGTTTCATTCAGCATTGACGCCTCTGCATATAACTTCCAGGTTTAACTGTAGGCTGTATTATTTCACATTTGATCATACGAAAAAGTTGTGTCATTCTCTGTGGCCCAAGTCCTCTTAATAAGCTTAGTCCTGCGGTCACCTGTCTGCAACCTGTCTGCGGCTCGTTTTTCTCTGTCAGCCTCTCCTGAACTTCTGTCGTGCATGTACTCCCCCTCAGGCCAAAGAGAAATAGGAAATGCAGTCGGACACAGAGCCTGTCTGAGACGTCTATGGGCTAAATCCCAGTAGTCTTTAAAAGGCAGTCTATGCTTGTGTGTGTGTGTGTGTGTGTGTGTGCACGAGGGGGACTGGGAGATATAGAAAGTACAGGCACAGACATAGAAGGGGCTATTTCTGCAGCCCTTCGGAAGAAATGAAACAGTTTCTGACTTTACACAAACTTGAGTGATTACGGTTTAGAAGAGGGAAAGAGCTCAGCATAACCTTAGGTTTTCCTCATGGCAGATGGCATAATTAAAGCAGACATGAACACCAAGGGAAAAGTGAACATTTGTATGAACATGTATTGAGAGTAGCTGTGACCAACAGGCCCATATGAAACAATCATTAGGGCCCTATGATTTCCAAGATGTGGAAAACTCCACTCATAAAAAAATGGAATTTATTGTATAACATGGAATGTCATTGATTTTGGACAAATTTGGATGAATAAATAAAAAGTAGAGCTGTACACTTCATCAAATCGTGATATGGACCAGTGTCTTTGACTATTAAAGGGATAGTTCACCCAAAAATGAAAATGATCCCATGATTTACTCACCCTCAAGCCATCCTAGGTGTATATGACTATCTTCGTTCAGATGAACACAATCAGATATATATTTAAAAATATCCTGGTTCTTCCAAGCTTTATAATGGTAGTGAACGGGGGGCGAGATTTGAAGTCCAATAATATCTAGCTTCCGGCAGACGACCATACACATCGATTTGGGCGGAAGAGTGACCCCTGACCCCTGATGAATGCAGAAGCGTAGAGGATAGAGCAAAACAAAACACAGGTAATAAATTAGAAATCTAAAACGAGAAATGTTAAAGAGAAATGTCAGAAGATTTCGATATAAAAGAGGAGCTTGAGTTTGTTGCGCAGCTCTATTTGTTTGAACTGCGAGAGCCGTCTAAGCTTACATCCTGCGTCATACATTGCTTCAGGAATTTCTCTTGTGGCGCAAGTCAGCTTGCGTAGTATGTGTATAGTCGTCTGCTGTAAGCTTGATATTTTCATATATTAAGTTTTAAATATGGATATTTTTCTTACAAAAACAACATGGAGTCACATGGATTACTTTTATGTTGGATGCAGGGGCGCCTGTCAAGAACACGAAGCAAAAATCTAAAAAAAAAAAAAAAAAAAAAAGGGATGGAGATGTTAAAATGAAGATTTCCTTACCAAATGGGCCCTTAAAAATAAGAATAAACAAAATATTGGAGATGATTGTTGGTCGCAGATGTGTGGAAAGACCTAATTCAAGAAGTCTGTAGTGGGTCTTCTGTGTGGGTGCAAAACCGCAATTGAAAAACGTAACTTTATTCTTCAGATAAACTTTGAATCATTATTCCTGAATTTGGTTGTGTTGGCTGGGGATATCTCTATATTCTATGGGCTCTATATATTCCAGCCACCAGTGTGAGTTTTTTGAGGCGACAGTTATTTATTTAGAACATTATTTTAGAACGTATTAATTCATTGGTGACGCGTCATACAGCCACACAGACATCGCGTTTATTTTATTTTTCCTTTTTATTTAAAACATTGAATATATAACTTGTTAACTATATCATAAATTGTATGATATATATTCCGATTGTCAGATATGTGGAAGTGAATGTGTTGTGTCGTTTAAACACCTTTAATGATCATGTTAGTTGATATAACACGTCATGAGTTTGCACCACAATTCAGAGGTTCTGTCGATTTACATCACGTAAATTCATCCATTTTCTCCTAAATACATAAAAGTAGGCTAAGTGGCCGGTGAACTGGGAGAAGAAAAGAGTAAACTTTATTGTTTCATACAGTCTGTATCTGATATGAATAAAACACTTCGTCAAATTATAATTGAAAGGATGGCTATTATTGCAGCTTCCAAAGGCATCAGTGTATGGAATTTGAATTAAAAAAAAAAAAAAAAAAAACTAAAAATGTCTCTTTTTTTTTTTTTTTTTTTAATACAGTACTTCATTTTAATGCTTATTCAAATGCCTGAAACCTCAAATAAGCATTATGTGTTTGAAAACACTGAATAGTTGTGATATATGAAAAGCACTGAGTGCGTCCGTCTCTGGCTTTTCGCCAGCCAAAGAGCGAAAGCAGGTTTGAATTATCAGTGACGTTCTAATCACACCGCATCAAAGGGTTAAAATCAATCATTTTTCAGGTGCGGGTGTTTTCGTTTTTCTAATTAATCGTCCAAAAAAAAAAAAGGGAACCCAAAATTATGTCTTGCATACCCCCCTTAAAACTCTTAATGGCGCCCCTGGTTGGATGGATGTTTTCTGGGCTTCAAAATCTCACCCCCCTTTTACTACCATTATAAAGCATGGAAGAGCCAGGATATTTTTAAATATATCGCCGATTGTGTTCGTCTGAAATTAGATAGTCATATACACCTAGGATGACTTATGGGGTGAGTAAATCATGGGATCATTTTCATTTTTTGGGTGAACTAAACTATCCCTTTAAGCTGCAAAAAGACTGCTATTGAAATCAAGTCTCAAGTCTACTAGCATGCGAGATGCTCATGATGTTTTCAGCATCTGCCGTCTCACTATATGAGGACATGAACTTCCTCTCCAGAGCTCACGAGCATTTCATTTGATAAAACTGTCATCAGATACACAGAGAAACTCAAAGGGCTTCACTACAACCCGCCAAAATAAAAGTTTGTTTTAACTTGAAGAAATATATCAGAAATGTATTACTACTGTACAGTAGAATGTACTTCGCAAAGTAATAATAACAATAATAAGACAGTTAATTAAAACATTTTTAAGGAATATCACACTAAATCATTTTATCCATGTTTTAAGTTAAACAGTAAACATCTGTTTTGCAGCGCTTTGCATGCCAAAAAATAAAAAATAAAGGAATTGTTCATATTTAATTTAATTCCATTTCAAAAGATTAATTAAATTGTTTACAGTTTTATGAATTCAATTAATTAAACATCTTTTATTATTATTATTATTAAAATTGAATTAAACCATTAAAATGTATCCATAAAACTGAAAACAGAAAACAAGGAATTTATAAAAATAAAACAAATTTAAGAAGAAAATAAAATGGATTTCATAGCACTTTTTGCCATTCCAAACTCAATGTGATCTTTCTGTCAAATGTCCCTATTCACTTTTGTTGTATGCAGAAGATAAATATTTGTCTTTTGTGTTTAACAGAAGAAAGAAAGTCATATTTGGAACAGCACGAGGGTGACAGGATGTTTTGGTGCTTTATTTATTTATTTATTTATTTATATATTTATTGGCGTTTTTGGGTGAAGTATCCCTTGAAGGGCCCTTAGCACTATTAGAAGTTAGCCGTGCTAGCGGTTGTGCCGTATGATAGAAACACAGGCAGAGAGAGACATCGATAGATCAACAGAGTTGAGTATTTCTTTATAGTTCCGCTATTCTGATTCGATCTCATTTGTTGTACATTGTTTGTGTTGGCTGCCACAATGACTGCAAATTACTCTGACATGACATAGTGACCTTTTTCATTGTTTTTTTTTTTTTTTTCCTACCCCACCCCTCCTCTTCCTCCAGGCCCAGATGATGGGGATGATGACAGAGTACTATCACTACATCTTCACCACTCTGGTAATGTACCGCAGTACTAACAGCAAATTGAATGTCATTTGTTCCTGTGCTGCTCCCACTTTATTTTTTGATGAATGGCTTTTAATTGCAGATGAGCTTTGGATCCAGTCTGCAATATCAATTTCACTTGACAAAACAGCCTTAATGGAGTTTCCGCCACCCCAGTGTAAACATTAGCCCTTCCCTCAAGCTCAAATCAACAAAACGTCTTTGAAAAGCCTCTACAAAGGCAACAAAGTGATTGACAATTGTGTGCTACCACTGGATTCTGAAGCTCATGAAGTTTAAATTGATGCTCATGACGTTTTTATTAAAAATCAGAGATACCCTTACTGCCTTCTGGAAATGCCAACACCACTTCTCTTGAGCAAATTTCAGCGCATTTTCTTTCCTTATTGAATTTTTGTGTAACCACAATAATCACACTACAATCATGAGACTCTTGCTGGTGTGATATTGGGTCTGGATTTGAACCCAGGGTTTTCTATGTTCATGCCGTGTCTTTCTAGGTGAACTTCTAGGGAAAACAATTTTATTGTTGTTATTTTATCATTCCTGAGATGACCTAGTAAATCAAGAAAAGTCAACAGTGATGTATTTGAGCTAATAGTTCAGGACTGTCCTCAGAACAGGCCATCATAATAGTTTCCACACCTCTAAAAGGCCTTCAAGACCTAATTAATCTAGTAAGGCACTGTAGTAAATTGTGTATTTATTCTCAGATTGTTGCGATACAAAGTAGCAGTACTAAATAATTTGTTTTCTTGACTGTAACAGCGTCTTAACCAGATTCAGCAACAAGCAATTCTTCTGTCCACGTTGAAAGCAAAAATGCTGCCCAATGCATATATTTTATCTCTGTTTACATGCTCTTATGCCCTCGCAACACAATGCATAGCTGAAGAGCATAACAAAAAGCATACTTTATATTTTCCTAACTTCTTTTTCTACAGAACCTGACATATTTGTGTTACAAACTTCTCTGAGACTTGGGTTGAAGATCAAAATGCAGCTTTATTTGGGCAATCCAGAATCATAATCCATAAAAACAGGCAGTAGGTCAAAACACAGGGCAGATAATCCAACAAGAAAAACAGGGCAGAAAAACACATGCAAACAGTGAAACCAAGCAGAAAGTCAAAACACGGTAACCAGAGGATGCATACTCAGAAATGCAGTGTAACACCTACAAGACTTCGCAAAGAATGAGTGAAAACGCAGGCATACTGTATATATAGGCAGAGATTAACAAGATAATGAGAAACAGCTGAACTTAATCACAACATGAGTCCAGGCAATGATTTATGGGAATTGAAGTTCATGATGGGAAAGCAAGGGAGTCAGGAGTGCCCTCTGGTGGAGATAATGGGCACTCCAGCTGGTGGATGTAACAGTTTGTCATATATTATTGAATATTTCTCAAGTTGCTGCGGTTATGGGGCTCTTCCACCTTAGGCATTGCCCCATAACCGTGCTCTTTGAGCCCCACTATCGAGGAATAATGAGTAGTTTGCGCACTATGCACTCGATAGGAGGCTGGTTTCTTCCACGATCTCGACACCTCGATGTGGAGATAGGGGAAAAACGAGAGGCCCCGACATGAAGGCTGTGCTTGCGAGGGCAGGAAGCGTTCGTCTAATTTACTTTTGGGATGAACATCCTGCCTCTCCGCTGGCCATTCAAGATTTAATTTGGCAACAGCGTGAATCACAACCTCCACCCGCTCCTCATATGCGGGAGAGTGGGATGGCGAGTCCTCAATCTCTCCCATATCGATGCTTTTGACATCCAACTCCTCAGAGCTAGGTACGTGAAGCACCAGCGCCTCACCCAGAGCGGAAGGAACCGCAAAGCGTGCTTCCGAACTCTGAGAAAAGGCGCTGGATCTAGCAGGTGAAGGCAGAGATAAGGCTGGGCCCGTCTCTAACCCCTCTGCTAAATCCATTTGCGATGCCCATGATCTAGATCGCCGCTGTGCCAGCAGCGGGACCCGAACCAAGTTCCAAAATCAAACTGCATTTAATATACAAGGGGAGCTCAGATGACCCCGTCATCTGAGACATAATAAAATGAACAATGCTGCTACTCACATAATGATATTTTTTACAATAATCAAATTAGAATTCGGCTACATTCTAAGCATTTGAGCATCAATCATCGCTTACACACTAATGAAGCATTAATACAGTAAAACATTAAGATAGAAGCCATAAAACAGACTTCCATTTACATTCAAGCAGAAATCATTTATGTTATAGTTTAAAAAGTGCTGTTTCTTGGGGCAAGCCTGTTTCTGCATGTGCTTTTCCAACAGCTCCAGCCCCACAGGGTGTTAATGAAATAGTCTATTATGTTCTAGCACATTTCTTTGCCGCCCCCACCTCCCCAACATGTTTGGCAATATGTAGGATGGTACAAGAAACAGAGCGACTGTTCTCAGAATAACACTCCAGACAATAGCATGCGTAGTGTGGGTGTGTGTTGGTATTGTTCTAGAGCGTTAATTAGCCTCAGCACATTACGGGAAGTTCTTTCAATGAACATGGTCTTGCTCATTTTGCCATTCATTCTCAGCTTTTCAGAGCCCTATGTTAGATGACTGTGCCTTCTTGCTATTGCTTTGACCTCAGACGAAAAGATCTCGATTAATTTACACTTAATCTTAATGCTATTTTCCACCCCAGCAATTTAATTTTCAGAGTATTTCATCCCACGTCATTGCTTTGAGAATGTGAAATTCGGATCCTTTTTTGAAGAATCCACACTGTTAAAAATCATTGAATGCCCAGACATAGTGATACATTTCAGTGTCAGGTCGGCATTCAGAGCGGTATGAAGTGTTTACGGTTCAATTCGCTGGATGAGAGCAATGAAGACAGGATTACAGAGGAAATAACTGTTTCAATCAGCTATTGTGCGAATGACTCCTGGCTCACTGTCTATGATATCATACATGCTGGCAAAGAGGTGTACGTCCCTACTATGCTTCATCTGGCTGTACCCAGGCGGCCTGGAAAGCATGGTATTATCCTTAATCTCTTTTATTTTTGCTCTGTCTATCTTCTTTTTACCCCCCTCTCTATCTCCTGCTTTTATTAAGGGACAAAGAGACAAGAAGCCTCTCACCCTGCAACAATGAAGCTCGATTCAGGACGGTTAAATGAGATCTTTTCTCTCTCTTGCTCTTCCTCTAGGACCTCATGGCCATAAACCTGGAGCCGTACCGCTTCTGTGGCGTCAATATGACCGGCTTCCGCATCCTAAACGTGGACAATCCTCAGGTTGCCTCTATTGTGGAGAAATGGTCCCTTGAGAGGCAGATTCCCCCAAAACCAGACTCCGGTCTCCTGGAAGGGATCATGACGGTATGCTTCCATTTTCTCCCTGAATGTCACCGCCAGCTACCCACAAAATAAATGCCAAATTAAACAATGACACAAAAGCTTTGAATAGGTTCCACTTTTACTGTATCCAATCGAATCCGTAGCCATAGTTATTCAGTTAATCCAAAGTCTTAAAAAAATAACCTTTATAGGAGCTATTTCTTCCTTAATATATTCCAAGACTGTGAACTGTTTCAGATGGATTAGGTGTCCGTAATAATAATAATTACCATGTTTAAGAGCAATGTGGATACAATATCTACTTTTTGGCTAGGTAATAGAATCCTTTAGATTGCAGCAGTTCAGATTTAATAATCCCAAATGTATGCCTTATACGCTGCCATTGTTGAATACCTTTATATAATAAAGACTGGTTTCAATTGTATGGCTTTTGTGATTATCTATTAATCTATTTCACAGTAGTTCAAACACTCCTACGCCTTTCTGTGGAATTCCTGATTATTTTGATGTAGAGTACTGTTATTATAGAAAAAGAAATGCTTTCAGTGCCACCATTTCATTGCTAAATGGATTTGTGTTTCAAATATACATATATACTGACTATCAAGATTGCTTTATTCCTTTTGTGCAAGGTTGAAAACCCTGTAATATGCACCTTAGGTGGTACTATTGCATCTGTAAAACAGCTAACAAGACTGATGTGAGGCATATATTTCCTGCCCACATCCATCTGTGTGTCAAATGTTTGAATACAGTCCATTGAAACAACTAAATTTGTCCACAGTTTAGCCAGTCCAGCTATTGACTGAAAAAGCTTCTCCGTGTGGTCTAATGTTCCCAACACTCTCTTGATACCAACAGCTGTCATATCACAAGGACTTTTTTGCCTAGTTACAAGAAGCCAATGGCGAGGTCGATACAAAGGACATCTGAATAAATGCCCATCCTTCCTGCAGACAAGCTCAGAGCAGCTCACATTGCCTGAACAATGTACACACTTCAAGCCCTCATCCCTCCAGGAGATTGTTACAGTAGGGTGTGTTAGAGGCCGGGCAAGTGGATGGTGTACCATTTATTTACTTGCTTGTTATTCATTGTCCAAAGTCTTTGCAGGAAGAATGAGTCCAGTGTATGCTGGCGCTGTTGCTTTATGGCTAGTGACAGTAGCTGAGCTGAAAATATAATATTGTTGAATATATTTTGGTTCTTGCTTGGGTCATGAGAGGCAGTAGACAAACATTATTGTGTTTTTCTTGTGCATTTGATTTCCAGAAGGTATATGTCCATTCCTGCTCCTGAAGGGGGAAACGTCCTGCAGAGTTTATCTCCAACTTGCCCTAACACACCTGCCTGGAAGTTTCTAGTATGCCTTGATTGCCTAGTTCAGGTATGTTTTAATTGGGGTTGGAGCCAAACTCTGCAGGACAGTGACTTTCCAGGAGCAGAATTGGACACCCCTGGTACATCCAGAGTAGGGATGGCGAACTTCAGTCCTTCAACTCCAACCCTGATACAAACTCACCTGTCTGTAGCTTTATAGTAATTCTGAAGATCTTGACTAGCTTATTCAGGTGTGTCCTGATGTAGAGGGAATATTTTAAGAGTATGAAAAGAGCCCGAAGAGGGTTGGAGTGCAGACACATTTTTGCTTCAAGCCACAGTAGATGTTAAAGTTCTTTGATGAGCTGAGCTTGGGGGATCAAAAGCCTTGGTCCGATTGGTGAGGTACAAAGTTTTATGCTGCTCCCAGCATTTCTCCTGGAGTTGGTGAAGATATATCTTATCCATCTTTCAAAGTGGGAAATAAAACTTTTTAGACAGCCATGTAGGGGAATACATTGTAAACTGTTTTGGACCAATTGAACCTAAAGCAGGGATGTTCATTTCCGGTCTGGAGGGAAGCTGTCCTGCATAATTTAGCTCCATCCCTAATCAAACACACCTGCCTGTGATATTCAAGTAATCCTGAAGACTTTGGTTTGATTTTTCAGTTTTGTTTTTATTAAGACGGAGCATAACAGTAAGATTGGAATTGCCCATCCCTGTCCTAAAGTATGGTTCTGAGTAGAGGTCTTCCCATTTCTCCATCTGCTTGACTTTGTTAGGAATCAAGGTAGAGGATGTATATGGCCTTTTCATTCTGTTTAGAGAGGTTTTGAGGAATGTTTTGACAGTGTCTTGAGCATACAGCAGACTAGAAATGAGTGTTATGGAAATAGAAGAACAGATTTAAGGAAGCTGTGTTTGACAATCCTTATGCTTACCCATAGACTGCAGTAGATTGAGTGCGCCTCAATGAGAACTTGGTTGGATTTAGCTCAGAAGCATGACTTGTTCATGCAGAGGTTGTGGAAAGAGATTGACTCCAGTCACAGTGGTTACAGATGCTAAAATGGCCAGAGGACTATAATCTCCTGTTGTTGTCTTGTGCTGTACTTCCTCGATGGACTCTGCAGATAGATTCCCTTATCTTTGTCCATCAAAGTCAGGGCTTCGGACTAACACGATAGCACTGATTTGGTAGCATCGGTGGAGGGGACAGAAACTAATAATGATCACTATATTGCTGTTGTATTTCACAAATGAGTATAGCTATTAATGTTATATTACATTATGTATTTCATGGAATTGGACTGCTTTGTATTTGCTCATTAAAATTTACAACTGTTCTTCCATAGTTTCATACATTTGGAGATCATGGTAATCACAGGTAAAACTATGCAGGGCTCCTCACAATCACAGTAAAAAATAACTGTTTTCTAGAAAACTATGGTATTTGTTATGAACAACATAAGCATAACAACATCATTAGTATAAATATAAATGTAAAAAACTGTCACAGATCGAGTAGCGCTGTTTCGTTCCACTTTTGGAGTGTTTACCGTTTGATGAAACATGAACAAAACTTAGTCACGCTAACATGAAGAAAGGTCGCAAAATGCGACCATTTAGAACCTTGATGCTACATTGTGACTCCCATGTGTAATCAAACACAGCAAAACAAGTGAGTGTTAAAATGTTATTTACACAATATTAGCAATAAATTGAATTCTAATTTTACAGCACAAAGTTAGAAACAATGAGTTGTCAAACACGTACTGTTCTTCTTTAAATATTAGACCAATTCTAGCTATCAGTTAAAGGCAATGGTGGAAAGAGTACAAAAAAATTGTACCTAACTGAAAGTATTGCTACTTATAGAAATAATACTTATAGAAGTACTGAAGTACTGAAGTAGAAATACTGAAAAATAATATGACTCAATATGACTCAAGTAAGAGTAAATAAGTAGTTTGCTGAAAAACTACTCAAGTTATGTTACAAAGTGCTTTAGCATTATTTTTCTATTTTTAGCCAAAATGAGGAGATGTAATTTCTGTTTCATTCATACTGGAAGCCAGAGCCCTCGCGCAGAAAGTCCAAAAGTGAGATTCATACAAGTATTAAACTTATGACGCTCCAGGAAATCCCTTATATGGACATCAGATGTCTCTACAGCTGAATAACATGCAGATAGAGACGTTTTGACTGATGAAACATGAAGACAATAAACATGATAGAGATGATATATCTGTGTTCTTCAAGCCATCTCGAGTATTTTCATAAGAATGATGTTTATCTATAATGTAACAATAATCAACATAGCCTGCAGAATTTTATAAAATAATATATTTTCTGTCTCACTATGTGTTAAGAAGCAACATGGGCACAGAAGTTATTTCAAACACGACTGATGTGTATATACAGTGATTTTGGAGCAAAAAAAATGATATTAATCTCATAAATTGTCATCTTTGACACTATGCTAAGCAAACATGCTAGCTATCCCTTTTGCCAAGAGTGATTGTTTTATGACTAAGTTTGAAAAGTAAGTCCACGTAAGATCATTTGAATGTTTTGGTAACACTTTACAGTAAGGTTCATTAGTTAACATGAACTAATAATGAACTGCACTTCTACAGCAGTTATTAATCTTTTTTAATGTTAATTTCAGCATTTACTAATACATTAATAAAATCTTGTTAACATTAGTTAACGTACTGTGAACTAACATGAACAAACAATGAACAACTGTATTTCATTAACTAATGTTAACGAAGATTAGTAAATACAGTAACAAATGTATTGCTCATGGTTAGTTCATGTTAGTTAATACATTAACTAATGTTTAACTAACGAACCTTATTGTAAAGTGTTACCAATGTTGTTAAAAAGATCAAAAACAACGAAGGGTAAGTGAGAGGTCCGATCAAAGAAATGAGGGATTAAAACAGTGTGAATAGAAAAGTGCCAGTAAAAAAATAAAGTGGGTACGGGTTATGTTAAATAAACTTAGTTTAACTGTATTGTTAAAGAGGACAAGCTTTACCATTCAACTGAACTGTGAGTATGCCTTTTAAAAACTGACATTTTTCTTGCTCCATCTATGCAATAATGGCGTCCTTGTATAAGCCGAGTTTTCTATTTGCTTAAACTGCTCAGTGTTCTGGTAATATCAATGGTATGACCCATTTAAAATCAGAATATGAGCATAGCTCACATTCAATAAAATATTGAAACGTTAGCGATACTGATTCAAAATGCGAGTGCCAGTGATTGAATGTGAAAGTGTGGTTTGAACACCCCACCCCTGAGCGGTTTTGATTGGTTTTTCACCCGAGTCAGACCTGTCTGTTATTGGCTAAAGCGCAGGGCTTTACCGCAGTAGTTTGAAAAGTGCCTGTCAAATGCAAATGCCAGCTTGCCATGTCAAAGTACTTTGTACTTTTGGTGAAAAATAAATGTAGCGATGTTGAATACTTTATTTTTATTCAACTCAAGTAAAAGTAAAAGTACCACATTTTAATTATTCAAAATAATTTTTTCAAAATGTACTTAAGTACTGTAACAAAAGTATTTCTAATTAGTTACTCTCCACCTCTGGTTAAATAACAATGAATGCATGCACAATAATGCACTTATTTAAATTTTCTCATTTGTAAATAAAGCGATAAACTTACTTGTTACCATATTTGCACACCCTTATGCGCTATCAAAACAATACGTATAAACCAGTTGGGCAGACAACAACATAAAATGTTGCTTGCTTTTTTCCCCCACGTCAAAAAACAACAATGTTTTTCTCACACACAGTGTCTCCTAGCATCAGACATGAATCAAAGGTCTTCTTACATTTTGATTCAGTTGTGCTAATGGTCCTGAGCAGTGGCCCAGTTTGCTGTTTGACAGGGTTGTCAACTGGTCAGGTCTTGCACTCCTCCTGCTTGTCAGATCCTTTCAGCTGACATATCGCCCCCCTGTTTATTCCAGACAGATGCTGCTCTGACGTACGACGCTGTCCACATCGTGTCGGTCTCGTACCAGCATGCACCGCAGATGACTGTCAACTCATTGCAGTGTCATCGTCACAAACCCTGGAGGTTCGGAGGACGCTTCATGAGTTTCATTAAAGAGGTAATGACAATTGCTCATGGCACTGCTGTCAGAAACACTTCTGCTCTCCAGAGACAAGATAAGATATATATGATATTGTTTAAATAACATGGTATTAGTTTCTCTGCTGAACACTTGTCATTGATGCCTGTTTAAGCCCATTTTAAGTGGTTATCATTTTATTTTTGATTTTAAACTGCATTTATTGTATATGCTAGCCCTAAAAAGCGATGGCCACCATATACCAGCACACTTTTTTTATCAATGATTAATCCAATAAGCCCAGTGAAGCCACGGTTTACAGTGATTTTAGAAGAGTTGTTTTTAGGCTCGACATGGAGCGGAGTGGCTAAACCCCCTTAGCTGTTCTAAAAACACTGTAAACCACGGATTATTGATTTTATAAAACATTTAATACACATTCCTGATAAGGTTTCATAAAATAAACACACAGCAACTACAATTTAATAATTCATTATTATTATTATATTGATAAATAATAATTCTTCCACCAAGCAATGTAGTTCTTCAGCAATGTTTAGCAGAATGGTTGTCAAGAAACACACAGACGCAGTGGTTCAGGTGTGTGTTTATAGAGTATTTTACAACGGCTTTAAACACGGCTCAGCCAATCATCAAGGACAAAACTATCTGTTTTATAATACAATTTTTTCAATGGAATATTTAAATGTACACTGTAATTAATATTTTAATCTCCAGTGCTTGACTCTTTCCCAGCCATTGATGGAATTTTCCGGCAATTTGTGTTTTACGCTAGGGGGCGCTGTTACGCATCTTCTGAAAAAGTACAGAATCTCCGGCAATAGAAGCTTACGCACATACAAACTAACACAATCAATATTCAGCAGCATATAAATCAAAACTGCCTAACGTTACTGAATGAAATGTCGACTCAGGAAGAGGAAATGACTGTGAAGCTTTGGAGCTGTTGATGGACTCGATCTACATGATCTATGTTTCTGATCTGGATGACAAGAGCACACTTTTACAAGAGCACAATTTTCTCAATTTTTTTTATTCAAAATGCAACATGTCCTCCAACCAGTATGCCCATATAGGTCGTTTGTCACTTCCCTAAAAAACGACCCATAGGAGCATTTACCAAAACAGGACACTTTCATTTTAATGCATTGTACCCTTTTATCTGCGTCATATTTTGGGTTTCGCGTAGCTCAACTGGTAGAGCATTGCAATAATATAACAATATGAAATCATGTGATCATGTGATCGTGGGTTCGATCCCAGGGAAAGTGTATATGCACTATAAATCACTAAGGGTAGCTTTAGGGTTGGGGTAGGTGTAGTCGTTAATAAAAAAAAATGAGTTTTGCTAAATGGAAATAGGACAAATGGTGGGTAAGGGACCGTGTAAAAAGTCCACATATTGCATTTAAATGAACACGCATTTTGATTGGTAACGACTGTCATGCGTCATTTTATGACGACAGACGTAACACGACACTGTCACTATTTTTACGCCAGTTAGAGGGCGCATGACTTTAAAACGTAAATATAGGTCATAAGGTGCTTGAAAAAACGACCTATAGGGTCGTTTTTTGGAGGACAGTCTCGCAAAATGTTGATTTTTCTTTTTTCTTTTTTTATGAAACATACCCACATTTAAGTGTTGTAATACATATACAGTGTTTATAATAAGTATACAGTAATAAATACTCACAAATCATTTGCAAACTATTAGTTTACAGTTATATTATAGTTTATGTATTGTAGCCTCTAAATTGTTAATATACTAATAGGCTAAATCCTGAGTTCTTTATTAACTGTCACTGTAATTTAGAAATTGTTTAATTAGATCAGTAACACTTTATAATAAGTATACAGTAATAAAGTACTTACAAATCATTAAGAAACTATTAGTTTGTAGTTAATTCATAGTTAATATATTGTAGTCTGTATTGTTAATATATTAATAGGCTATATACAAATAGTGAGGTCTTCATTCATTGTCACTGTAATTAATTAATAATTCAAATAATAATAATTATTATTGTTTAATTAGCTCGTAGTAAATGAATTGTTAATTGGTTATTAGGAGTAAATAGTTTTTACTTTAGATTAGGTCACGGCAAATGGGAAAATGTCATTAATTAAGTGCTTTAAACCTTATTAGACATTAATTGCATTCATATTCAGTGTTACATGTTAAATGTGTAAAATGTTTACAAATACCTTAAACACACAATTTTTTAAGGAACACTTGATACAAATGCAGTTAATGTCTAATGATGGTTGGTTTAAAGCACATAATGATGACATTTTCGCCCCCCATTTTCCCATTTCGACATTTTCCCTATTTCCATGACCTAATCTAACTATTTACAGTTAATAAGTTGTTAACAAAGCATAAAAACATTATCTAACTCTTTACTATGAGCTAATTAAACAATAATTTGGTTAATTACAGTGACAATTAATGAAGAACTCACTGTTTGTATATAGCCTATTAATATAGTAATAATGTAGAGACTACAATATATTAACTATGAATTAAGTATAGTTTGCAAATGATTTGTAAGCTCTTGATTACTGTATACTTATTATAAAGTGTTACTGAAAAGTGCACCTGTGCCATCTTTCTGTAAAAATAAATAAATAAATGATCCTCATTCTCATGTATTTTTAATCGGAGACATTCCCATACATCTAAATGTGTCCAAATACCTTTACTAATTAGTCATTAGTAAACACTCTTACTGCTGATAAATACTGCATCATTATTCAGAGGCGATCTTTTTCTTTAACAGTGGATCTTACCTGATAAACAATCACCATTCACCATCCATTTTAATTGCCTCATTGAAGTGCAGTAGATAAGTGGATTTCAGCGAGTTGGTTCTGTTCTCGCCCTGCACTACTAAACTCACAGTGTCCCACTTTCTCATCACCATGTGTTTCGCACGCGAATGTGCTCGTCATAATCAGCTCTTATTTCAGCTCACAAGAGAGACTTTGATTGGGACTCATAATAGGCAGATTAGAGTTGTTGAACACAGCTCTGTGGAGCGCCGTGTACGAGAGAAGAGCAAAATGAGGGCTGTGGAGTTGGCGTGGAGAGCTTCGTCTCTCTTTGGCATAGAGGAGAACACATGTTCCAGTGAAATGTCCTCGCTCCTGAACGAGAACGGAGGTGTTTAATTTGGAAGAGGTTATGGAGAGGGCTGCGGATCAGTGTGTGTTGTTTGGGGGCGGAGTTCTAAGCTTTAGGGACGAGAGAGGAATGGAGAGGAGGAGTTGCAATGTAATTTTTTTTCAGAGTCTCTAGAGATTGTTGCAAGTGAGATGGTCGTTAATTAGGACGAGGTCTTGGGGGAAGATGTGTCTGAGGCGCTGGGATGTAAAATGTAATTAAAAAGGAAATAGAAGCTTTGTGTGTGTGTGTGTGTGTGTGTGTGTGTGTGTGTGTGTGTTTGTGTGCACACTCGCAAGTATATGTACCATACTTGGACAAAAACTGGCTTCTTTTCAATACATTCAGTTCATGAGTGTGAATTTGAATGGATTTGGACACACACCGCAGGATGCTGAAATGGAAATGAATTAAAATGGCAGGAGGAGGAATGTACTGAATTGCAATTCAGCAGTCACACAACAGACGATTTTCATTAGTCCAGCAAAACATAAATTAGGCTACATCATTCATTTTGATTAATTTTTCCTATTTCCTCCCTAATATGTAGAATACATTTTCGTCAGCTGGTTTCTCTAAAGCAGCTTCAGTGCTGTCAAAATATTTAACACGCCACAATATCACAAAATATCAATCCCGTTCGGTAACACATGGTTTCTTAAATGTATAATGCATTATAAAGGTATAAATAATGTACATTATAATGCATGATATCTTTTCATAAATAATTTTAACCAGAGTTAAAATGCACTATAATACTTGCAGATTCCTTGTTCCATCTGAAATTGGTTGTTTTAATGCATTATACGTTCTAAAGGTGTAACAATGAATAGATAAGTGTTATAATGTATTATAACTGTGGTTACAACTATTCATGAGATCATACAATGCATTATAAGGCGGATTATTAATGCATTCAAATTCTTTTATAATGCATTATATATAAAGGCTTTAAAGGATTAGTTCACTTCAGAAATAAAATTTCCTGATAATTTACTCACCTCCATGTCATCCAAGATGTTTTTCTTTCTTCAGTCGAAAAGAAATGAAGGTTTTTGAGGAAAACATTCCAGGATTTTTCTCCATATAGTGGACTTCACTGGGGTTCAACGGGTTGAAAGTCCAAATGTCAGTTTCAGTGCAGCTTCAAAGAGCTCTACACAATCCCAGACGAGGAATAAGGGTCTTATCTGAAACCATCGGCCATTTTCTAAAAAATAAAAATTATATACTTTTTAACCACAAATGCTCGTCTTGCACTGCTCTGTGATGTGCCACACATTATGTAATCACGTTGGAAGGAGATATATATATATATGTGTGTTTTAATAAATGTACAGATATGTTGTATACATGTGTATACATAGGTTACATTGAGAAACTAAAAATTCAATTTGTAATTGTTAATACATGCATCCTTTTGTTGATTTCAATTAAATTCAAATTGGGGAATTGAATTGGCAATTGAAATGGCAAATAAATTGTGAATGGTGCAGAACCCTGGTGTGTTTTAATTGTTGAAAATCTCTGTCTGTTGCTTTGAAGTCTCACTGGGACGGTCTGACGGGACGGCTGTGCTTCAACAGAACTACGGGTCTGCGCACCGACTTTGATCTTGACATTGTGAGTCTCAAGGAGGATGGCCTTCAAAAGGTAAACCACCACACAAACACACAACAGCCGTCTCAAATCAGACACAACACAACTCGCCAAACACAGCGCATATATGATAATACAACCTGGTCTCATAGTTAGGTATTAATACGTAACTTTCAAAGACAAAACATACATTTTTGTACGTTTGGATAGGTGCTGAAACATACAATATGGACATATTGGAAGCATTTAAACGTAGCATTATTACGTTTTTACAGCGAAAAACGTAAAATATTTACGAATCTTTCACATCATAAAGATGTATAATTTCCCTTTTGTCGTTTTGTAGATAAATATAAGATCCCTAAACCCCACCCCAAACCTAAACATACTCATTTTATACAGAATATTAAAAGAATAAAACATAATGGACAGAAATGTGTAGGAAAATGACAATTTTAGTAACAATATAGCATTAAAACAATATTTTGAGCTGCTAATCTTACATCTGCCCCTAAACCTACACATAACCATTTCTTAAAACTCCGTACTGTTGCAAATAAAAGAATAACTAAATGTCAAAAGTGGTACCAGAAGTAGTTCAAATGATGATGAGTTGCAGTCACAGTCCTCTCTGGCGGTAATAGTTTCTTTATGTGGTTCAGAACAGAATTTAACTTATTAATCCAGGAAAATATGAATCCAGCTTCTCTCCTTGAAGGCGTGCACTCATTTCTGAAACGGCATGTCGCAATCTGTGACGAAGCAGGTGAGAAAGCCAATGAGCGTTCGATATCAGTGCCGTAAACCATGCAGTAAAGCTTCTCGAGGGTGGCGCTACTTTGAATCATAACGAGCGCGGGCTTTGACTGTGACGGTCGCTTTTGCTGAGAATGAAGATGAAGATTGATGGATAAAGGGCTGAATTTGGATCTGTTCCTTACAAACATATGGATTCTAAAGATTTGGAGTACAGCGAACAAATAAAATGGATGTGATTTGTGAATTTATGTTGTGCTTTGGAGTATCTTATGGTTGTATTGTCAGTCGCTGCATAGGCGAAAACGCCTTCTGTGTCGCACAGCAAACAAACTAAATATTACAAAATGGTTAAACAATTACAGAAATTTTATTTATTTTAAGGCTTCAAAGTGTAGTCTTGTTTAACATTATGTAATCCTCCGAAACTAGTCACGAACAGAAATGTTATTTCATATTAAGTAGATGAATAAACTGCATTCAAAACATGGATTGATATGACAATTGAATACAACAGAATAAAAACATTAATGCCACGATTTTTATATTAATACATGGGAATTCATACACATCCACACTTGAATATGTAAATAATTTACGTTTTATTGCTGTCAATACGTAAGTATTTTATGCTTTAGTGCTATAAATACGTCAGTATTCTACGTTTTTGTGTGTAAATGTATGTGTGGTAGAACCACACTTTACGTAAAAAAAATACACACATATTCTCATGAGATCACGTTGAATAATAACGCTTTTGCTATGTCTTTATGCTTTTTTGCACAGCAGGAAGGATAAAATGATCAAAAGTTGTTTTCTTCTGCTAATGCTTGTCTGTTAAACAATGTGTAATAAGTCACTTTTGATTTGCATAGTCGATTATGCCAGAACCTTTCATGCAGCCAAAGAACAGAGATGCGTCATTGCAAAGGATTGTTACTCCCCTCAAATAACCTTCTGATCTCGCAGTCTAGTGCACTGAAACCTCATGTACCTTGTCTCATTTGGTCACCATTGCTGTGCAAATAAAGAGCAATTTGTGTCTTACGTTTAATTTACCTCCTAACAAGGAAGCAAATGAGGTGTTTAAACATAAGCATAAGTTAGTGGATCATAAAGCAAATTGGATTAGTGTACAAAGTACTGTTAATTACAAGCCTCCGTTAATGACCAGCTGAAGTTACACATAGCATGCTTTTGTGCAGTAATGAGTAAATATGGCTGCACTCACTTCTGTGAAAAGAAGTGCGAGATAAACACTAATATTTTGTTTTTATTAGTCAATGAATTTTCATTTACAAGTTTGACTCTCACACTGTGGACACAAATTTCGGCAATGTGTGTTTGTGTAAACACTGTTAGAGAAGGCAAAAAACAGACTAAACTGCACCAAACA
Source organism: Ctenopharyngodon idella (assembly GCF_019924925.1). Taxonomy (NCBI): domain Eukaryota; kingdom Metazoa; phylum Chordata; class Actinopteri; order Cypriniformes; family Xenocyprididae; genus Ctenopharyngodon; species Ctenopharyngodon idella. The sequence continues at coordinate 2,640,748 of NC_067235.1, read as the reverse complement.
CCTCCACAAAATCTGTATCATTATGCAACAATTCCCGCTCTAATTCAGTAGCACATGCAAAAAATTGTAAAACCCATAATTCTGTGGGGAAACGTGCAATTCCCAGTAACAGGCACACATTTAACTCTTAGAGCTGTTGTAGGAGTAGATGCTCAGAACAAAAAAGTACATGAACTTGCATTTCAGATTTGAATAAGAATAAAAAAATCTGTATTCATTTTGAGGAGGCCAAGAAAGTCTCCAGGCGGCGATGTGAATAAATAATTGTGCCTTCCCCTGATAATCACTTTTAATGAATTGAGTTAATTGCAGTCAATTTGCAATAATGAAACATCACCCCATAAAGAGATTTAGCATATCATGTGAATTGTGCATCACTCTGAATTTGAATCAGTCATATGCATATGTTAGGATTTGCATCAGGTGTCATCGGGTGTTTGTTGCACCTGCGTAGCTCTGAGATTTGCCGCTCTTGGGCTTCATGAATATGTTGGTGCAGGAGGGGGCAGCGCCGCACGCCCCCAGACAAAGAGATACGGACAGATATGAGGCTGTTTGCAGTAATGATTTGTCGAGGAGTGACTGAACAATGCGCAGGACGTCCTTTTACTCGCTGCAGGGGATTGTTTGTGCAAAACTAGCTTAATTTGCACAGATTTGCTGATATTAGTGGGATTATTTACTTATTCACAGTACAACTATTTCAACTCCCTCTACTGCCTGCCTATTACTGCATATGTGTGTGTGTGTGTGTGTGTGTGTGTGTGTGTGTGTGCCTTAATTAATGGTAAGCATTTTTTTTCCTAATATCCCTCGAGGCAGATAGAGCACTCCGGCTGAAATAGATTCATTGATTGATAATCAACTGGATTGGTCCCACTGCAGAGTTCAACAAATAGCCAATATTGAGTAATATCTCTTGTCATGATTGTAGTTTTATGATCTGTTTGATTAAGGTATGACTGCTGAAAAAATTAAAATAAATAAAATAAAATAAAAAACTCTATATAAAATATTATAAATGTTTTATTATATAATATATAAAATTAGAATACTACTACTAAAACTAGAAGTTTGGAATGCCATAGCACAGTAAAAAAAAAGTGTTTTTCAAACGACTCACACTATACCATTTAGGAAAAAAATAAATAAATAAAAAAAAAATAATAATAAAAAAAATAAAAATAAATGGTATTTTAACAACTTCTAATGTTTCCATAAATACACATACTGTAGATCCCAATTTGCCAGTACAGCATTCCTGGACAACTCAGAAATGTTTAAAGTAATTACTGTAATTTGATTACTTTTCATTTGAAAAAGTAAAATAAGGGATTACTCTTAATTTTTCTGTAATTTAATTACATTTACTTCTGATGAAATTGCATGAAATACTGTATAGACTATAGAACAATTCTATATAAAACAATAGTGTATTGAACATCAAATTTTAATGTTAAAATGTATGTTTTTAATGTAAACTTCTCCCTTTACACACTATAGTCAGTTCAAATAAAATGTATGCAATTGTATATTGTTTATTTGAAAGAATCAAAAGAGCAGTTTCATGTCTATCTTTATATTGTTCAACTGGTCGAGGTTGATATGAGATTTAGAAAGTAAAAAGTAAAACAATACTTTTTAGAGAGAGTAATTCGTACAGTGATCTAATTACACTGTTGAAGATGTAATTAGTACCTAGCAGTGTTGTCAAAATCACCGACTTCGATACCAAGTTGGGACTGAAATTTTAAAAATGTGATGATTTGAGCGCTGTTGAGTGGATTCTTAAACAGCCCTGATTGGCCATTGTGTTCACGCACTCAACAGATATGTCTGTGATTGGCTACAATGATCAACGCTTCAAAAACATGTTGTAAATAGTCATCAATGAAGCTCTTTACCGAGCGCTTACACAGATACACACGGGAGTGTTTCAAAGCAGGCCGGTCCGCTGATAGACGCCTGCTTTCAAACGCTCCCGCTTTCAAATTCAAACGCTCCTATGCATTGATCATTGTAGCCAATCACAGACATATCTGTTGAGTGCGTGAAAACAATGGCCAATCAGAGGTGTTTATGAATTTGCTCAACAGCGCTCAAAGCATCACATTTTTAAAATGTCAGTACTTTTGACAACATTAGTAGCTAGTAATTAATTACTTTTACCCAACACTGATTGTAACCCGCTTACACACCTTTTGTGTCTTCCCATACTGGTTTATTATGAACTAGATGATTTTAGAGGAATATACAGTATTATAATGATACAGATTTTAAAGTCCAGAAGCACACTTTTAGTAAGTATGCAAACATAGCCACAAGCACTTGTGTGTGGGCGTACTTGCATTCGGTTATTAGCTTCTAGCCAGATTGACATCACATATTGTTGTGTTGCACACAATTCATAACCGAACACCAGTATGTGTGCTGACCTAATCACTGAAATTCACTGTAAATATGGAATTTTGCTTGTCAAGTAAATTAAGGATGTTTAAACATTTTTTTTTTTTTTTACTGGAAAACAAGACTAAAATAATGATTAAGACTGATAAATGTTTAATGTTCCTCAGATTCACAGCCTTTCCAGTTTTCTGAGAATTGAACTAACCAATGGCTTGTTTATAGTCGATGCTGCACTGGGATAGGAGTATTTGAATACCGAAAAAAAAGTAACACCTTTAATAATGCAGCAGCGTTATCAGATAGTAATTCATGCCGTAAGTTCGGCTTTTTCTTTTGTTCAACATTTTCCTTTGCAAAATTGAATTGAGAAGCAATCTCCTTTGGTGGAATTGCCCTTCCTCTATGTTAATGTATTCAGAGTGTATGCAAGGGCCTAGCTACTCATGAGCCTGAGCACAGACCTATTGGCATAAAAACAGAAGAGCCAATCAGCTAATGCTTCTGGATGAGCTCAGCACAGGGCTGCTAATGCAGTCAGATGGGCTATTGCGATGTGGATGGGTCACACAGGTAAGTGAAACATGCGCTGACTACATAAATTTCATCTTTTCTAGGTGGGGAAGTGGAGTGCTTCTGGGGGGCTCAACATCACCGAGGTCCCCAGACAGAACGGCATGAACATCACAGACTCGCTTTCCAACCGCTCGCTGGTCATCACCACCATCCTGGTAAGGTCATCGAGATGCTATGTGTGAAGAATGCTCTTTTTTTTTTTCTGTCTTTTTCCAAATTTCACTTTCTTTTCTAGTGTTCTTTACCTCGTTTTAGGTCAGCATATGGGCTGCTTTTCAAGTAATGAAACGTACATGCTCCAGATTCTCATTTCCTCTCACAGAAATGCCAAATAGCTCTGTCCCTTTCAGTGTCTCAGTCCTTGAAATAAATTGACCTGGCTGAATCAACAACACAAGATGTCTTCCCCTGTTTGAAACAAAGTTTCTCCCCTGACTTCTCCCCTACTAAGCAGAATAATAATTCTGAATTGAAAGGAGTACCAGTTCTCAACTCGTTCTGCCATTTGAATTTGGAAATTAAACTTGGTACAGTTAAAGGGTTAGTTCACCCAAAAATGAAATTTCTGTCATTTCACACCCGTAAGACCTTCGTTCATCTTCAGAGCACAAATTAAGATATTTTTGATGAAATCCGAGAGGTATATGACTCATCCATAGACAGCAATATAATAAACACTTTCAAGGTCCAGAAAGGTACTAAAGACATCGTTAAAACAGTCGACGTGACTGCAGTGGTTCAACCTTAATGTTATGAAGCGACGAGGGATGCACGATATGATTTTTTGGGGCAGATACCGATGCCGATTTTAACAAACAATTATTGACTGATACCGATATTTGTCACTTCCTGTGTTTTGAAATTTTTTCATCAAAAAAAGATAGTATTTTGATGATGTTTTAAATTAGCAAAGTTCAAAAACACCTGCATTAAATTATACTAGCAAGTTTATTGCTGCATCATCAAATAATTTTTAATGAACATGGATTGGATCCATTTAACATTCAGCAGGCCTACATAAATACAACTGAACAAAGATATATATGAAATAAACAGTGCTTTTTAGGTAGATTTAATAGTTTTCAGGTACAGAAATAAAGGAAACAAATGTAAAATAGCACTGCATATTCTTTAAATACATATTAATCCTTTATTGTAACAGACTTTATTATGATTAATCTTCTCATTTGTTTTTGTATACATTTTAATATTTTTTGCAAGTTTAAATATGTATGAGATCTCCTTTACTAAGGCGGGACTCTTATTTTGACGGGTGTTCTAGTCTACGGAGCTATAGAGTAGCTCAGGGATGACGTGTTTTTGTAGGCCAACCCCGAAGTTAGCGGCGCACGGGTTTCCTCGATCGAAAGCCAATGCATTTTTCCCATAGACTTTTGGAAAATCGCAAAAAATAAGCTGTGTTTAACAAAGGGTTATAACACTTACACGTTTTGTCTTTCAAGATAATCTTTACAAGTTAACACAACATTTATACATTTTGAAGCCTAAACAAAGTCATCAGATATATAAAGCTAACAGTAGGCAATAAACGGACTACAGCACACCATGGTCGCGGATCAACGTCACCACCACCAAGCTTCCTCAAACTTTATTTAGAAAACAACTTTATTTAAAAACATGCTCGCTGATTATGATCTGCGCTGTGTATGAATACTTATCCACTTTTTCATGAGAAATGCTGTCCAAATGTCCTGTTTGTCATGATGACGTCTAAAGTCCCCGCCAAAGGAAGTAGTCCCTTTTAGCAACTTGTTAGCAACCGCTGTTTTTAAGACACAATAAAGATTTAAAAAATCACAAGCGGGTTATAACTGGTGTGTTTTATGTAATAGATCAAAACGTGAAAATATTTAGAGGCTTTGTTAACCACAGACCTTATTTCAGGCGATTTAGCAAAAACCCATTCAAAAAACCCATAGACATTAGGGCGATGGAACCGGAAGTCCTAAGATGCCAACTCGCTTCTGGGTTTTGCATACAAAAACACGTCATCTCTGAGGTGCTCTATATGGGTTATGATAAGAAGAGCACGCAGTTCTTCAGAGATATTTTGCAGATTTAAAGTCCATGTAAAGTCAATTCTGAGAATTGTTTCTAAACACATTATAAATGTTACAAATGCATTGCTGAAACACATTACAAAGACTGTGAACTATGTAGTACTAAATTGAGAAGTTAGATCGTTAAACAGTTTTTCACCAATTCTGTGTTCGGGATTTTTTGGGCGGAGGCTTGACGACGGGGACTTGATGATGCACTAGAGCCCCCGAGCATGGCCCCGCTCCTAACGCTTTATAACTGTCGATGACGCACTAGAGCCCCCGAGCATGGCCCCGCTCCTAACGCTTTATAACTGTCGATGACGCACTAGAGCCCCTGAGCATGGCCCCGCCCCTAACGCTACAGTGGCTCACTCAATCTCGAGTGTCATTACCGTTAGTTATACAGCCTACATTTTGCTAGCTAGTAATGCCTTTGTCACGCAAATGCATATTACCTGGTTGCGATAATATACAAAGCAGCTCAGTCTCCTTATTTAAATTTCCTAAAAACGATGATATGAAGAAGGGGTGGATTAATTTAGTCTCTGCAGTGATCATTTTACACCGGATAGTTTGACAAACTTTCATCAGAGGCAACTGGGATTCACAGATAATCCCCTGTTATTGGTGAATAGGGGTTAACAGACTATCTTCCGCCTTGTCCTTTATCCTCCGTCCCACTGACAACCGATGATATGGAGCCGGACAGAGTCTCTCCCGTCCCCTCCTTCATCCTCCTGTCTCGCGGCGCCGACATCTGTCGACAACATTCGGCAGTACGCGCCCACCAATGTGTATATTGCCTTGTGTGCTTGTTATAATTAGTAGGTAGTCCACAGTAACTCTACTAAATTTTGCAACCCTCTAACGTGATTCTTCTGTTTATATGCATCAGTATGTTTCATTAGACAAGTAAGTTGAGACGGCAGCTCTCGTGAGTGGGTGTGGTTTCAGCGCCGACAGCGGACACGCCTCCAGCGTTTGAGAGCAGAGAATACTGCTTATTTTTTCCACGATTTTGATAACTTATTTCATTTACTTGGCAATTTTTTTTTTTAATCATTCAAATTTGGCTGACTCAGAACAAACTCAGAACACATACTTTAACATGGCTTTACAGGGACTTTAAAGTTTGCCAGTTTATTAAGAACCCCCGAAAAGGCATGAGATATGTATGTATTTGTTTACTGTTAGTTGTAATAAGTGTTTTAATTCGCTGTATGTTGATGATAATGCAACGGCGAGAGAGATTTTAATGTGCACTTCTTGTTTAGCTCTTATGGTGTTTTTTTTTTTTTGGAGTGAAAAATGGACGCAATAAACTTCAGTAAAGTTTTGGTGATCATTCGGATGGGGTCCGCTACACTTATGAAAGTTACAAAAGTTGCTTAGTCAAGAATAGTGTGCTATTTTTTTTTGTCTTTTGTTATTTGATTAACATTAAAGCGCAGACAGCAGCGCTAGGATTACACAACAGTCATTGTACAGCTCAGTGCTTTCATGCTGTTAATGAATAAACCATCAGTTTGTTATATCGGCCTTTTTCCTGCTAAAGCCAATATGCCGATGGTTGTAAATTGAGCAAAAATCATTGCATCCCTAATATATATGTGTGTGTATATATACATATATTTATTTATTTTTGTCTGAAAACCACACTTAAAAAAGCAGGCCACACAGATTGAGTAAAGAGCCGTTTACACTAGATACTTCATGCTTTTAAAAGCAGCAGAATGGCAGGGGTCTCGAGACATGTTTTTCAGAGTTGAGCTGCATTTAACTTCACACAATGTCTTATGGTGCAAGAAAAAAATAGCAAAGATTTGTATCTGACACGTGTGCGTAGACCATCCATTAAAATAATGGCAGAGGCTATTTGCACTAAGTGCAAATTGTGTTAAAGGTGCTGTATGTAATTTTTAAAAATCATAAATAGATGCCATCTTAGTGGGACATACTTGTCCCTCCAATACATATACTCCTAACTCTACCAGATAAGCACTTTATTCACACTATTAAATACCCGTTAGCCGCTTTATTTCCACTTTTCGAATATTTTCTTTCTTTCTTTTTTTATTTTTTTTTTAGTAAGTGCCTCTCCGAGCTAATATGCAATGGGGAAAGGGAGAAGAATGAATCTATGAAATGAATCTATCTAATCCTTAACATTGGCCAAATGTTTACTTACTCTTTAATATTTGGCCACTTCCTTATAATGTAAATGCTGCAGCCAGTTTCTTGAACAAGAACATGTGGACATCAATGAAGCCACTCTGAGAGGGAAGAAACTTGTAACCTATACGCATGTAAATAATTAAAGCGTCGCGCTTCACCCTCAGCGCTTATATTTATTTAATAGAATCGCAGCCTTTGTGATTTCACAATAGCACTATGCTATATGATCATTTTAAATGGTTTTAATACATTGCACATCCTTAGAAAACAGTCTAATAATGTGGTTCGGGGATTTTCGTTCGTGGAATGCACCACTTCCGGTATTTTGCCGGTTACTCAACACAGGCGAATTGTACTCGAGGATTTGTAAAAATCTTGTACTCGAATTTAATCGTGGAATCGTGACAGCCCTACTTCAGGATTTCATTTGTAATTTTGTCTGGCTTAAAAAGACAATGGTTGGCAGAGTTAGCGTAAATAGCTTCTGCCAGCAAGGCGTTGAAAAAAGACAAAAAATAATGCATACTACAATACATGATTGCTGTGGAATGTGATAGACAATGACTAGGCTTATATTCAAAAAAACAAACAAACAAACAAACTTCTAATGCCACTTTTTGTAATGTCTGTTAATGATCAAAGATTTCTTTTGTCTACAACTAACAGTGTAATGTCTTTGAATTGTTTTAGTTTAACACAGTTCAGTTTTTCTCAGCAAATATTGATTAGATGCTGTTAACTGCAATTAAGCTGATTATTTAATATGCCAATGATGCGATTAACTCGATTAAAAAAAAAAAAAAATTATTGACAGCCCTAAAAAGAAGTAATAAGCTTGTACGGCTAACCCTTGTACAGGTAGCTTAAGTAATTCCATCAGCTCAGTTATTAGATAATGCCACTGACCCATTCTAATTTGGTTTCCCTCCATACGATATTTTCAGAGATTTATTATAGACGTGTAGCCTTAACTTATTTCCGTTACAGGCAGATGCATGCTGGGTGAAATTCTGCTTTACCCAATGTCATTTGCCAGATAATAGCACAAATGACATGTCTTAAAATAAATGTGTGTTCCATTCAACACTGCATTCTCACAGATGCCCTGAGGGCTGCATTTATGTGTGTCGCAGGATAGTTTGGGGATTCTGTGCTACTGACAACAGCCTCTGTGGACTTATTTTGGACAAGCTTATGAGTTATCAACAGGGATAAACACTGTTATTAAATGTGGATTGAGCTGCAAGGCTATAATTATGAGTTAAGGTCTTGATAGGATATAATCAGTGATTTTCTAGTAGCGATGGGTTTTGTTATCTTAAGATTCTTCTTTTTTTTAAGCATTAAACAGGGAAATTTAATAAGGGTCAGTAAAAAGTGGGGGGAAAAATTACGAATGAATAATAACCTAGCATACGTACCAATTATGACAGATAGAAATTATAGTGTTCCAGCATCCCAAAACTTCTTTCAGAAATACCACAAACAGGTGCTGAGATTTGCCCTTCACCTTAATCTAATTTTGTGGACCTGGTAAAAATATAATATGATCATATTATTATGTCAGCTGACAAATACAAATCCAGAAACTTTTAGGCTGTTGTCTGATGTCATTGCTCAAATGATGAAGGCATCATTTAACACTTCCCTGCTTTTATTAAACTTCTTCAGTTTAATACTAACGCTATGTAAATGATTCCTTTCTGTTACTGCTGAAAAAAGAGGGAGAAGGTATCTGAAAACTTGGATTTGCTACTGAACCTTAGGGAATTTTACAGAATGTGGATCTTAGAACAGATGGTAACAACTGTTATAGATGATTTATTTATTTATTTATTTGGCCAAAAACTTTTTGATCAAGATAATTGGACAGGTTCATTTAAAGCACGCTGACACCTAAAAAGACCTTCATTTCAATCATAAAATGTCATATAATGTTTCATATTAACTTCCATTATATGTCATGTGTGACAACCTGATGTTTTGTCTGAATATTATTGTCCCGAGAACAAAGTTCAGTTTGTTCATATTGTATCTTCATCTGTAGTTTTAGTGTGTTCAGTGTTCACTTTCATATATATATATATATATATACCTAAACTTAACAACTACCTCACTAACTATTAATAAGCAGTAATTAGGGGTTTATTGAGGCAAAAGTCATAGTTAATAGTGAGAACTGGACCCTAAACTAGTATGACCATTTTTGGTAACACTTTAGTATAGGGAACACATAAACTATTAACTACAACTTTTCCCTCAATAAACTCCTAATTTACTGCTTATTAATAGTTAGTATGATAGTTGTTAAGTTTAGGTATTGGGTAGGATTAATAATGTAGAATAAGGTCATGCAGAATAAGGCATTAATATCTGCGTTATAAGTACTAATAAACAGCCAATATTCTAGTAATATGCATGCTAATAAGCAACTAGTTAAAAGACACTAAAATAAAGTGTTACCCCATTTTTCCTATTGTACACAAAACCGTGACTTTTGTGTACCATTACACCCCTTATGTATATATATATATATATATATATATATATATATGGAATTTTTATTCCAAATTTATGACAAGTTTGAAGGTGTTGGAAACCAATATACAAAACTATTGCACAAATTTGTGTAATTAGACTATTTATGTAACCGACTTAAAATGTTCCTGCTTGGTTTCTGAGAGTGCTGCAAAAATTACTTGGGAAAACTTTCCTGTGTGACAACTAGCTCTGGTCCCAAATATATTGTATATTTTGCAATTGTGGAAAGCCCATGTCTTTTCAAAATGCACAGATCCCAGGTCTTGACAGATCTCACTTGAAAGACTGGTCATAGCACTGTAAAGCATCTTTTATTTTTAAGGAGTCTGGACAGGGCAGAGAATTGCAATGAATTTCGATTCTCGAATTCAATCCAAGGATGAACATGCAGGAGTTTTAGTCCTCTTTTCTGCTGCCAGCTGAATACTTTGTGTTTTCTATCCAGTCTGTCATTTTGTCTTTTCTGGCTAAAATGGAAAATGATGTCAGGGCTAGAAAGGTGTCACAGTATGTTTGATGAGACACAGATAGTGAAGGTCACCTTGAGTGAGTTTGATCAGAAGCACTGCAAGCAATAAATAGAGCAATCCTGAAATAACTGTATAACTACTGATGCTGACATAATGCTTCATTAAAACATCTTTATCTGTATCCATTACGGAAAACATCACAGGTCAAGGTATCTGATTCTTCAAGGACTAATCCATTGAATTCCCTCCTCTCAGTAACCCATCAACAGTAATCAGAAGCCATTCTCAATACAGAGTGAAATGCGTGATGTGTCACTTGAGTTTGAAGACCTCACAGATGTTATGTACTAAAACACAAAGTTGTGTGTCCAAATGAATGTCATCTCAGAACGTTACTGGTTCCTCTTGTTCCACTTTGAGTCCCAGCCTGATTGGTAGATCCAGTGGGTCATGGGTCCCAATCTTCAGAAAATGTCTATGAACAATACCAAGAAGCCAAAAATGAACAGTTTGATGATGACAGCTGCTTGCCACGCTCAATATTTAGCATATGTTAAGTAAGGGATAATGTATATCCAGCCAGTTGTTATCACAGAATAAACCCCAACAGGGTGATCAGGACCCCGATGCGAAGCGTCTAGTACATAATTAGACATGAAATATTGATCTGAGTTGAAATATTTGGTAACACTTTATTTTAGGGTCTTTTAATTAGTTGTTTATTATCATGCATATTACTAGAATATTGGCTGTTTATTAGTACTTATAAAGCACACATTAATGCCTTATTCTGTATGACCTTATTCTACATTCTTAATCCTACCCAATACCTAAACTTAACAACTACCTTACTAACTATTAATAAGCAGTAAATCAGGAGTTTATTGAGGCAAAAGTTGTAGTTAATAGTGAATATGTGTTCCCTATACTGAAGTGTTACCAAATATTTTATTAGCTCTTTAAATGCAAAGCTTCCACGGAGAGAGCAGTTGCTAGCAAGCGTCAAGTTTAAAATAGATGGACATTTAAGAAATATGGTACAGTCATACTACATATTATACAGCATTTCGCCACATAAATAATTATGGGGATAAGATATATTGATCTGAGATGAAATTTGTTATCTTATAATCCATTACAGTGAACAAAACAATAGCCACAAAATGGCAACAGCTGCGCTTGTATGAAACGAGAGAGCGAGTCCGTGATACTGGATGACATAATTAAATAACTGTACACAAAATATTGATTTGACTGAGTTTTAATATTTTATTAGCTCACCAAACGCAAAACAAGCGTATAGCGCTGCTGACTTCAGTAACCCGGATGAGCCTGTGTTATCTGTTCTTAGCGGTTGTTATAGGGGAATAACAACCGCTAAGAACAGAAAGTTGCAATGCTGGTGTCCAAAGAGTAATTCAGTAGATATAAAGCCCTTTGTCGGCTTAGGGAACTCTTAGATTTTATGTCTGATTAAACTGTACCACTAAACCATCTGTTTGTGGACGGGAAACTGAAGTACAACAACCTGCACAAGCTGGGATACTTACATGGTACCATAATAACAGTATTTCTGTGTTGTAATAGGAACGCATTCGTAGATTAGGTGGTATAATTTGCAATTTAAAAGATATATTCTGGACGGTTTTGGCAGCAGCCCCATCAGATGCCTTTCCAATTCTCTTGAAGGGCATCTCAATCATGTGTATATAAGAGGACTAGGTAGTGATCTCTGCAGTGAGGTATTGCACTTAACATCATTGCAGATGTTGCAGAATCTGGTCCAGGCCCAACAGCAAGGAGACAGCCAGATCTAGTACAGTTTGTGCATTGACAAGCCACTTCCGCAGCCTTTTGCAATTGGGATTATTACAGCCAGGATTTAGCAAAGATGTCTATGGATAGAGATGATGGGAATGGTTCTAGTGTTGTGTGTAGTAAGGTGATGGCAGCTGGTTTGGCCAATGTTACCGCTCTTCCTGGAACTGCCTTCCCACCAAGCCTTATATTTTGGACTTGGGATGTACATGTTTGGAAAGTCTGGGTGATGGAAGGTGTTCTATGTATATCACATCTCCAGCCAACATGTTTTATTCGTAAACATCCCAGGGTAAAATGGGCTTATCACTGTGGCTCAGCAGAACAGGACAGCGCTTCAGTTTTGAGAGCCCCTCAGGACCGATGTCTCTAGGGTTGTGGCTGTGCTTTCTCTCTCTCCCGCTCTCTATCCAACATTCGAGTACCTTATGCCAGCTCTCCTGCATGAGCCAATCCCAAGAACATCTTGGGGTCTTTCAAGTGTAGCACAGCTTTCTTCATTGTAAGGGAATGCAGGAGGCAGGACAGAATAATGACCTACACATATTGTCAGGGACCATCGGAGTAAAATAATGTCTTGATTTTTGAAAAATAAGGAGGGATTGTTGAAACATGGGAATGCATGAAAAATGTATTGTCATTGATGTTTCCCAACAAATCATGACTTAAAATGCAACTTATTTGAAATACATAATGACATTTAATACGCTGTCAGATAAAACAGTGAAGGAGTGAAGGCCCTCTCAAAAGCTACATCGTTGTACCTTATTTACCCATAAAGGGTGCATATTAGTATCTAAAGTGTACATGTTAGTACCTTTTGAAAGGGTGCCGCCCCAGTGACAGCTTTTGTACTTTTTCTGAGGGTGTAAGATCATAAAGCTACTTTACACTGTAATTTCTATGCCACTTGGGGTGCCACATAGATTTGCAAAAATAATTACTGTTTTTAAACTGGTTTGAGGCAGTCCAGCCCCACATTCACATCATTTGGTGAGTCAATGTTGCTATCTCAGGCCATTCAGACAAACAAATTGCAGTTTTATTTGATGCCACTAGTGACAGAAATTTCTCACTGCAGTTTTAATGTAGAAACATTACATTTTGTGGTATGAATAATGTCAAAAAAAGTTTCATTTTACCCACAGAGTCAGCTGTCTTGTACTCGTGTGTATGTGTGTGTAGTGAACAGAATGAGGAATCTATACTCATCTGAAGCTGCTTCTCATTTGATATTTTGTGTTTGTACAGGAGGAGCCATATGTCATGCTTAAGAAGTCTGATAAGGCACTCGTCGGCAATGACCGCTTTGAGGGCTTCTGTGTTGACCTGCTTAAGGAGTTGGCCAGCATTCTGGGTTTTTCCTACGAGATCCACCTTGTGCAGGATGGAAAGTATGGGTTTCAAGATGATAAAGGCCAGTGGAATGGGATGATAAAGGAACTCATGGAACACGTAAGTATTCAGCATCATAGCGGTTAAATAACGAATGCTGTTTCTGCTGATTCAGATTTACCAGTACGTGCATCACTAATTATACCTTTCACTTTGATAAAGCTTTTCTACATGTTTTCTGATGTCTAAAAAAACCGCAAGATGACACAATAATGCAATTATCTAAACACGCTGCTCGCTCCAATACTGCTTCCGCTCACAAAACGCGTGCTGCAAAGGTGACAGAACACACCTGGATCACATTGACACACCGCGAAGACAGCGGCAAGTGCTGCCACAGCGAATACATGTTTAAACGCCTCTACCGAGTCAGCAGAAGTACACAATGCTGAAAGCTGATTCCCCTCGATGTAGCCCGAGCCCATTCTCTCCAGCCTCAGTGCTGTCAGGCTGGGGGTGTAAGCCCTGTCACAGGAACGGGTGCTGCTGTGCTGGCTTCTCATCCCATCGCCCTTTCGCTGTCCTCACCCTCTGAGGTCACCAGAAGCCCGGGGCTGGAGAGCTGTAATAGCTTAAGTGGCATTTAGTGGAGGAAGTCATATGGTGGGAGTCAATGGCGAGGTGCTGGAAGGGTTGGGAGAGGTGACTTACTGCAGCGGCACTTAATCTTCCTTGTGCTTTGGCCAGATTCGGCCCGATTGCAGTCACCTTGAGGGGAACAACGGGATTATGGCTAGAAGAGTCAAAAATGGAGATGGGGTGTGTGTGTGTATGACCGGAGGTGAAAGAGTATAAGATGTGCATTGCTGTCTTATCAAATTTGATGAAATGTCATTCATATGATAACACAATAAATAACTATCATTACTGTTTGAAATTTGAGACACTGCAAGGTGCAAATTATGAAGGGTTGTGGCTAATTCAGGCTTAAACCACTGCAAAGGAAGTCAGTGGGTTGCAGGTTTTGACTTATATGCATAAATGTTTTAATAACGTTTTCAAATGTCAGTGCAACATATCTACCCACCATGTTACACGATTAGAGTGACTGAGAAAATACTGTTTTTCATCATATAATCCTTGGATATACTTATGACATACACTACTGGTTTTTTCTTTTTTTTTTTTTTTTTTTCTTCTTCTTTTTGAAAAAAAAAAATATATATATATATTTTTTTTTTTTCAGTCAGGATGCATTAAGTTGATCAAAAATTTTAAATTGTTACCAAAAAAAATCTGTTTTGAATAAATGCTGTTCTTTTGAACTTTCTGTTCATGAAAGAAACAAATATTACACCAAATCATCATATTATAATGATTTCTGAAGGATCATGTGACACTGAAGACTGGAGTAATGATGCTGGAAATTCAGCTTTGATCACAGGAACAAATTGCATTTTAAAATAAATTCACATAACAGTTAAATTGTAATAATATTTCATAAAAAAATATTTCATAATATTTCAATATTACTGTATTTACTGTATTTTAATCAAATAAATGCAACCTTGGTGAACTTAAGATATTTAAAGCATCCCATAGAGCACAAACGTTTGAATTGTAGTTAGTCTATTAACCTTACTGTGAAACTTTTTGAAGTATCAAAATGAAAGCACACTGCAGGGATTCTTGGGACATCTTATTGAGCCAATGTCGTATGCATGAGGCAATTATTCAGTCCAAACAGGGTTGTAGACGGGCCTGTGCTTTCAGGACTGTAGCCTCGAACCCTTAACTCCCTTGCAGCAATAACGTCTGTTCTCCCCCGCATAATTTGAGAGGAGAGCTGCCGACGCACTGACACGACAGAGTAACCTAATGAGTGTAGAGCGGAGCAGAGCAGTGAGACAATATGGACATCCAGTGCTTTACATCAAAAAAACACACTGAGAAAAAACATGTTGCAACGGTGAATCCTCACATTTGGGGCAGCTGAGTTCAGCAGAGTCAGGTAAACTAAAACACTATGCGATAGATGTGGCTTAAAACTGAAACAGATCAACAAATCAGATGTGCAAATCACAAACTTTTACAAAAAATAAATAAATAAATAAATGGTTAACACTTTATTTTGATGGTCCCCTTTAGACATTCTGTTGACTATAAGTAATAATTATGGTCAACAGTATTAGTAGACTGTTAGAGTTAGTAGAATAAGTTATGTACTTGCAAAGTTACTTATAGTCAGTAGAATATCTGTGGGGATTTTCATGGATTTCCAAATTCCGTGACATTCCGCATTATACTGTAAATTCCATTTTTATGACTGGATTCTAGAGGTGTAACAATATATTGTGTCATAATATATCGCAATACAAAAATGCAACAATATCTATCGTGGATAGTGACAATATGTATTGTGTATACCCAAAATGAAAATTACTGAGAAAAATCCTGGGGGGGATATTTGTGGGTCCTGATAATGTCAAATGTCTTGTGTTACCTGTCTGTATTTGTCTGTATTTACAGAATCATGAATATTTTTACTCTGGTATCAACATTGTCCTGTGCATTGGGATACCTGCACGAAGTCCAAGCTTACATTTCCACTCCCAATGTAATACCAAATGTAGCTTTTTAATCAGCAGTTAATTTTTTGTTAACCTTTTACCATATGTCTTGATGTATCGCAATAATAACGTATCATGAGTTCAGTATGGTGATATGTATCGAATCATGACATGAGGGTATCATTACATCCCTATGGATTCTGCAATTCCGTCCACGCTTCCCGCGTCACAGAAATCATAGGGCCCTAGAAAGGACATGGTTAACTACAGTAGCATAAGTCTCATCACAGATAAATATTCTCCTTGCTTCCATGTTCTTGTACCTTTTCTCTAATTTGAGCCCTTTTTGGAAGCCAGTGGACCCGTCTGTTGTATTTTTATACATTGTGAGGTTCTGACTAGTGTGTGAACAGTTTTGCATACTAGTGCTGACATAGTGTTAACTGTGCTGTGGTGATAACTGGGTGTGATGACATTGTGATGGTAGTGTTACATTCTACAGGAGCACAAGCTACTGTTTTACAAGGATGTTTATTAGATTTGCAGCTTGAGTGAAACAAAGAACAGCAGTATTGATAGTTTTTTTTTTTAAATGGACACTAATAGTAAATGCATCAGAAACACTTTAGAGTGATGTTCTATTTGTTAACATTAGTTAACTACATTAGATAACATGAACTAAAAATGAAAAAAAAAAATACTTTTATGGCATTTATGGTAACACTTTAGGGTAACACTTTATTTTACAGTGTCATTGTTACATGTTACATGTAGTTATTGTAGTAATAACTGTAAATTATGCATAATTACATGCATTTAACCCTAAACCAAACCCTCATCCTTACCCTAACCCTATAGTACGTACATGTAGTTAATTATTATTACTCAGTACTTAAATGTAATAGTTACACTGTAACACGGACACCTTAAAATAAACTGTAAAACACTTTACAATAAGGTTCATTAGTTAAACATTAGTTAATGCGTTAACAGTAACACTTCATAATAACTGCACACTATGAAGAATTAGTTAAGCATTAGTAAACAGTCAATTCATCATTTATAAAGCATTAATAGACATTAATAAGCAGTTTATAAATACACCTATAAATGCTTTGTTCTTGATTTATAAGCATATCTATAATGTGTTTAATAATTCATACTTTATTAATGATCTATTTATCATTTCTAAATTAAGCATTACATTATTTACAAGCCAGTTATTTAGGAGTTGTCAGTGGTTCATAAGATCATTTAGGAAGTGTAAGTAAATGATTAATAAACTATTTAAACATACATTTATACATCTTATTATTTAGACATAGTAATAGTTACTCAGTGTGTTAATAAATGCTTTATTAATACATATTCCTACTGTAATTCATAATTAATTCAGATAGTTATAAAACATTTAGAAGTTGTCAGTTAACTATTGTTGTGAGCTCATCTAAAGTGAGGACTATTCATGCCTCGTAAAGCTTTTATAAAGGAGATTTAAAGGCTCAGTGATCTTCTGCACTGCTGTTCTCTAATGTTTTAAAGTTAGTACTGAGGTAGTTTTGACACTATGAAATATTTTATTATATTATTATTGTTTATAAAAAAAAAAAACATTATTTGTTGTATTTTGGCACTCCTGTAATCCAGTGTTGGCACTGGTAAATTTTTATTCAGCAATGTTTACACTTTACAGAAATTTATTTTATATCAGATTGCAAAGGCTTAGTTTAATTTTACTGCAGAGTTATTTTCTGGAGGAGTACAGGGATTTTTATTTTCTTTGAAATTGCAGAGGTTTATTTTTAATCAAGTTACCTATTGTAAAGATTCTTTTTTTTTTTCCTTGAAATAAATATTTCTATGTTCTGTATCCTTTAAATCTCCATGAATAGTCCTCACTTTAGATGAGCTCACAAAAACAGTTAACTGACAACTACTAAATGTTTTATAACTACCAGAATTAATCATGAATTGCAGTAGAAATTTGTGTTAATAAAGCATTTATTAACACACAGAGTAAATATTACTATATGTCTAAATAATAAGATGCATAAATGTACATTTAAATTGTTTATTAATAATTTACTTACACTTTATAAATGATCTTATGAACCACTGACGACAACTAAAGAACTGGTTTGTAAATAATGTAATACTTAATTTAGAAATGTTAAATTGGTCATTAATAAAGTATGAAAATACATTTATTAAACACATCATAGATATACTTATAAATCAAGAACAAAGCATTTATAGGTGTATTTATAAACTGCTTACTAATCTCTATTAATGCTTTATAAATGATGAACTAACTATTTACTAATGCTTAACTAATGCTTCATAGCGTGAGTTATTCTAAAGTGTTACCTAATAATTTATTAGTAAACGATGAAATTAACATGAACTAAGATTAATAAATGCTGTAGAAGTGCAGTTCATTATTAGTTCATGTTAACTAAAGTAGTTAACAAATGTTGACTAATGAACCTTATTACAAAGTGTTACCGCATTTATTAATCTTATATAATTTTGGGTTCATTTTAAGCCAGCCGTATAGTCATTTTTAAACAATAGTTGAGTTAAATAAAACTGACCAGCATGTTGGGCAAACATTTAACCCAACTGCTGGGTTAAAACAACCCATTCGCTGGGTTTGTCCATTTTCATCCCAACTTGGGTTGTTTTTAACCCAGCATTTTTTAGAGTGTAAACGAGAGAAAACAATACAATAGAATTATTATATTTTGCACCTTTTGGGGCTGATTTGGTTACAAGAAGACAGCACTAAATACAGGTGTAAACTGTTTGCCATCTCATCCCACAATCAGAGGTAATACCAGACACGCCGAATTAGTTTTCGCACCAGGGCTGCTAGATCTTCATTTACTGATGGCAGGTTATACTCTAAAAAGGTGAATACAAATAGGCTTGGCGGCCGCTTATGAACATGTCAAAAATAATAAACAAGCTCACTTATAATAGTTATCACAACCAAACTCCAACTCTCTGCGCATGATCTCATGGTGTTTTTAATGATAGCTTTTCTTTAAATATCCCTCTGAAGAATTCGACCAGTTTTAGTTTCTCGTCGAATGTGTTAAGCCTCGGGCTCAATGCGACGGATTTGGGTGTGTAGTATACTTGAGCCTTATCAGATGGCCTGCACGGTATCGAAGGTGCGGTGTGTATTTTTAGGAGCACTCATTTTGCGGCTGAGTGCCCTTCTTGCTGCTGTCTATATAGATAAGCTGATCTGGAATCAGCAGACCTGAAAAGCAAACTAAGAAACAAGCTCTGGGACCTGACCTCGGCCTGCCACATGAGGCTGAGCTAGATAGAGTGTTTTCATGTGAGTAAACTCAAAGCCTTATCTCTGAAGAAGGATTTATGGACTCGGTGATTTCTCAACCGATTCTCACCAAATGTTGCAGCTTGAGCCTTTCATGAAAACAATTTAAGACTTGAGCGCAGAAGGAAATTTTTTTAATGGAATGAGATTTCCGAAGTTATTTCCATGAACTTAGAATGGCTTTTCTGATTGCCTCGCCATCCGTACGTCAAAATAAGCTGCGTGAAACATGGACTATGTTCAGTTATAGACAAGAAGTCGGTTGCTCAAGAGCCCTTGTTGTGAGTGCACGAGGAACTGAGAGGCTGTTATTAATGGCTCTTGTCAAAGTTATTTATCAGCTCAATTTATTTTCATCAGTATTTTTATTAGCTCTTACAGAATTTTCATTACTTCGCTATTGTTCTTTACACGATGAGTGTGTGTTATTGCTGCCCGCGACATGTGCGTGTAGGGTCATCCATCGAGGGCTCATAGATTTAAAGAAGACAACAAGCAACAACGGATTAGTACGGGGTTGTTTTCGGCTGATAAAGTGCCATTAAATCATATGGTGATACATTTTAACTGTCACCCTGCATGTTCACATAAATCATGGTTTCATAACTGAATTACCAAACGCCTTTGCCCTAGTACATCTATTTAACGGCATGGTGCTCTTGTAGGTTTATCAAAATAAGTCAGACGTCTTCATTCGTCTTTGTAGGTCAACAAGCACCATAAAATGAAGGATAAACAGAAACGCAGGAGAAATAAAAACAAAATCCAGACTTTGGAAAATGTCAGTGAGAGGCATCCCACTGCCAATAATCATTGGGTCACATTCACTAATAATTACATGGAGTATTTGGAGCACAGGATAACATCTCATCAAAAAAAATTCATATACACATGCATAAGCACATGACTTAGTTCTTAAAGGGGTCCAATGATGCTTTTTTCCATGTTCATCTTTCTTCAGTGTGTAATGTTGCTGTTTGAGCATAAAAAAGCTCTCTAAAGTTCCAAAGCACAAAGTTTGTAACACAGAAATAATGATACAGTGTGTTTGAAAAGCTTGTTTATGAAGCTGTTTATATCTAAACATGACAACTGCTCTATATCAGCGGCAGCGCGAACGCAGATTTGAATGTCGCGATTTTATTTTTGTCAAAGGTTTAATATACACGGGTGAATCATTGTCATTTAAGAATTAGATCATGTGGGTGATGAAATCGAGAACGCGATCTTTTAAAGATTAATCGTGCAGCTTTGTGCACCTCTCTCTCTCTCTGCATTGTAATCTGACGTATGTGAGTAGCACAAGGGCTTTTCAGTGCATTCACTGTTATAATATTCATGATGTGAGATGTCTCTATTAAAGGATACGCTCCCCGCACTTCGCCCCCCCACACCAGAACTGGTTTAGAAACGAAACTTAGAAATCTTGCACGGTTCCGGTTCTTTTCAAAAAACACTATCCGGTTCTCTGTTCCCAACCCTAGTGTTCCCCGAAACCACAGTTCCAACAAACATTCACAAACAGCATCGCAGACTTGTGTGGTTGGAACTACATCTCTTGACATTTGGTTAGAAGCATAGTCTTTGTATGACATGTGGACTTAATAAATCAAGCTGACATTCAGTACAATCTATAGCTTTCATTTCAAATATATACACAAATGTCATTTACGTCTTTTAGATTGTCAAGAGATTTAAAGCACCATTTTTGAAGAGTGTGCATGTGCGTTCATGCTCTAGTAAACACTGTAAACCCGAACAGTACTACTAACTCATAAAGATTGAGTACACTGCAGTTAAAGTCTGCTAAATCATTGATGCAACTTAAAACAATTACATTTTCTGAACGAGGAGTTTAGTTTTACTGCTTACTGAGTGGTATAAAGTGACGTTATTTACAGTGCAGAAGAACTAGCTTATGATTGAATCTGAAAATAAAGCAAAATTAGTCCTCAGATGCCATGTCCGTAATTTATAGCAAAAAATTCGATCTCAAACGGATTCATTTAAAGAAGTTATTACTCCTCCACCTGCGTGACATCATTAACTAATGTGGTTGAACAACAAATTTGTGACAATATGGTTTCAGGACACAGTCGTGACTAGCTAGTTGATTTCTTCAATGATACATCGTACTATGGTATATAAGCAACGAGTTACATCACTGTACGGGAAACGCACCCCAGAGCGTTACTGACAGACAGAGTGGAGCTGCAACAGTTTCAAATATGGAAATTTTTTTTTTTTAACATTCAAGCATGAAAACCTGTTCAAGTAGAGCACAAAACCAAAATCAAGACTTTGAAAAGGACATAGTAGGTTAATAAATTTGGAATATTCTAAATGAGCGGCTGTATTCACTAGATTAGTAAAATAAAACACGCCCAGCCATATCCATATAAGGACATGTCCTTTGCAGCCTTTTGTTACTCTCAGCAAACATTTGACACTCTCTATAATGTACTCAACACGTTTACAAGGCCACCCAGAGAATGTGATTTTAGAGCATGTGTTGTTTTCAGTTGTTCCTACTTTTTCTTTTTCTTTTAAAAGAAATTTTAGTATGAAAATTACTGATAAATCATTTATTCTTGAAAATGTCAGTACACACATTTCACACATATTGTGTTGAAACATTCTTAAACCTAAAAAAAAAAAAAAATCCAAGAAGCAAAACTGTACAAGATATTGACATAAATGTTATACTGATTGGAAAAAAAAAAATCTGCATCACTATATAATAATCAGCAATGAATGTATCAACAGTAATCAATAATAGATATACAATTTATAGTTTCTGTTCCACCTTTCTGTGTTGTCTTGTTACACAAAAATAGAAAAAGTGTTATGACTGCTGCAGTGACATTGACAGATTTCTGGGAGATTATGGATCACTCACGGGAGTTAGATATAAGACTCCTGGAATATATGATGTCAAAATAAAGACAAGAGCTTTAAATATTTCATGTTGTGTTTATTTTATGGTGGAGAGCAGCTTTCGATAGCTGTAATGCTAGAGAAAGAGAGCGCTTCTTAAATGCTCAACTGGATATTAATTAAAGTCATAAGGACTGCTGTGTCAAGTAGGACATCACAGTTTATTTTTCTCCTTTTTTCTAAAAGTGGCCACAAATCCCACTCCAGAGCTAAAGGTCACGGTGGGGAAGGCACTAAATGATGCAACAGGCTTATTATACTTGATTTAGTTATAATTGATGATCTCATTAATCATCCAGCCATGCCAGTATTAATGGCTGCCTTAGCACGTCATTTCTTCCTGTTATAGTAATTAATCTTTGCTCCGCTGGATAAGCCGGAAGGTTATGTACCAGCGCTGGCTCATTGTCTCGCTGTACTAACTTTGACTTGGACTATGTAGGACCTTTTAATACATTTCACAGTCCTGAGCACTTTGCCAAGCTAAATCATTCTCGTTACGACCTGACAAGCAAAGACAAAGTCCTTAAAGGATTATCACAGAAGATATTGACTTGTCCATTGTTATGAACGCAAACTGATGTCTCAAACCTGGCTGTAGCTTCGGTGTAATTACCTCTCGCTCAGGCAAATTTATTTGTTTTTATAAAACGGTAGTCCCGCTATAAAATTTGGTAACCTGCTTGTTAAAGGAGACCAATGTTGTATGATATTAGCTGTCCTAAAAAGCAGTTTATCTACACTAAGACAGCATGAATAACCCAATAAAGCCTACTGTATCTGATTTGATTTGCAAATTAGCAAAGTTTTGATCATGTTGATCATTTAGAGGCAAACAAGGCTAAAACTGCTGATTAATCTCTTTCACACAATCTACTTTATGCCTTCCATTGTCTGATTGATAGTTTAGAACTTTTTTAGCAAATAAAAGGTCTTTTAGTATAATTGTACAAACATTCACCTTCAGCTCGTGGTTCACGTGTCTTTTGCTGTGAAATCTGTACTGATTCTTATAAAGTAAACATAAAATACAAAGCTTTGATCATTAAAGGATTAGTTCACTTCAGAATTCAAATTTCCTGATAATTTACTCACCCCCATGTCATCCAAGATGTTTGTCTTTCTTTCTTCAGTGTAAAAGAAATGAAGGTTTTTGAGGAAAACATTCCAGGATTTTTCTCCATATAGTGGACTTCACTGGGGTTCAACGGGTTGAAGGTCCAAATGTCAGTTTCAGTGCAGCTTCAAAGAGCTCTACACGATCCCAGACGAGGAATAAGAGTCTTATCTAGAGAAACCATCGGCCATTTTCAATCGGTCCAAAAAATAAAAATTATATACTTTTTAACCACAAATGCTCGTCTTGCACTGCTCTGTGATGCGCCACACATTATGTAATCACGTTGGAAAGGTCACGTGTGACGTAGGCGGTGTTTACAAAGCGAATGTGCAAAGACTAAGTCAAACGGCCTTTACAAAAAAGGTAAAACAACGATGTCAGACAATTTTGAAGTTGAAGGAGAAAATGAGATGGAGTTTTTCGCCCAGCATAATGCTTGGCGCATCACAGAGCAGTGCAAGACAAGCATTTGTGGTTAAAAAGTTTATAATTTTTATTTTTTTTAGAAAATGGCCGATCATTTCGCTTGATAAGACCCTTATTCCTCGTCTGGGATCGTGTAGAGCTCTTTGAAGCTGCACTGAAACTGACATTTGGACCTTCAACCCGTTGAACCCCAGTGAAGTCCACTATATGGAGAAAAATCCTGGAATGTTTTCCTCAAAAACCACAATTTCTTTTCGACTGAAGAAAGAAAGACATGAACATCTTGAATGACATGGGGGTGAGTAAATTATCAGGAAATTTGAATTCTGGAGTGAACTAATCCTTTAAACTAAACTATTTAAATATCATCTTAATAAGACACGTTCTTGGGAAAAATGGTGTAACAAATCAAGCGTAGTGTCAGTTCTGGCATGTCACGTCAGTCAAGCTTGCATCAGCTGACTCCCAGGTGACTCACGTCTACCTATAGGAATACGACGCCTATAACAGCTTCCATATATAAGCTCCTCAGTATTATCAGCAGCTATCACTTTTCTCAGGAGCTAATTACCCTCCTCCATCCCCAGCTCCTCCTCTCGTCAGTCAGGATTGGCCTTATGATTCTCCTGAAAAACTCTTGAAATATGTGTACATGTTAAATTATTGACATTAATGATATCTGCATATGTTGGTTCTCATCTGTTACCCTAATAGCTGCTCTCTCTGCTCTTACCCATGCTAGACTGCATGGATGCGCAGGGAGTTCTTGCCCAGAACAGAGCCATACTGCCAATACAAACTCTATGCATTATCAATCATATTTGACGATAGTGGTCCTGACAGAACTGTTATTTATATGCATTTTATACAAGTAGTCTGCTATGGTGTTATAAAAATCTACATTACAAACTATCAAAATTTTTTATATTACCTTTTAGCCATATGAATATCAGCAAGTGCACCAAATTGCATATTTTTGCTCAGTTTAAGCCTCTAAATAAAATTGCGGTATTTTTTTTCTCTCCTCGAGTATAAGATCAATATTCTCCTATATCATACTTTATGAGCCATAAAAGCCTGATGTATCAAATATGACACGTTTAAAAAAAACAAACAAACAAACAAACAAAAAAACATATGTAAACATTTTTATTTCTTGTTTTATTTTGTCTAAAGGTTAGAATTTTCAGACTATTATTTCATATGTCAGGCTGTACCACCAAATTAGCTGGAGAAGCTGGTGACCAAGAACGTTTTGCTGGTTAAACTATAGTTAAGGAGGCTTAGGCACCATTGTCCAAAACACATCATGGTGACCAGCATGCTAGTTTTTTTCAGCGGGAATTTCCTTGCCCTGCAGGAGAGTCCGTGTCTTGAATGGTCACTGCAAGAAGACAAAAGAAAATCTTGTTGTTAATCTAAATATTTAATAAGATTGCAGGTACCCTACCTGCGGACACACTGGGGTTTCCTTTTCTCTTGGTTTTCTTCTTTTCTCCTTGTTAGCCACACGCAGTACTATATTTTTAGGCACTCAGGTCTGTCAATCAGGACTGTGGCTCTTTTCATAACCACTGTCCAAAAGAAAGAGACCAAAGCACAGGCTGCATGAAAGACAGAACAACACAAAGAAAGGCAATACAATTCACCGTCCAAACACCAGGACAGGTCACAGCAATGAAATGTCACAGAAAGCCTAGAAAGTGTAACAGCGGTCTTGTGGTAGAAGGAAGAAAGGACATCATGTTGTGATGAAAATGCTTCAGTTCATGGTGGTTGGATTGCAGTATTTTGTAAAACCAGAGTCTGAACCCCTTTGCGAGTTTCATCATGTTAGGGGGAAGGACGCAGCGAAGCGTGCACCAAGCAGCTGGTTTCATTAACCTCCTGTCCAACCCTGGAGAGAAGGAAGCAGGGTAAGGCGATGTAAATGGTGACCTTCTAAATATGCAGCCAGATATCAGCGAGTGAACGCCTCCCTGCTCTTGCCATTCATAGAGAGGGAGGGAATGTAATAGCAGACAGCGAGGAAACTAGGCCACTTGTTTCAACAGTTGAGTCACCTTGGCAATACTGACTTTGAGCCTCTGGGGTGTGAATTCGCCCGTGTTACGGAGTGTGATAGGATGGTTTGTATGCTGTCATATCTATATTTCTCACAAGAAAGACCTTTTCACATAATTTCTGGTAACAGTTATATTATAATGACATATGTGTAACAATTGCTCTGTTTTGTCATACAGTTATACAGCCTGTAATTGCTCCAACATCAGTACAGAGCCTAGATACGGCCATTAAAAATGAACAATGGATTTTAAACAATGGACTTCATCAGTTTTAATAGTTATTGTGTTTTTTCTTTCTTTCAGAAAATCACCATGTTCAATTTGTACTAGTTGGCTAATTCAGTGATTGTGTTCTGACTCTTTTGAAACATGTAACATGAAATCAAAATTTACTTTCTTAATACACGTTCCGAGTCTTATTGCACACAGTTTCTTTAGAAAACAAAACAAAAATTAAACGTTTGCAGTTTTTGTTGTGTTTCAGGAGAGGCATAGTCCTCTACAAAAAACTACAAACTCGTGTATGTACAGTATCTCCCACTTTTCCAACACAGAATCACTGGAAAAATGTGCCACTACCTACATTTTTGTAAAAGTCCCAAAAATATATCTGTACACAAAATGTACTGCAGTTTCCATCTCAAATGAACTCTAGTGGAAGTTAAACAACAACTAACTTTAATCCTTTTTTACTTAGATAATCTGCCCCTGTAATCATAATTTATTTGTAATGACTTATTTTTGTGCAGTTCCTTGCACAACACTTTTATCATAGTTCATGATTTATAAACTAATACATTTTGATGTTTGCATCACGTAAGCAGCTCCATATGTGTGTCTTTTCTGACGTAGTAAACTTGCTCAGTAGCTCACCTGGTACAGCAGTGCACTCATGATGTGAAGCATGAATCATGATAAAAGAGCTCAAAGACTTGTAGAAGCAGCTGAAATGGCACGGTTGCTCCAGCAAATGTGTTTTATCTCACGTTTGCTTTTGTTAACGCTATCGGTTAGGTTTAGTGTAGGGTATCTCACTGGACATTTCATTTCCAAACTGCCGTGATACCTAAAAAATGTTGCCAGATTCTGTTTTGGATAAAAATGAATGCATTTCATTTTGAAAGTGCAGTGAAACATGCAAGAAGCAACATAGTATCATTTTTTTCAGAAAATGGGTTGCACTGTTTATGATACAGTTAATTCATGTTGGATATTCAAGTTCTGCCGGACATGAATGAGCAGAATATGTTGCGTTAGGGAAGTAAAACTGGTTGTCAGTTTGGTTTCATGTTGAATTGCAAAGAATAGTATTGTTATTTGTTTCCAAACACTTATTCGATCCATTTTTTTTCCCCTGTCTCCTAGAGGGCTGACCTTGCTGTGGCTCCTCTCACAATCACCTTTATGCGGGAGAAAGCTATTGACTTCTCCAAACCTTTCTTGAACACCGGCATCAGTATCCTGTACCGTAGACCCAACAGCACCAACTCTGGCTTCTTCTCTTTCCTGAACCCCATGACCCCTGATATCTGGGTCTACATCCTGTTGGCCTACCTGGGAGTGAGCTGTGTGCTCTTCGTCATCGCCAGGTGAGCGACAACCCATTGTTCCTGTGGACCTGTGCACTCGTGACTATTAACCTTCATGGTACCTTGGGATGTTTGCTTTGAATTCACTCAGTAAAGCATCAAAGGGCAAACAGTAATGCGTTATTAGTGGTGTTTGCTAAAGCTAAGAGACCAAACCTTACCTAGGGACTAGAATATAAAAGAGGTGGGTTGCTGGTGGGTTTTTTGTGGCCATTAAAAAAACCCTTAACAACTGCACTTTAAGTGCTCAGTGCAGTTGGAAAATATTCAGAACAACTGCATAGCAACATGAGTTTTTCATCAGAAAATGAAAAAAAATAAATAAATCATAGTTCATAGTTCAAATGGCCCATATTCAGTTTTGTCATCTTGCAAAAAAAAATGCTTTAGATAGATTTATTGGAACCCAACAAAAGCTGTAGCATCAGTTGTTTGCAGATGACTCTTGGTTTGATATGCTGCTATTGACATTCATATGTCTTTAAGTGTAGCTTGTCCAAATGCTTTTAAGGGAAACTATGCAGGATATTAAAATGTTGACATTTTACATATAGATATTCATACATTTACATTTATTCATTTCACAGACACTTTAATCAAAAGTGATTTACATTTCATTTAAGGCAGGGGTGCCCAATCCTGTTCCTAGAGATCTATCTTCCTGCAAAGTTCAGCTCCAACCCTGATTAAACACAACTGACCAGCTAATGAAGATCTTCAGGAGCACTTAATAATCACAGACAGGTGTGTTTGATCAGGGTTGGATCTGAACTCTGCAGGTAGGTAGATCTCCAGGAACAGGACTGGGGACCCCTTTTTTATTATCATAAAGTTTCTTAAAATATTCTGATATTTTTAGGTAAGAAACATTTTGTTTACAGTATAGATGTTTTTAAGCACAGAACTTTAAACCTAACAACTTCTTAACAATATTAAACATGTAACAGGCAGATAAAAGTACAGTCACAACAATTTGTTGAGTTATGATAACTTTGAATGAATTTACGTTCAACCAACAAGGCTCACTGAGTTAGAGGAACTTAATAATTTGTAGCATAAACACATTTTTTAATTACTCAAAAAAATCAAGTCACTCCAACTAGTTGTAGCCGTGGAACCAATTAATCTGATCTATTTCAGTTCAAATCAACAGCTATCACAGCATATGCTAACACAACTTAGTTAACATGTAAATTTAATGAACACAATATTACTTGTCACTAAGCTCTATAGAAGTATTCCTGCAACTCAAGCTTTCTGTGAGACAGAGTGAAATGTGGTTACACTTTATTTCGATAGTCCACTTTAGACATTCTAACTATAAGTAACTTTGCAACTACATGTCAACTAAGAGTGCTTTCACACTGGCAGTTTAGTTCGAATCGGGGCACGGTTCGCATGAAAAATTGCTAATGTGAAAGCTGTCTTTTGAACCCGAGACTACCTGAAGGAGGTGGTCTGAGTTCGGTTGCACTCTGTGCCCCGGTTCGCTTGAATATGAAAGCTACACGGACTCGGGTGCGCACTTGTTCAGGAAGTAAAGTAACCTGCGCATGCGTTTTAGCCGGTTATAATATATTTACTAAAATAAAACATGTAAGAGATGACACTGATGATTTACCTTGGATTCGAGCAGGAGTGAGCCTGCAGTGTATTCACACTTAGCTAGTGCAATGAGAGCGGCAAATGAATGGCAATCAGCTGACTCCTAAATAGGCTTCTTGCAAGCAGCGGAAAACCGTCTACATGCGATGCACATACGGTAAACTGAATTGTCGTTTACTCTGCTGCACATAATAGCACCATATTAATAAAAACACAATTTATTGACCCGCATTGTTTTCTATCATGCGCCGTGCACATCTGTGATGATGTAAGATGAACGCAAACACACCAGAGTTCGACAGAATCAGTTTGAGTGCGAAACCAGACCAACGCTGCGGGGGGCACCAGGAACAAATTTCAATTTTCGACTTAATTTCAACATTTATTCTCATTACCCAGTCTTATGCAAAACATGCTGGGAACTAGAAACCCACTGACTAATTTCTGAAGTTATCAGGACAGTTTCATTAATTCACAACAACCAAAAAAAAAAAAAAGCCAAATAATGCAGAAATTTTACAGACTTTATTAGGTTGATGTAATGGTCAACATTATTATGTCAACAGAACTCTACAAAATAATGTTTGCAACTTAAAGGTTTTAATTACAACAATAAATTTGAATTTTTATCTTGCAACCATGCATTTATTTATGTTGTGGTAACAGGTACTCTGAATTACTTTTTAGAGTGCATATATAATTTCATCATGGTAAAGTTTCTTGTCCTTCATGTTAGTCTGCATACACCAAAGGTTTCTCATTGAAAGCAGTTGGCTTACCAGATGTGTTTATTGATGGGATTTGAGCAGAGTTGAATGTTGTGAGAGTGAGGACGGGGTGCCATAAAAGCTGTCACAGATTAAACTGCTATTAAAAGTTCATATCACACAATTTGCAATCCACTCAATCATATAAAGACTGTTTTCCAAACAGGTTTTTTTGGAGGGTCCTTTTGAGTGGCAATGCCATTATTTGTAGGAGCGTCAGAAGTGTTTTCAGCAGCTCTCACTGAAGGGTTTTCAGAGTGACCATTACTGAAGAGTACAGACACTAGAGACTTTACAGAAGTCAGACTTAGTGTACATGTTAGGAGATCCTGAGCCATTTGAAGAAACTGCTTCAAGCCTCAGACTAAAAGGCTTCAGGTCCCATGAAAAACACACCAGGTTACAGGTCTCAGGTCTCGTACAAGTAGGCATCAGGTGAACAGCTTCAGACATAAAGACATCAGACGAAAATGCATCAAAAGAGATCTCAGAAATATGTTATTTATATAAAGTTTCAATTAAAATTATACCTTTACAAAGTGTGCACTGCTATAATGACTAAAAATGCCTCTGTGTGTGTATATATATATATATATATATAGTGTGTATATATATATATATATATATATATATAGTGTGTATATATATATATATATATATATATATATAAACACAGCTATGACCACTTCACCCAACGGTTCTGTGTATCACTACACAACACCCTTAGCAACCACTCTTAGCAACGTAAACTGTTTGTTCTCAACTGATATTGTTCATTGAATCTTACTGTATTATGTATAAGAGTATTGAGAGAAAGAGATCGAGTGAGCGAGTTTATTACCTGCATTCAGATTTAACATTTTCCTTCAGGTCAGTCCTATGTTCATAATAAAACATCTGTTTAAATGTCTGATGTATTATCTTGTCTTTTTAACAGTTAAGGGGTTTTCCCATGACTGACGTGTCTTTTCAATGTAACAGTCTTCGCTACTGACTGACACACTCATAAAGACAGTGTTTGCCGCCATCTAATGGTGTAATAATGTAACTTCTGTTGCTGTTCACGGTCAGGGAATATTTTTTCCGGCAGAAGGAAGGCTTTTAGTGAAAGTTTACTTCATGAAAGTTGCATTGATGCATATTTTTTGGCTTTAATATTTGTATTGTGTGGTAACCATTTTATAAAAGCAATAAAGTACTCGAGGCTAGTGCTGTATCATGAATAAGTCACAGCTAAAGGGGTTACTCCGCTTCGCGTCGTGCCTAACAACGCCCTTCAGCCGTGACTTATTCACGATCCAGCACAGCCTCTCGTACCTTATATATATATATATATATCTCCAAGGGATAAATGGATTTTTGAAGGTGTGAGAGTACTTTTTGTGATAATAATATATTATGTCTGAAGGCCTTTTGTCTGATGCCTTTATGTCTGAGGTTGTTTCGTCCAATACTTAATTGTACGAGATCTGAAACCTGACATTGTTTTTCATGAAGCATTTTAGTCTGAGGTGTGACGCCATTTCAACAAATCACTGGAGTCTGAGGATGTCCTAATATGTACACCATAATTACTTTTTTCCTGAAATTTTTAGCTTACAAAACAATGTGCTTGTTCCATCGTTCTTTAAAATACAAGCAAGTTTGCTCTCTTTAAAATGTTTTTTGCAGTATTAAGAGTGCAAATAAAATACTTTAAAAAATGCTGGGTTAAAAACAACCCAAGTTGGGTTGAAAATGGACAAACCCAGCGATTGGGTAGTTTTAACCCAGCAGTTGGGTAAAATGTTTGCCAAACCTGCCGGGTAGTTTTATTTAACTCAACTGTTGTTTAAAAATTACTATTCTGCTCGCTTAAAATGAACCCAAAATATGGTGGAAATTAACATTTATTAATATATTTAATAAATGAGCATTTATTAATATGGTAACACTTTATTTTACAGTGTCATTGTTACACATGTTCCATGTAGTTACTGTAGTAATAACTAGAAATTATGCATAATTACATGCAATTAACCCTAAACCAAAACCTCACCCTAACCCTAAACCTGTAGTAAGCACCAAAGTAAGTTTAGTGAATAATAATTAAACAATAAACATTTATTAAATTGCTTATTAATAAATGTTCACCTTTTGATTATTATTGTTGCCTCTAGTAATTATGTGTCTGATTTTTAATTTCCAATCTATTTTAGGTTCGTTTTAAGCCAGACATATAGTAATTTTTAAACGATAGATAAATAAAACTGCCCAGCATGTTGGACAAACATTTAACCCAACCGGGTTTGTTCATATTCAACCCAACTTGGGTTGTTTTTAACCCAGCATTTTTAGAGTAAAATAAGTTGAATCAGGAATCACTCATGATTCACATATCAACACTGCTTTTGTCCTGTTTAAATTTTCAAAAGAATGGGCAAGATGTAAAACCGAAAACAGAAAACAGCTCTCATGCACCAGTAAGTGTGTAATAACAGGCTACCATCTTTCTGGTCTTACCTTTTCAGTGACCGGAACATAATCCAGGTTTCAATTTTCCAGGGTTAATTTTCCAAGGGTTTTTTAATGTGATTGATTTATTTATTTACTTGCTTATTTCTTCTATTCAGTGAAATGTGCATTACACAAGCATATCCCAACTGAATTATAAATAAATAAATAATGTCAAACATGCTTCCAAAACACTCTTCCTGTCTGCCATTGGTTGAATAAACAGATGGCCCAACCCCAAACTCACGCCATTGGTCGAGCCAGTGTTGCTATGTCAGCTGGTCGGGATGTTTAAACAAACAGAACAATGTTTTCAAAGCGCCGGTTTTTGCACTCTTCAGGGAAATCAGCCTGAGAAAGGCATATTTATCGATGTCTCTGTATAATAAAATATGAGAGAGTATTTTAAAACAATTACAACACATCACCTTTAACATAAAGACAGTAAAAAAGTAATACACACGGATGTATTATCAGACATGCAGACTTTTCCTATTCTTTTTTTCCGAGGCAATGAGTGAAAACATGCACACAGACAAATGTAATCCTGAAACGTGTCTTCTGCGAGTTTCCAGCTACGGTGCTTGTGCTCTCCTAACAAGTCCCTTGACAATACCTGCGTCTCTCATCTTTTGAAGCATCTGCTTCGAGACGTTCCTTGTACAGTAGATGTTAAAGGACAGGTGCTAAAAGGGAAATTACAGACATCTGCAGTTGCTGGGAGTGTCCAGAGTTAATTATGTTATAGTTTAACAAGCTGTTGAAAAGAGCTGAGATGGTACACTCTTGTCACAGTTAGTAAGATACTTGTCTTGATTTGAACAAAATGCCCTGAAGTGGCCAATCTGTAATACATTTCCCTTGGGTTACAAACTCATTTGGCACGATTGTAAAGTCTAGTTTAAAGTAAAGTGCTACTCTAATACTAAAAGTTCATAATTAGAAGTCAAAAGTCATTTATACAGTCGTAACCTACTGCTTTAAAAAACACTTTGTGCTAGTAACATAAGAGTGTGTATTAGCAAATCTCACAAAATGAAACATTAATGACTATATTTCTACATTTATTAAGTGGTGTTTGCTCATGCAAATCTGGCTTGGGTTTTGCTCAAAGGTTTCTACACTAAAAAAATTGAAAGTTGAAAATAAAACAAAAATGATTGGAGTGTTTTACAGGAAAATACAGTTACACTTGATTTCAATAGTCCACTTTAGACACTCTACTAACTGTAAGTAACTTTGCAACTACTGTACTGTAATGTACTGTACTGCTTCTTGCAAGGTTACTTATAGTCAGTATACTCTGGGTATTTTTTTATTTATTTATTTATTTTTTAAACCAAATGCTGGGTTCAGCCTGCTAGGTCATTATTGGGTTATTTTTAATATTTTAACCCAGTGCTGGGTAGTTTTTCTGTAACTCAGCTACTGGGTCATTTTTTACTGTCAATACAAATGATGAACCCGCTCACATACCTACCCAGCGCTGGGTCAGTGTAACCCAATGTTGGGTAGTCTGTGACAAACAGGTTAAAACATCACTCTAAAAATGCTGGGTTAAAAACAACCCAAGTTGGGTTAAATATGGACAAACCAAGCAGTTGGGTTAAATGTTGGGTAGTTTTATTTAACTCAACTATTGTTTAAAAATGACTATATAGCTGGCTTAAAATGAACCCAAAATAGGTTGGAAGTTAAAATCAGACACATAATTACTCTATAATAATGCTGGGTTGTTTCAACCTAAATTTGGGTCAAATATGGACAAACCCAACCGCTGGGTTACAAATTTAATTTAAAAAAATAACCCAACAGTTGGGTTTGTCCATTTTTTAACCAAATTTGGGTTGAAACAACACAGCATTTTTAAAGTGTAGAAGTAACAGTAATAATCAAAAGGTTTAGCGATTAACTAGTTTAACTTGTTAAACTAGATTAACTTTTAACTAGTTGCTTATTAGCTTGCATATTACTATTATATTGGATATTTATTATTAATGCCTTATTCTGCATGACCTTATTCTACATTATTAATCCTACCCAATACCTAAACTTAACAACTACCTTACTAACTATTAATAAGCAGTAAATTAGAAGTTTATTGAGGGAAAAGTTGTAGTTAATAGTGAATACATGTTCCCTATACTGAAGTGTTACCAAACATATTAATGCGTGTTAATTTCCAACCTATTTTGGGTTCATTTTAAGCGAGCAAAATAGTAATTTTTAAACAATAGTTGAGTTAAATAAAACTACCCAGCAGGTTTAGTCAAACATTTAACCCAACCACTGGGTTTGTCTATATTTAACCCAACTTGGTTTGTTTTTAACCCAGCATTTTTTAGAGTGTAGGATATTATGGTCCCCAAATGTGTGAGTTTGGGAAGTCATTATTATTGCAGATCAGTTTAGTGTTGTTGGTGGTGCAGAACTCTTCACTTTTAAATCTGTTGCAGAGGTCATGTTTGAGACTCTCTCTGATTCTTGCTACAGGTTCAGCCCGTACGAGTGGTATGACGCCCATCCGTGTAACCCAGGCTCTGATGTGGTAGAAAACAACTTCACCCTTCTCAACAGCTTCTGGTTTGGCGTGGGCTCCCTCATGCAGCAAGGTACGGCGCTTTTACTGCAAACTCAACGCACTTTCCAAAGACGTCAAACAAACCAAAAAACTGACAACAGCATGATATGACTGTCTTTCACCCTTTACCTGTCAAAACCATGGAGTTCAGACTTTTCTGACAGGAGGAGGAAGTAGTCATCTTGCTTGTCAGTGAGGCGGGGATGAGGGGTGTCAAACATCTGTCAGACACACTGGCAAGTTAGAGGGATAACAGCAGCGTTTGTTTCCTGACACTCAGCTGCCATCAGAGACCTTCACGATTGTGAGTTTGAGGTTGGGATGACAGTCGACAGAAGAGTGTCTCAATCGTAGCACATGCACAGTGGGGCGTCTCTGTGGTTCATCTCATCTACGTTTGGCCAGATGTCCCCTCTCTATACCTTGTTCTTGTATATTACATGTCTCTGTACAGTGTTTCTTTCATTCACCATAGCTGACATGCAGCTTCAGATTGGAAACAAGAGTTAGGAATGAAAATCATAAGGAAATTAACAGGTTTGTTCAAGATCACAATGACTTTGCCTTGAATGTAAACGAGAGTAGGCCGTTCCTGTCCGGGGAAGAGTCAGAAAAGAGCAGTTAAATCAGACAACATCCACTTCTCGTTGTGGACCAGCAATCTACTCCAGCAAAAGCAGATGTTTATGAGCCTAATGATAATACTGAAGACAGTAACAGTTCTCAGATCATTTTCTGTTGGACATCAATAAAATATTAATCAGCAAATCAGTGAAGTACCACTTTGACAGATTCAGTGAGTGAGTCTTTAGACTGATCAAAACCAATATCTTATGAGTTTTTAACTCATGTTGACTGATTCATAAATAGAACCAACCGAGTCTCAGGAGTCATTCGTATTTGTTCGCAGTTCTGTGTTTGTTGTTGGTTGCAACCAGCAGAACTACAAACGAAAACTTCAGCTTTCATGTGCCAGTAAGTGTGTGCGATAACAGACGTATTTTCCATCATCTTTCTCGTCTTATCTTTTCAACAACCACATTATTATCCAGTTTTTAATTTTCCAGGAGTTGGGGCTTCATGTAGTTCAATAGTATCTATGCTTTGAGACCAAAAAAGAAGATGACAAATAGGCTTATTAGGGGTTCAAGTGTGTAGCTCTGAAACCCTATTGTTATTGTTAAATTTTCCAAGGATGAGCATTCTCCCCTAAATGTGATCGGGCAGACCAAATCATAAGTCATAGAGACTTACTCATACCGCCTTCAACGTCACCAAGGCTCGCCCCAATCGGCCTGACGGGGGCGTTACAGCGGTCAAAAGTATGAAATGGCTCATAACTACTAAACTGTTAGGCGTAGACTCAAGTGTCTTATATCGTTGGAATCCTTTCCTCAAGACGGACAAAAGGCACGCAATCGGGTATTTTAGATTTTTTGAAAAACCTACTTTTGCGAACTAGTTCTAGATTTTTGGCATGATTGGAACCAAACCAGTGCAGCAAGATTCCCCGGAGTCTAATTGTCAATAATTAACAAAAAAAAGTTGAAATTTTGATTCACGGTCCCCAAGAGCCGCCAAATCATTTAAGGTGGGTGGAGCCACTTTTACTAAAATGGCTATAACTTGTGAACTGAATGAGATATTTTCACCAAACTCAGCACACATATGTAAGAGCTCATTCTGTGGTCGCATGAAAAAGAATGCGGCGACTGGCCACTTAAGGGTGCTATAACAGGCCAAAAACTTGAAAATGGTTATAACTACTTCACCGTTAGTCTGATCAACTTAGCATGCATTGTCTTTGTCTGAGGTCCCATGATTGTCTATGCAGACATTGACGTATCTCGAAAAACATGGCCGCCATTGGCCAATGAATTTTGAGCAGCTGTCAGACAAGATTAACGGAGGCCGATCGGAATGAGTCACGGCCCTAGAGGCCTGTGAGTATTTCAAAAGAAATCGGCCACCAGGGGGCCCCTTCGTGTTTTTCATGTGCATAAAGGATTGTGTGTTGTGTTTTTGCACACGCCGACAACATTCGTGCCACATGGTAGAACTCCTCATTCTGAGCAACTTTGCCTCTAGGACCACCGATGTCCATCGAATCTTTCATTATAAATTAGAGATTATTTCAAAAACCAACTTTGGCAAACTAGTCCTAGGTCTTTGGTTCAACTCGATAAAGCTTTAAAAACTATATATTTCCTATGGTAAATTGCCTGTATTTGCTGTAAATGGTCTTTTCTATCTATGATCAAGATGGTTACAGGTTTGCTAGTTAAAGGGGCTATATGTAAGATTTTCACTTTAATAAAGCATAAAAATACCCCAATATGTTTGCAGATATTTAGGAAACATGCTAAATTCACCTACTTGTTTCTCAGAAAAACAATGCTACAGCCAGACATGTGCGTTCCGTGTCGGAATGTCTGTCTTTGTTTTGGTCTGTTTTGGTTTGTTTTTGTCTGTGCGAAACCGAGTGCTGCCAGTTCATCCAATAGTATTATTGCAGCCATGGAAACCAGCAAACAAACTGGGTCAGAGAATCGCAGATTCTACCTGACCTAAAAAGCCTCTGCATCCATCTAAAAATCTCTATGAACGACAGCATATTAAAACACATATAAATCAACTCATCAGCTTACAGCAGCGTTTCTCAAAGTGTGGGGCGCGCCCCACTGGTGGGGAATAGAGACATGACAAGTGGGGCGTGACAAACAGGAGGAAATTTGGTCATTTTTGTGCCCATCTCTATTAACCTTTTGAGCGGTACGTCCCCACATATAGGATTTTTATTTCTGTGCCCCTGAGAGT
Organism: Ctenopharyngodon idella; assembly: GCF_019924925.1. Lineage (NCBI taxonomy): Eukaryota > Metazoa > Chordata > Actinopteri > Cypriniformes > Xenocyprididae > Ctenopharyngodon > Ctenopharyngodon idella. Next base: position 2,603,047 of record NC_067235.1, on the reverse strand, counting down.
ACGGTCCCACATATGGGATTTCAGTGACGTCACATAACTGCCAGATTCGCTCTTTGGCTGGCGCTGAGCCAGAGACGGGCGCGCTCAGCAGCTCTTGTCATTTATCACAACTATGCAGTGTTTTCAACAACATAATGTTTATTTTAGGCTTCAGACATTTAAAAATCCATAAGTGCTAGTAAAACAATACATGTAGAGCTTGTACAATACACAAGACGTCTATGGAAGCAGCATAATAATCAATTCAAATATAATTTTAAGTTTTCAAATAAAATATAAGTTTTATTCATATCAGATACACATAGTGTAAGTAACTATAAAGTTTACTCTATTTTTCTCGAAGATCACCAGCCACTTGCATGTATTTTGGGAGAAACTGATGAATTCACGTGCTGTAAATCTGACTGACAGGACTCTCTGAGCAGCTGCGCAAACAAGCATGGCGGCGCCCATCTCGCGTGATAGATCAAGATCATTTATTAAGGTTTTTAAATGACAAAACAGTCACTAACACGTATTTGAGAATCGAAATATCAGAGAGTTGATGTCATGGTAAGCAAGTTTGTGAATATTTTGAATAAAAAAGGAGAAATGAAAAAAAAAGCGTCAGACAGTGTTATTAGCTGCGTTGTGTGACGTGACAAGCATGAAGCGTCACCATGGAAACATAAGGGGAAAAGTTTTAAAATAACGGTTGCGTTCAAAATTTTTTAGAATATCTTAATTTAAACTCACGCATGAAAGGCATTGAATCCTAATTCAATTTAATTATTATTCTTATTTATTTTTGAACAAAGTCTTTTCATACAAAGTGATAATATAATTGCACTTTTATTTTCTCTATTTCAGAGTTTTTAATGCTGTTGTTTGAAGTAATGTTTTTAAAATGTGATGTTTATAAAATACATTTTAGCCTAGTTTATTACCATTTTGTTTATGGCGATTGGGGACAGGTGGGGCTCAGAACTCTTTCCTACCTCCAAAGTGAGGAATGGCAGAAAAAAACTGGCTTACAGTGTTTAAGTCTCCTCAGATTTCATTGTCAATTGCGCTCCCTCTTGTTGCGTGTCCTCAAGCTGGCAACCCTTGTCTTTGAAGGAGGGGGCGGGGCAAACAATATTTTGAATTTGGACTGCAGTACCTATTTTGACCACTGGGTGTCATTCCTACAGATAGCCCCTTTAAGACATGTAAAACATGCATGTGCTTAAAGGACTTAAAGTGCTTGAACCCCGATAATTGCTGCTTACGGCTAAATTTTTAATTGCAATCACAGACATAAAAGAATGCCAAATTTTCTGTCTTTCTGTACTTAAGAGAGAGTAAATAACCAGGATAACATAAAACTGAGGAACAGAATAGACACTTTTTGGCTTTTTTTTTTTTTTTTAGCCATTGGGAGACACAGAAGATGGAAACAGCTATGTACGCATTTATTTTCATGGGTATTTTATCTGATTATTTTCAACTTTTTTTAACTTGTTTCTTCTATTTAAAGTTGAAATGTGCTATGTCTTCGACACACACATAATCCAGCTGCATCTATTTATTGTCTTTATTGTATTACTTTGTGTCATGCAGTTTTTCTCTCTCATCACGTTCAAATAAGACTGAAAGTTCACACAAACCCTTGCATTCTCTTGCAGCGGCTCTATAGATTCAGTGGTGCAGTGAATTTGCGCTGTTCGATAGGCATTGAGAAAGCAAACTTTCAAGAATCGTCAACGAAACCAACATCATTTGGTTCCAGTATTTTAGTCATTTAATGGAACCACTTTTGAATAAGAAGTCCTAATCCGAGTTTTTATCTGAACACAACACCAAAGTGAATGGCACTCTCTCTCTCAAATATTATTTCCCTTAATGCCATTTTAAATATTATCTTTGGCTCTGTGCTGAGGCGCAACCTCACAGAATTAGATGGAGGAAGCTATTAAAGACACGCAGGGGTTGAAGCTGTTTTCACACCCCTCACAGGCACACATTAGCAAATGATACCCTCAAAACCAAACGGCATAATAAAGCATGCCAGGGAGTAATGAAATGTTTTACCTCATGTAAGGAGACAAATAGAAAAGACTCTTCCTGTGCCCATGGTGATTCCTTGCTCATGGGGAGTGCAAATCTGCCACACATTTCATTACACATGAAATCTCCACTGATATGCATGTGATACCTGTCAGTTTGAAACTAGCAGCCATGCAATTTGTGTATTGGTTGACTGGAGCCAATAGAAGTTCTCTTTTGACTCTCAAAGCCATGTGATGTGCCTTGAGTGTCGGTTTACTATTCAGTTGCATGAATGATTGATAATGATTTACACTTTAGCAGTTTAAAAACTCTGAAAGCTTCAACTAGTGTTAAATGGTGTTATAAATAAGATGAAAAAATTCAATTTGTTTTGCAGCCAACATAAGACAGCAGTTACAACATAAAACTAATCATTAAAAATTGGTATAAAATCAATTTTTTTTTTTTACTTCTTTATAAAAACTCTTTCTTCTAGACAGCAATAAGATTCATTTTTGATCTTTTTTTTTACTTCATTGGAATGGTTTGAAACTTGGTAAAGGTTTTGTCAAAAAAAAAAAAAGAAAAAAGAAAAACAAAGTCATGGACATGATTTGAAAAGGTTAAATGGTCCTGAAGAAAAAAAAAAAAAAAAAAAGTCACACTTGTGCTCCTCACGGTCAAAAATGACTTCACTGGAAATGGGAGACTATTTTCACCTAGTCAAAACCTTTGGTACTGCGGCCAAACAAAATACTTACTTAAAGCTCATTTTTTGAGATATCAAGCTCAAATTTGGAGTACAGCTTTTTTAGATTTATGGCTTTGATTTTCTAGAGTAATTACTCTATTTTAGAGTAAAACATATTTTTTAAAATATTTATTTCATATAAAAATTGAAAATAGTATTTTTGTGCATTTTTTATAACAGTGAATGTAAATTTCTGTAACTTTTTTTAAGTTACATTTTTTTAAACTTTTTTTCACTTAAGCAATAATTTGCCAAGTGTCATCTTTGAAAAGAGATCAAAATTAAGCCTGTGCTTTAAGTTGGAAATTAGATTTTCAGGTCTATGCTCAAAAAGTTAATACATGGATTATAATTACAGTGTAAATATAATTTAGTACCATAAAATCCCATAAAATTACAACATATTAAATCAAAAACATGATCGAACCAAAATATAATGCATTCGTTATATTGAAATAATAATAACAATAAAAAAAATCTGTCATTTTTGACCGACACGTGAAGAGCACGTGAAGAGGTTAAATGAAAAGAAAACGGAGACTCTGCTGAATTAAACTCAAGACCATATTAACACATCTTAAACCAGCCTAAGGTGGTTTTCTTGTTTATCTGGTCTCTCAATGGTCTATTTTATATTCTTCTAAGGAGAAACATTTGAGACAAAGTTGATACCTTAATAAAACACAGAGTAAGATCAATAAAATGATCCTCTGGGAAGGATAATCAAAGACAGAATCCAATATTACTGTATCTAAAGTAAGACAGCAGGAACAACTGATAAAAAAAATGAGATCAAATAAAACCAGACACTAAACAATTGGCATGAATACAAAATAAATGTTTCCACATGTCAGAAAATAGCAGACAGTTGTTGTTTTAATTTTTTTCTTCGTTGTCATTTTTCAAACATCAGTTCCTGTCAGACAGGAAGCTCTTTCACGCTCACGCGCAGCGGTTCAGCTGAACTGATAAAAGCATAAAAGCACATTTTTCATGTCTGTCCAAAAATTATTCAGGTTAGACATGGCCCGCTCAACAAAAACGGATGTTTCATTGTGCAAAATGCAGATTATTACAAGAAAAATGGCCTGTTTTTGCAAGTCCTAAACCCTTGCTAAAGCTGCCTAAGCTGGTCGGATGGTTTTAGAGGTGTTACGACTGACCAGCTAAACAAGCTTTAACCAGCCAACCATTTTATCTGGTTTCTGTTTTCCACTGACTGCCTGCAAAAATGTTAATTTGGTGACTGCTGTGCTTTATCAATTTGCTCAGTTTCCCTAATCTTGAACATATCTTTATTTCTTCTCCATGCTATTGTTTAAAACAGTATTGCTTTCGCACACACTGATAGTGAAAAGGCTAAGGAAGTATCAGGCTGAATACTGAACACTAGCCTCCGGCGCTGAGCCGCACTGTGACTTTCTTCTTTTCGAGAGGAAGGTGGGAATGTTAAGTGCAGGTAATTATTCTCATTGGGAAATGCTTTAACTTCGGCCAGGCTGATGTGTTTCAGTGCTTCTGAAAGAAATAGCAGGACAGGGAAAAGCAGGTCATCATAATTAATATCACTCTGAAGCAAACCCACAGAGAATAACCCACAGACGGCCACAGTTTAGCAACTTTGCCTTCCCTACTTTTACACAGCGATAAGCAGATGTTTAGCTTCAGCGTTATGCTGGAAAATCTGTCAGCTGGTTGTTTGCCGTGACATCAGCATTTCTTTAATAGCCTGCACACTGAAACGTGATAAAGGAACACAAAAAAGCAAGGCAACAAAGCAAAGACCCTCTCCCACAAGAGCTGATTTGATTCTGTATGTTGTGGCAAAATGATTATATTAAAAAAAAAAAAAAAAAAAACCTGTATTTGTATTTTAGCCTGTGTGTGTGTGTGTGTGTGTGTGTGTGTGTGTGTGTGTGTGTGTGTGTGACACTAAGGGGTTTGCAGTTTTCTAGCTTCGCTTTGCACTGTTGACTGGCTCCCATCCTGAAGGAAGTCTCTGTTTGTCCATCATCTCTGTGTTTGTTTGGTTTGGTTTGTCTCTCTGAGTCTCTATCTATTTGAAATGAGCTGCTGAATGAACTGATACTTTAGAGAGATAAGGTTTGTCCAAGAAAAAAAAAAAAAAAGTATATTTTGGTAACACTTTACAATAAGGTTCATTAGTTAACTGCATTAGTTAACATGAACTAATAATGAACTGCACTTATACAGCATTTATTAATCTTTGTTAATGTTAATTTCAACATTTACTAATACTTTATTAAAATCTTGTTAACAGTTAATGCACTGTGAACTAACATGAACAATGAACAACTGTATTTTCATTAACTAACCTTAACAAAGATTAGTAAATACAGTAACAAATGTATTGCTCATGGTTAGTTCATGTTAGTTAATACATTAACTAATGTTTAACTAATGAACCTTATTGTAGTGTTAGCAATTTTTTTAATAGAAAAATATTTATATACACTCAAAATTGTTGGATTTATTTAATAAAGCAGTGTCAAGTGGTCCCACGCAACTATATTGAGTAATTTGTCAATTTAGTTGTATGAACAAAAAACATTCAAGTAAAGCTGACAAAATTTCTTTGAGTAAATACAAATCACTTGAATTTGTCACTGTTACATAATATTTATATGTGCAGTTTACTTAATAATGTTATGTTAAACTTACAAAAGTTTATTTCGTAAGGTGAACACATTTATTGACTTAATTTACCTTAAAATGCACTCAACTCATTCAACTCCTTGAACAAACTTAATTTAATTGAGAGCAGGAATTACATCCTATAAACACGTGTACACAGCCTAAACTCTGCGTAATGGTAACATAAAAATTCAAAAACATTACAGAAACTTCTCTAAATGTCCAACATAACTGAACATTAAACACTAACATAAACTAATAACATCTTTCTCTTTACTGAAAAACACATAAAATAACACTTTAATCCCTAAATTTACTTTCCTAACGCTATGGGAACTACGGGTCCACTGCCCAGTTAGTTATTTCAACATTATTTTGTGTGTTTCACTCACAAATGTTGAGCAATGTTGAGTTGACTGAACAAACACAATAGCTGACAAAAGCTGACAATACTCACTTTTAGTAGAAACAACTCAGTTACATTAAGTTTTAGTTACATGAGTTTTTAAATAATGTGAACAAGGATGTTTGAGTGAAACTAACAACCTGTGATTTTTTTTTAATTTTTAAAAAAAAAATTATTATTATTTATTTAATTACTTATTTACTTACTTATTTACTTAATACTGTTCTAAAGTTTGGGGTCAGTAAGATTTTTAAAATGTTTTTTTCAAAGAAGTCTCTTCTGCTCACTGAAAAACAGCAGTATTGTGAAATATTATTACAATTTAAACCTACTGTTTTCTATGTGAGTATATTGTAAAATGTAATTTATTCATGTGATCAAAGCTGAATTTTCAGCATCATTACTCCAGTCTTCAGTGTCACATGATCCGGTAACATTTTACAATAAGCTCTTATTAATAGTTGACTACATTAGTTAACATGAACTAATAATGAATTGCACTTCTACAGCAGTTAATTAACTAAAATCAACTAACAATGAGCAATACATTTGTTACAGTATTTATTAATCTTTGATAACATTAGTTAATAAAAATAGAACTATTTATTGTTTGTTCAAGTTAGTTCACAGTGCATTAACTAATGTTAACAAATACAACTTTTGTATTTGTGTAAATGTTGATAACATTAACTAAGATTAATAAACACTAGAAGTATTGTTATGTTTCTAATCATCAATCTATTATGCTGATTTGCTGCTCAAGAAACATTTCCGATTATTCTCAATGTTGAAAACAGTTGTGCTGCTTCATATTTTTGTGGGAACCATGATATATATTTTTAGGATGAATAGAAATCTCAAAAGAAAAGCATTTATTTGAAATGTATTTGTTAAAATGTAAAAGTCTTTATTTTTTACTTTTGATCAATTTAATGCATCATTGCAAGATGGCTATAAACTTTATAACTTCATTAATAATGATGTACAGTATGTATTTAAAAAGTGTCAAATCACAGGATCATTGAGATACTAGTGAAAGCAAAAATCTGATATATTCCCTTCTTTTAAACATATATCAACATAAATGTTAACTAAAAATCTTGATGTGTTTTTATGTAATCAGTTGCTGATGCATTTAATTTCTGTTCAGGTTCAGAACTGATGCCTAAAGCTCTCTCCACTCGAATCATCGGAGGAATCTGGTGGTTCTTCACCCTCATCATCATCTCCTCCTACACAGCCAACCTGGCGGCCTTCCTCACCGTCGAGAGGATGGATTCGCCTGTGGACTCAGCTGATGATCTGGCCAAACAGACCAAAATAGAGTATGGTGTAGTCAAAGATGGAGCTACAATGTCCTTCTTTAAGGTACAACCCTCTGAAATGATCAAGTCTATCATTTGGATGTATCACAATGGCAGTTTATCATGATTATATTCACTATTTGTGATAAATTTGACTGTGTTCATTCCATGAAGCTTGACGCATGGCATTTTGTCACCAGTGTTGAGAACAACTGCACAATGTTAACAGAAGATTTTTTTGAAAGACAGCTTCAGCTAACTTTTCAAAAAAGGAGGAACTTCTCTATTCTTGAGTGGTGCGCAGAGAGAAAAAAATCTATACAATTTCACAAAAGAATTTTTTAAACTTTTCCAGTTAGATCTTAATTCCCACTGTAAAAGCAAATTCTCCCGTGCTCTCACTTCTCTTCCATGTTTGAAGTGTTCCTTCATAATGATTTTTTTTTTTTTTTTTTTTATTATTCCAAAGTTTTAGCTTTTGCCTGCAGGGTTTTACTTTTTCACGGCTTTGAGTTTTCGCTCTCTGATGCTGCTGTGCCGAGCAGAGAAAAATGTACCAGGTTTCCGAGTGACACAAAATCGAGGTGTCTTAAACCAGTGATTGCATATTCATACATTCTTTCAAAATATAGGCTGCTTTCATGTTTTCTGCTGATGTTGTCATATTTTCAAAAGCAATTTCTATAAGTAACCTTGTTCCAAAAACATACATTTGCATTTTTGTTTTGATTTATGTTTGAGTTTAAAATTGGTATCTTAAATTTCCATCAACCCTATTTTTACACTTCAATGTATGAATCTAATGAATTATGCTTGCTTTGACATTTAGTGCGCGCAGTTCCTTTGATTGTGCATCCTTTTTGTCTCCTGAATATATGATTTCAGCATTAAAATGAAGATCACAAAAACAGGTGTTTGCAATTAAAATATCAATCTGTCACTGCCTGAACACCTTCAGTTCGGCTTGTTTTCTGAAACTTCAGCTGTGGTATTTCAGCGAGCAGACCTGGAACGTCAAATGTTAATTTAACATTTTATCAAGAGTAATCAAAGAGCACTCACGCTTGTTCATTTTCTTGGGTCACTTTAAATGTTTCATGGAATTGATCCAACAATTATCCGTGATTAGCTATGGTGTCTTACGTGACCTCCTTTATAAAAACCATGAAATGCCATTTAAACTGAGTGCTAATCGTGATGTTAAAGTTTCATTATCCTGAGACCGCAAACTACACACACACACACACACACACACACACACACACACAATTGGTTCCAATTCTAATTCAGAATTTCTTTATAAGGAGACTCAATGTTCAGGATAACATACTACTCTAATTTCTGCAGAACGTATACATGTCTTTGCCTACATTTCTGCAAAACTCCAAAAATATACCTATACATACATTTCACAAGATTTTTAAGCTGAAATGAACACTAGTGACAGTAAAACACTAACAACCTTTATTCCTTTTCACTATAATTTTGATTACAGGGCCAAATTATCAATTACGAAATACTTTTTATGGCCAAAAAAGACTTTATACTATGGTATTACCCCAAAACACTCCATGATTTGTAAACTAATACATTTTGACCTTTCCATGACATAACCAGCTCTATATATATGGCTTTTCTGATGTAGTAAATTTGCTCAGTAACACACCTGGTACAGTGTTGCACTTTTGTGATGTACGAGTCCCGTGTAGAAGCAAGCTAAAATGGCATGGTTGCTCTAGCAAATGTGTTATCTCTTTACGTTTGATTTTGTTCACTCTGTCATTTAGGTTTAGGGTAGGATTTAGTGTAGGTGATATGTTATTTTCAACAAAGTGCCTATTTACATCAAGTGCAAATACCCCGCCAGTTGTTGGCAGAGGATATTTACACTTACTCTGCCTACCAATGTCTGATTGAGCCAGACAAAATTACAAAAGAAACCTGTCTGATAACAGGATCAGTGGTTTGGAGAGTAAGACGGGTAGCGTTAGATTTTAATGTGACCAACCGAGTTTCAATCCACCTTTTTCTGAACTTGTTCTGATCTTCTCTCTTTTCCCATTGCATATCTGCTCGGAGAGGCGTTTATTTTAAATACAAATTAAGAATAAAATGAAGTGCCTAATGGGTATTTAATAGTGTGAATAAAGTGTTTATTGGGTAGGGTTAGGGGTCAGTGTAGGGGAGGGACAAGAAATGTCCCAATAAGGCAGCATCCATTCATGATTTCAATAAATATAATCATATACTCTGAATATGTTATTATTGCATACTGTTTTATAATATATTACAATACACTGAGGTGCAAATAGTATCTGCCACAATTTACTCTTAGTGCAAAGAAAATACTTTTTGTTGCAATTTATAATCAGTGTAAATAGGATCTATTGCTATTTGCACTTAGTGTAAACAGCCACTGCCTATTTTCACACAACAGAGCATTAGCCGATACGTACAACAACCATAATAAAACATTGCCATATTCACGTTCATCTGTTTCAGATAAAACTGAACACGTAATTCAGGGCCACACACTGGACATTTCACTCTGAAATTGCTGCAAAACTTACAATCAATGCAATATCATTTTGAAAAAATGTACCCACTATCTATTTTTAAAGGCAGTGGGCATAAAACATGCATCTGCAATGGAGAAAAAAAAATGACATCACTTATAACATCTCATGGACATGACACATGAAAAGTGCAGTGAAATGCACCAGGACCAACGCATTTTATATTTTAGGTTTTGCAGAAATGTAGGCAGAGTGACATATTCCCAAAGAGGTTCTTTTGCAACCTCATTTCCACAATGCAATGTACTCAACTTGACCGTCCATTTCCTGTGTAAAGAAATTAACCAGACACATTTTGTCACACTTCTTATTTAACCAACCACCAAAATGTACATTATTACACAAACTTGGATTGTAAAAAAAAAAAAAAAAAAATAATAACCGTGTAATAACCATGCTTATAACCATGCAGCATGCTGTTGTTTTGAAAATTGTACATTTGCATTAAACTTCATATATTATTTTCAAAAATATAATTGGCAGTATTGAAAAGGCAGGCTAGCATTCAGTTTGCCAAGTTTACGTACAGTAAAACGAGCACAGCTGTGGTGAAAGCAGCATTATAACTGCCATAATCCAGTGTACACAGTGACTGTTTAATCTAGGAAGTGTCAGCTGTATCACTCCGGTTGCTTATTCATTCTTGTGCAGTTCAACGCTGAAGCCAATTCCCAGCCACTTTCAATTATATTGAGAGACACCAGGGAAAATAGCGTTTGAAGGGGGGGGAACAATAACAGGTGCTCAAGGTTAAGAGAACAGCGCCAACACCAGCACGCCGTAGTGTGAAGCTGGAAAGTGTCGCTGTAATGGAGCCAAGACTCAGGAGGAGGAAAATGTCCTTTTCTGAGGATGTTGTGCATGTATAGTATGTTACTGTGGACTGGACATAGTATACTTTCTGCATGTTCGACTCTTAATAATATGATTTACAGTAGTAAAACACAGTCACATGACAATTGTGAAAATTTGTCAATTTATACAAAAGAAGTGTTACATAGGGAGGTTGAAATAAAACATTTCAGTTTAAACAGGTATTCATAGGTTCTTATTAAATGACATAACAGTATGCAATTGCATATATTGTGGATTCAAATTAGCATGCAAGCGTTGGTTATTTTGCACAAAATAAGCACAGGGCAAATAGTTTCTGCTCAATCAGCGAGCATTTAACAGACACTTTTATCCAAAGCAACACATAATAAATGTATTATAAATTCAGTCCCCCTGGAGTGTCTTAATCAAGGGCAAAAAGGTGAATGTGTTAAAATGAACACTTGTGACAGTAAAATGCCAACAAATTGTGTTCCTTTTTTACAGAAATTTTGATGACGGGGCATATTATCGATTAATAAAGACCACATGATTTGTAAACTAACACATTTTAACCTTTGCATCACATAATCAGCTCCATATGTGTGGCTTTTTCTAATGTAGTAAACTTGCTCGGAAGCTCACCGGGGACAGCAGTGCACTTGTGATGTGAATGTAAGAGTCGCGTGAAACATGAGTCACAACACTTGATAAAATGGTTAAAAGACTAAAATGGCTAAAAGCTAAAATGATATGGCTGCTTCAGCACATGTATTTTTATCTTATGTTTGATTTTGTTAACGTTATCGGTTAGGTCTAGGTTGGGTTTAGTGTATGCGGTATGTTATTTTCAAGTCAAGTCACCTTTATTTATGTTATACAATACAGATTGTTTTAAAGAGCTTTACAGTAATAAACTGACAGAAGATAACAGAATGCAAACAATCACATATGAGACAAATTAAGTTTTTGCTGTAAAGCAGCTCTAAAAAAGACAATAGTGCCATTATTGTTACGTAACGTGTGTAGAAAGGCACAAGGACGAAGGAGAATATGAAGAATGATATTTAATAACAAAAACAGGCAGGAACTCACTATACACAGTTTAACATTAACAAGAACGGATGAAGACTGAAGGAGAACACAGGGACTAAATACAAGTATCAAACAAAGAAACTAATGAGGGAGTAAATGAACACAGGTGGAAACTCTGGTGGGCTCTGGAGGAGGGCGAAGAACTGAGGAGAAACAAAAAGAGTCCAAAGCAAAAACAAAAACAGTCCGTGGAGGGTGGGAGGAGCCAGGGGAAAGCCAGGAGCAGGAGGAGCCAAATGTTGGTCCAGAGACCAACCATGACGAGGCCCCAGGGTGGAGTCGCAGGTGGGGGGAGCCATGGTGGTGTGGACTTGGTGGCAGACAACACCCTGGAGACGACCAGCGGAGTTGCAGCTGAAGATGGAGACCCAGATGTAGCCGATGAGCCGAAGAGCCCATGCGCAGCCGATGGTACGGGAGACCGAAGTGGAACCATGGCGACGAGCATCCGAGCTGAAGACGGACATCTAGAGGGCAGAGGCTAAGCCAGTAGGACTGAGGACGGAGGTGGAGCTGGAGGGAAGGCGGAGCCGTAGGTGCAGGCAGGTCGATGGCTAACCAAGGCGGAGCCTGAGAGATGAGGGAGCCCGGAGAAGCCATATGGCCGATGGTGTCCGGTGGAGCTGAAGTAGCTGATGTAGAAGGGCTGAAGGACAGCAGCGATGGTGGGGCTGAGGAACTGACTGAACGAGGAGGCGGGAGAGGGAGGCTGGGCGGGAACCCAGGAAATACAAGGGACACTGGAGATACAGGAGACTCTGGAGATATAGGGGGCGCTGGAGATACAGGGGAGTTGGGAATCACCTCTCAGAAAAAGTCTATTAAATCAGCCTCAAACAAATCCTTCAGTTCATCAAAATAATGGCCTTTCAAAATACTCACTTCTACAGTGGTGGTGTCGTGGGCGGAGCTTTCCTCCCAGCTCTCGAGCTCCACAATCACTCCCTCAACGACGAACGGTGTTGCCAGCTCCGTTCGTGTACAAACAATGGACAAAGACTGAAGGAGAACACAGGGACTAAATACAAGTATCAAACAAAGGAACTAATGAGGGAGTAAATAAACACAGGTGGAAACTAATTACATGATTAACAGACTGACAGACAGAAACTAGGTCAAACTAAGGAATACAACACAGCAGACATGTGACAATTATTCAGCTCAAGTCATTTTAATGTTGATTCAGTTTAGTTCAATAACTATGTAAAGTTCATCCAATTATGAAATGAGTTCAATTCAGTTATAAGCATCTGTATAGAAGACAATAGTGTCGTTATTCAAACGAGCATTAACCTTTTAGCGCCATACACCAGACATTTTATTTCTGAACTACCGCAATACTTACCACAACCAGCGCAAGATTCACGTACCAGATTCACGTTCATCTGTTTCAGATAAAACTGAACACGCTTTTTAGCACTACACATTGGACATTTCATTTTGGAAGTGTTTCAAAACATGCAAGAAGAAACATAATAATCCACCTCCAGTGTGTATATATTGTTCTGACCAGCAAACCAGAGTGATTTCAAAATACAAACACATGCTCCTTTAGATTACTGAAAAATGATGCTTCTCTCTTTCAGAAATCAAGAGTGTCTACATTTGAGAAGATGTGGGCTTTCATGAGCAGCAGACAGAGCACGTCGTTCGTCAAGTCCATTGAAGATGGGATTCAGAGAGTGTTAAAGTCAGACTACGCCCTGCTTATGGAGTCAACGACCATTGAGTATGTGACGCGCAGAAACTGCAATCTCACGCAGGTCGGCGGCATCATCGACAGTAAAGGTTACGGCATCGGAACCCCGAAAGGTAAAAACCACCATTATAACACGGATTGTTTTGATTCTGAATTCAGTTGAACCACAATATAAGCGGTTGTAATAATCACATACTGACCTCTTAGCTGAATTCATAAGACTTAAAAGCTGCCTAGTTTGCAGTGTTGAGGGCTCTGAAGTAATTTTACATGCCTAAAGCCTAGTGTGACTGGAACTTTACACAGTATTCATTAAAAAACTGAGCGTGAAATGGAGTGAGTTACACCGTGTGTGTGTGTGTGTGTACAATGCTTTGTTGAAATGCCTCTCCTTTCAAGTGTGGAGTTGGTGTCAGAATGTTAAAGCAATCTATTTAGTTGTTGTTGTTTTTTTTTTTCTTTCTTTCTTTTTTTCTTGATGTATATTAGATTTTCAAATTCAAAAAGGGAGTCCATAAAAGATGTGGTTCACAAATCTTGTTGGAAACGTCTTGAAAAAAAAAAAAAAATTTCCACAAATTTTTGTATGTATGCAAATTTTATAAAATCAAAGGTACTCATTTTTAGTAATTGTGCAGTTAATTCTCATATTGTATTTTCAGAAAGTTTTGGAATATTTTTCCTCTCCCCAAATTTGTCACTACCGAAACACAATAATACATAATTTAAGATGAAGGGCTACATTGGAAAGATTTTGTTTACATCTACCTTGTACATATATTTTTTCTATTTTTTTTTAAGTTTTCACAGGTAAATCAATAACAATTACAATTTTAACAATATTTCAAGTGTAATTTATGAGATTTGTTGTATTTTGAATCCAATCTTTCTTTGTAAAAGGCATAAAGTTTATCATACTAATGTCAGATGAAGGATTCAATAGTTTGAATATACATCGAACCAAACGCTATAAACATCTTAGTTGATAATTCTTACTTTATTTACTTTATTTTTGACAAAACATCCATGTTTCGGTCGTGACTGCACATTTTCGGTAGTGACAGTAGCGAAACACATCACATTACAGAATTTTAACTCTCATACTAAAACACTAATGATTTGCATAATAAAACATACTAAAATTGTAATGATTTGCATAACTGTACTAAAATTTTGTTTATTTCGCCCAAATGAATGATTATGTATTCTCTCTTGTCCCTACCAAAACAACGATGTCACTACCGAAACAGTCACGAAAGAAACGTGGTGAACTTTCGGTTGTAACAATTTTTAGATTTAGAAATTAATGCTGGTTCTGATAGAAAGGTGTCAGAATACACTGTGCATCTCAGTTTGTTGCGTATGGAGCTGCATAGCTGCAGACCAGTCAGGGTGCCCATGCTGACCCCTGTCCACCTCCAAAAGAGCCAACAGTGGGCACGTGAGCATCAGAACTGGACCACGGAGCAATGGAAGAAGGTGGCCTGGTCTGATGAATCATGTTTTCTTTTACATCACATGGATGGCCGGGTGCGTGTGCATCTTCTTAACTATGGGAAGAAGGCAAGCTGGCGGAGGCAGTGTGATGCTTTGGGCAATGTTCTGCTGGGAAATATATATATATATATATATATATATATATATATATATATTTACACTATATTGCCAAACGTATTGGGACACCCCTCCAAATCATTGAATTCAGGTGTTTCAGTCACTTCCACGGCCACAGGTGTATAAAATCAAGCACCATGCAGACTGCTTCTACAAACATTTGTGAAAGAATGGGTCGCTCTCAGGAGCTCAGTGAATTCAAGCGTGGTACCGTGATAGGCTGCCACCTGTGCAATAAGTCCATTCGTGAAATTTCCTCACTACTAAATATTCCACAGTCAACTGTTAGTGGTATCATAATAAAGTGGAAGCAATTGGGAACAACAGCAACTCAGCCACGAAGTGGTAGGCCACGAAAAATCACAGAGCCGGGTCAGCGCATGCTGAGGCGCACAGTGCCCAGAAGTTGCCAACTTTCTGCAGAGTCAATAGCTACAGACCTCCAAACTTCATGTGGCCTTCAGATTAGCTCAAGAACAGTGCGTAGAGAGCTTCATGGAATGGTTTTCCATGGCCGAGCAGCTGCATCCAAGCCTTACATCACCAAGTGCGATGCAGTGGTGTAAAGCACACCGCCACTGGACTCTAGAGCAGTGGAGACGTGTTCTCTGGAGTGACGAATCACACTTCTCTGTCTGGCAATCCGATGGACAATTCTGGGTTTGGCGTTTGCCAGGAGAACGGTACTTGCCTGACTGCATTGTGCCAAGTGTAAAGTTTGGTGGAGGGGGATTATGGTGTGGGGTTGTTTTTCAGGGGTTGGGCTTGGCCCCTTAGTTCCAGTGAAAGGAACTCTTAATGCTTCAGCATACCAAGACATTTTGGACAATTTCATGCTCCCAACTTTGTGGGAACAGTTTGGGGTTGGCCCCTTCCTGTTCCAACATGACTGCGCACCAGTGCACAAAGCAAGGTCCATAAAGACATGGATGAGCGAGTTTGGTGTGGAGGAACTTGACTGGCCTGAACAGAGTCCTGACCTCAACCCGATAGAACACCTTTGGGATGAATTAGAGCGGAGACTGTGAGCCAGGCCTTCTCGTCCAACATCACTGCCTGACCTCACAAATGCACTTCTAGAAGAATGGTAAAAAATTCCCATGTTCATGTGCACATAAAGGCAGGCGTCCCAAAACTTTTGGCAAAATAGTGTGTGTATATATGTATATATATATATATATATATATATTTTTTTTTTTTTTTTTTTTCTCAGTACTTGATATTCCAATGAAGATTCTCATCTATTAATGAATTTATTCCAGGCTCGCCGTACAGGGATAAAATCACAATTGCTATCCTCGGCATCCTGGAAGATGGCCGTCTTCACATGCTCAAGGAGAAGTGGTGGAGCGGCAGCAGCTGTCTGGAGGATGAGCGGTATGAGACGGGTCCCATGGGCATCCAGAACCTGGGCGGCATCTTCATTGTGTTGGCATCTGGTCTGGTGCTGTCGGTGTTTGTGGCTATAGGAGAGTTCATCTACAAACTGCGAAAAACTGTAGAGCGTGAACAGGTGAGGCTGACTGGATGTAGAAACTATAATGTGATTGACTAATAGAGAAAAAACAACTATTAGTGGTGTTCTTTGAACAGTGAGAATTATCCCTTGTAATGTACTGTATACACTTTTTGCATTCCTGGGTCTGTTTGGACGCGGTGGAGCTTATAAAACAGTCATAATTTAGTATTTTTCTACTAAAACCATATTGTATCTGATTAGTAACTTCTCATTAATGAGTTAATGTGCATTTTTTTTTTTTTTTTATGTTACTGTGTTTTTACCATGCTATTACTACATTCACCCCCCTTTTATTAATTAAAAAGAATTCAAATTTTACAATAACTACAGCAAAAACAAGTGTGATGCAAGAAAAGATATATTTTTATCAGTATTTATGCGAAATTTTATTTGAATATATCATTATTTGAAATTTATGAGAACATATAATGTGAGAATTACCCACATGAATTTTTATGTACCTCCTCCGGGTCAAAACAGATCCAAATGCGATAACAGGGTTAACACATCAGACTTGAAACTGAACATCACACAATGTCCTTCCAAATCTCAGAGAACAACACCCTAGCAACCTCCCACATTAGCCCAGCAACTGCTAAAACGCCCTAGCAATCACCCAGAAGGCCCTAGCGCATGCCTAGCAACGGCCTTGTACCGTTACACTTGCAGTCACCGATTTTAGACATGCTGAAATGAAGACGCTCAGCACGATGACTAAAGCTGAGTGTTCATTCACACCTGATAACATCACAGAATGAGTGAAGAGATGAATAACCGATCGAACATCAAAAAGCATAGCAAGCAAATCGCAAATCACTTCCTTTTTATGTAGACACATCTCACAGATAAGATGCCAGTGCTGGAGGTTGACATTTAAACCACTTTGATCATGTATTTGAGTGTAAAAGCATGTTAAAAAATGAGAATATTTTTATCACACATCCCACCTCAAAATGAATTATTCCCTACTGAACTGGAACATTGTGTTATTTTTCCACACATGTTAGAAGTTATTTTAAGGGTTGTTTTGGTCTCATTGATTTAGAAGCTATAACATCATTTTGCTTGTCAAATAGGAAGAAAAAGAAAACACACTGAACACTGAAAGAGAGAAATATTTTGGTCACACTTTCAATCTAAAAATGCTGAGTTACAAACAACCCAGGTTGGGTTAAAAATTGGACAAACCCAGTGATTGGGTTGTTTCAACCCAGCAGTTGGGTTAAATGTTTTCCCAATCTGCTGGGTAGTTTTATTTAACCAAACTATTGCTAAAAAATGACTATATTGCTCCCTTAAAATGAACCCAAAACAGGTTGGAAATTAAAAATCAGACACATAATTACTAGAGACAACAGTAATAATCAAAATGTGAACATTTATTAATAAGCAATTTAATAAATGTTTATTATTTAATTATTATTTATTAAACTCATTAATGAATGTGCATTTATTAAACATTATAATAAATGATAATTTCCAACCTATTTTGGGTTCATTTTAAGCGAGCAGTACAGTCATTTTTAAACAATAGTTGAGTTAAATAAAACTACCCAGCAGGTTGGGCAAACATTTAACCCAACTGCTGGGTTAAAACAACCCAATCACTGGATTTGTCCATTTTTTTAACCCAACTTGGGTTGTTTTTAACCTGGCATTTTTTAGACTGTAGATCAGGGTCCAATTCTCACTATTAACTAACTATTAACTATGACTTTTGCCTCAATAAACTCCTAATTACAATTTACAATTAATAGTTAGTAAGGTAGTTGTTAAGTTTATGTATTGGGTAGGATTATGGGATGTAGAATAAGGTCATGCAGAATAAGGCATTAATATCTGCTTTATAAGTACTAATAAACAGCCAATATCCTATTAATATGCATGCAACTAGTTAATAGTGCGAATTTTGGATCCTAAACTAAAGTGTTACCAATATTTTTATTCAGCAAAGATGCATCAAACTGATAAAAAAAAAAGTTAAAAAAGTTAAAATGTCCATTTCAAATGAATGCTGTTTATTTTAATGTTTTATTTATCAAAGAATCTTGGAAAAAAAAAATATATATATCATGGTTTCCACAAAAATATTAAGCAGCACTCTGAAAATTATTAATTTTTGATGGTTCATGTGACACTGAAGACTGGAGTAATGATGCTTTGCATCACAGGAATAAATTACATTTTCAAATATATTCACATAGAAAACAGTTATTTTAAATTGTAATAATATTGTAAACAATATTCCAGTTTTTACTGTATTTCTTATAAAAATGCAGGCTTGATGAACATAAGAGACTTCAAAATCAGGGCTAAAAAAGCAGATATTTAATTTGCTGAGTCGCTGACACACTCAGTTAGCACCAAAACGGACGTGAACGTACTTACTTCCTCTTTTCTCTTTCTCCTCCCCCCACCATGTCCCTTTTTTTCCATCAAGAGGTCTTTCTGCAGTGCGGTGATGGAAGAGATCAGACTGTCGTTCACGTGCGAGAGACGGGTGAAACACAAGCCCCACCGCCCGCCGCCAGCCATGGTGAAGACGGACGCAGTGATCAACATACACTCCTTCAACGACCGTCGCCTGCCAGGAAAGGACAACATGAGCTGCAACACCGCAATGACGCCCGTGTTTCCATGACTTGCCTGGGCGACGGCCAGCTGAGGCACGTCCCCGGCGCCGTGCCGGAGAGCAGGGACTACGGCTCCGAGATGATTACGGCATTCACCATCAACCGCAGAGACATCCGACACCAAATGGCCAGTCAGAACGGTGGCAGTAGCAGCAAACCAGGTAGTGACCACATCCTCAAACCAATGTATCCCACCATGCCATTGCGAGAGGGAGGCCGATCGGTATCCTTCCTGTGAGAGCCAACCACGTCTGCGAAACTATCCGCGCCCGAGTCTGATGTTTACAAGCGGCACTCAAAAGACTCGAAGGAGCCCCCCGATCAAATGAAAATATATGTTTCTCACTGGAACAAAGTGAAAAAGCGGAAAAGAGGCTTTTTTGGAGCATGGCAATAAATGAACAGACGCGAATGGGAGTAGTTTTCTTAGAGTATCATTTATAGCACATCAAATTAATTTCGAAGAGTTCTGACGATTTATCCTTTGATTTCGTCAAAATGCTGTGGCGTTTTGGTGGGGGCGGCAAAACAAACGTCTCTGTGAATGCGATGTACATTACAGGTATGCGTCGGACCGTAGGAACAGTTTAGTTTAATACGCTGTGACCTGCTAGAATAGTAGAAAACCCTTAGACTGCAAGTTCCCGAAGGCTACAGAGAGTGTAGCGGCATCCTTTGCTCACGGAAATGCACAAATAAACAGGGTTGATTTCATTGGAGCCACCTAAACAAATTGAAAAATGAGTAACAATTCTGTACGGCAGTTTTGAGCAAGACTTGCAGCCATTTTGATTTATTTCGTGCTTCACACATTGCCAGCAGATGTTTTTTTTTTTTTTTTTTTTTTTTTTAAACACAGCGAGATCTAATGGTAATGACGGATAAACACAAGAGTTGCCAAAGATCTGTCGTCCAAATGGATTTAGACACTTGAAACGCAGCTTCCCCTACAGACAAGAGAGCGAGTGACACTTTGCCTCCGCTGTGTTTGTTAAATGAGTTATTCCTGAGAATCACAGAAGAATACTCACTTCACACGGTACGTACAGAGGAATCAACACAAAACACAGAGCTTGCCATATGGTGAAGAGCTAATACAAAGGAAACAAAACCGTTTTAAGACATACATGAGCGAGAATGTCTCTCGCCATGTATCTGTTCAGCTACGATTATATTGGCTTTTGCCATCTGCATCTGCTATGTCAACTTGTTTGAAGTTCAGAGTTTATAGATGGTGTGGCCTACGTCAAAACATTAAATCAGAAAACATCTGGGTGTTTTATTACTATCATTCCATCTTCCACTCTTGTTGTTGTCAGATTTATAGCAAAAAGCATACATTACTAAAAACAAACTCAATATATTTGCTTAAAGGGGACCTATCATGCAAATGTCACTTCTATAAGTTGTTTGAACACCGATGTGTGTCTGCAGTGTGTGTAAACAACCAGCCTATAATGGACAAATCCACCCACTCCTTTTTTTTATAATTCCCATAAATCAGAAGCAGTCTCTTCAAACGAGCTGATTCAGTTTCTCCCCTACAATGACATCTTCGTAGGGAGAAGCCCCACCCACAACCGGTGACGATCTGCCCTATTAGCATAGACACACCCCTGAGTGAGAAGCACAGAGTCCGCCATTTTTGTATCCTCTCTGTAGCAGCTGGAGTTGTACAGTGTACAAAGAGGCATACAAGTGTTGTGTTTTGGGATGTACCAATGAACATAAGAGTCTCCATAGACTCCCGAGTCACTGAGGACATCGTGGTTAAATTTCATTTTTGAAAGAAATGTCTCGAAGAAACTAGGTGAAGTCTTGTACTTTTGTGGCAATCATTTTACGCTGGACTGCTTCACAAACGTTCAATGCTTGATTTTCACAAAGGTTGATTCTGAAAGATGGGTCAATACCAACACTTTGTGCTTAAACTTCAGATTCAGAACTGATGCTGCTCATGTCCTGTCAGAATTATTGTAAACAAGAGTTTCCTAGTTAAAAATCGCACATGAACGCCCTTTCTGACATTTTTGGTGCGTGAGATTGTCCTATTTTGTTGTTGCCAGTATGCCGGAGCATGAGTTTCCTCTTCTGGAAAGGGGGCCGGGAGCAGCAGCTCATTTGCATTTAAAAGGACCCACTCAAAAAGGGTGCATTTGGGTCACACCCAAAAAGTGGCAATTTTAACGTGCTATAATATATTATCTGTGAGCTATTTTGAGCTGAAACTTCACATACACATTCTGGGGACACCAGAGACTTATTTTACATCTTGTGAAAAGGGGCATAATAGGTCCCCTTTAAAGGAATACTTCACCCAAATCCTTCACCTACTCACCTATTCACTCACATATAGTTTCAAAACCTGTGATATTTTCTCTTCCTTGAGACACAAAATGAGATGTTAGGCAGAATATCCAAGCTGCACTTTTCCATACAATGAAAGCTGATGGTGATTTAAACTGACAAACGTTAAACAAGGATAAAAAGCATTGTAAAAGTAGTCCAAGATTAGATGTCAAAACCTGGCTCTGCCCTGACTGAGAGAAAGACTGTAGCTATCATGAAGATTCAGCAAAACTCAGTATGTGTATATAATGTACTAATGTACTAATTTTATGGTGCCTTTATTGTTATTTTTGGTGTTTGTCAATATAAATCACCACCTGCTTTTGTTGCATGGAAAAGAGTAGCTCAGACATTCTGGCTAAAATGTCGTTTTGTTTTTCACAGAAGAAAGAAAATTATAATTATACCTGAGGGTTAGCAGGTGCTGACAAAATGTTCATTTGTGGGTGAATCGCCTTAATGGAATTACGAATCGGCCGAATGGAAAGTTAATTTGAAGTAATGCTTGTACTCTGCTTATTATTTTGTATAATCATTTGTAATTTTTTTGTCTAAATCTTGGCCATGTGATCGTCAGAAGCTGAAGGTGATTCCATTGATAATATGGGTGATATTTCAACATTTCTCATATTCATTCTGCATTCTGTTCTCTTTATGTATCTGAACTTGACGTTAAGATCTCAGATGATCAGGACGTCAGGGGGAAGAGGGTAAAAGACTTTCACATTTGCATATTTGAGTCTTAATCCAATAAAGAGAGTCAACAAAGACGGCTACAGTCAATTGCAATACAAGCATGTTAAACATCAAAACTGCAATACAGATGTACGGTACTGGACCCTCTCATCCCAGAACGTGGCAAATTTTCAGACGATCATTTAGTGACAGTTCATAGGTAGTTGAAATACATCCGTGACGGTTTTCCATGTGTTGTCTACATGTGGGAAACCCTACTAAGCGTTCTCATGATGAGGTGTAGGTGCTAAGAGTCTTCACCCGCTGTCCGCCCGCGGCAGCTCGACCAATCACAGGCCTCCGTGAGGTCAACCTAACGGACAGTGTCGAAAACAAAAGCAAAAACAAGAGAAAAAAAAAAAAAAGCATTTTTGTGTTTTTATGGTGAATTATGTATCGACCAGAATAACTTCATGTGACTCGATGTTTCTTTGGTGAAAGCTCATTGTATATGTGTTATTCAAATTCTGTGTAATTTTAACACTCTCTTGCAAAGTAGGGTATATATTAGATGAACAGAAAATTACTGTATTTTGCTAAATACCGATGATTTTTACCTGTATTTTTTTCCTCAGCTCTTCTCTTCTTGATAATTTGTGCAATGCTGTATCGAGTGTGATACATGCATATTGTAATATACTCTCAAGAAACAATTCAAATGGATCTAAAGAACAATAATTTAAAGTCCCAGGCCCAAATTCCAGCACATTCAGTTCCATTGTTGGAAGGAGTTGATAGTAAAACTGAGTGATGTGTGTGAGACCTCCAGATATTCTGCAACATAATGTACTCATATCAGATGTATATAAATAAGACGTATAACAGAATATTCAGAGAAGAATATGATGACCGATTCCGTGTCATTTCTATCGCTTTCCATGAACACTCATCATGGATATTTAGCTTATTTATTTTTCCTTTATTCCTCCCAGAATGTTCAAATGGCTTGATAGATTGTGTAGAGATTTCTACATTGTCAAATCTACGTCTAATCACTTGCTTATTCTTCAGTGCAAATATATCATAGTGCAATTCTTGTTTCTTTTAACAAGTTGACTAAATACAATGTTACAAAACAGACCCCTAAAGGAAGGTACATCATTAAGAATAAAGAGTCAAATCAAATGTTAAAACTTAAAAGAATATTTCCCCAAAAATGAAACTTGTCATTATTTACTCATTCACTTTTTCTTCAGAACCCCTTGTTTTTGGTGGAACACAAAAGGAGAATGTTTACTCAGCTCTTTTCCCCATACAACGCAAAGAAAAGCTCTTGGAACTTGGGCACAATAACGACACACAACGACTCAAATTTCGGCCCTCATACAAAGTTATCAAATGACTTCAGAGTTTACATCTCGCAATTCTGCAGATATAAAGTCGTAATTGCGAGTTATGAAGTCAGAATTGCGAGATGTGAACTCGCAATTGAGAGAAAAAAAGTCAGAATTGTGAGATGAAAAGTCAGAATTTTGAGTTTATCTCGCAATTCTGACTTTTTTTCTCGAAATTGTGAGATATATTCTCAGATAATTGTGAAATAAGTCTAATTATGAGGGAAAAAAGACTGAATCTTTTTCTCAGAATTGCGACTTTATATAATGCAATTTGTAGAAAAGAGTCAGAATTTGGAGATATAAACTCGCATTTGTGACAAAAAAGTCAGAATTTTGAGTTTATCTCGCAATTCAGACTTTTTTTCAGAATTGTGAGATATATTCTTAGATAATTGTGAAATAACTCCACTTCTGAGGGGGAAAAAGACTCTTTTTCTCAGAATAGCGACTTTATATCTCACAATTCGGACTTTATAAGATGCAACTGTATCTTTATATCACGCAATTCTGTGAAAAAAAAGTAAGAATTGCGAGATTTAATTTATTTTTATCCCATGACGGAAACAAGCTTCCATACAAATGAGTATTTGACAATGAATATGAAGCTTTTAATGTAAAATATTGAAATAATTATTAATGATATATTCAAAATATTTACATAAGAGCTTTAGAATTAATATAAAATGACTATGCTTACATGTTTTCTTTTAAGTTTGCTGTGAACCTATATAAATGAACTAAATAAATTCAGTTGATTTACTTTAATATATTCGTACAGCATTGATATAGTCTTTCAGCTGTTTTCTCAACAGCAGCAGCGTTTCCTCCTGCTTGTGTTTAAATTTTGATGTTTCATAATGACCTCTTCATCTTCCACACAGAAGTGACTCTCTCATGAGAAGTGAATCAAACTGACTCTCTCCATGTTTCATGTGATTGAATGTTCACTGAAGAGTCACTTAAATTTCATAAACTCTGGAGTTGACAGAACATTTATATCAAACATTAGATTTGTTTGGTTTTGTCAACTTTAAACCTACTCTGAAACTCAATTTGTTCAAGTAGCTTTGTGCAACTGGCCTCTGGACTACCTTTGAAACATTTACTTTGTTTTTCTCTTTTTGGATTTTGACAGACATGGCCATTGTCCGCTTTTGTTGTATATGGAAAAGAGCTGATATTTTCAAACCATTATAAGGTTATTAAATAATGACAAAATATTCAGTTTTGGGTGAACTACACTTGTACTTTCAACTAGGCGATGTCATCTTGTGTGTAGCACTTTGAGGATGTTGTTGGAAAATACATAATAGACAGCAAAATTATTATTGAATCGGATTAATCATATATTTACACTGTGACACATTAATTGTAACTAATGACTTAGTATCATTTGCAGCAACACAGAGTGAAGACCATGTTTATCACACATGCCTTCATATCTAACTCATGAAAAACCATGAAGTTCTCATTTCTATCTGTATGAAAAGCATTACATTGATCATTTACTTTGGGTTTTGGATCAATCAATCCTATTTACGGAGCATAAACATCTATTTTATAAAAAGAATGAAGAAACAATGTGAACATTGCTGTTTTACAAAATTGTATGAAACAAAAAGAAAATAAAATTAAATAAACTTTTACAAATCTTATGTTTTGTTGATATTTTGCCTTTGGTGCATCATGTTTTTTTCATATCCGTCCATGTTTTCCTCTCTTTGTCTATTTTCTGCTGACAGTCGAACACTGTGAGAAGGTCAGTTTGTGGTCTTTCACCGGGCGCGCTGAACACAGAGCAGAGTGTTTTGGAGAACTTTGGCTTGTGCGGCGTGTTTTAATTTGCCTGTAGCAGAAGCGCTCTTTGAAGTGAGCGTCCACCTGAGCTCAGCAGCTCTCAGATAAAGAGACTCATGCGAGGAGAGCATTTCACTCTCACTTCAAAGAACAACAGAGCAGCAGAGTGAATTGCTAAAGCCCACGTTTATATAGTGTTCGAGGAAAGACACACTGTTCTTGGAATGTTCTGGGGCTTCGAATGAAGATGTGCAAGAGGAAGATCTAATGCGTATGTTTACAAAGTTATACTTCTGTCAAAAATGTAGAGTTTATCGTTATTTACCCATCCAAATGTTCCAAATCAGTATGACTTTTCCCTCAGCGAAAAGTTTTGAAATACAGTTTTCTATTTATTCATCAGCACATGCCTTTATCCAAAGTGTGTGTGTGTGTGTGTGTGCAGCTTTACTGACAACGTCTCGTAAGCAATCCCGGTGTTCTGTTGTTGGATGTAAGAGTGTACATAAGATTCTTCATTTTCTCCCAACATCTGAGCCACCGAGGACGCAGTGGATTAGTTTTATTTATTTATTTATTTATTTTTTTGAAGGTAATAAGCCCCAAAATCTACTTAAATTAATTTATATCTGTGCAAATCATTTCACTCCAGACAGCTTTGTGAACGAGGGGCAATACAAGGCAGGCTTTTGCTAAAAAGTTGCTACTCAAGGATGGATCAGTGCCAACTGTTCGTGATCCAGCCATTTTAGTCGATGTGCCTGTTAGCCAGTTCCACAACAAATGCGGCTAAAGCTATTGTTGTCTTAGAGACGAGATGTCTGTCGTCTGTTTTAAACCTTGTTTATATACTGTATAACCACATGTTTGTAAAGAAAGACATTAAAAATGCTATGTTTATTTGCAAAGGCCAACACATTTGTCCACTAATCATTCAGAAACATCCAGTTTCATTCTAAAAGTTGTAACTTCTTCCTGAGTCTCTCCATCAGTGTCGACTCCGGTTTGAACAATGTAAGGCTGAACACCGTTACTAACAATCCTCATTTTGGCTGCGTGAGATTCTCCAGCTTTGTTGTTGTTGAGCAACAGAAGTGCGAGCTGTTAAAGCTCCGCCCTCTTCTGGAAAGGGGGCCGGGAGCAGCAGCTCATTTGCATTTAAAGGGACACACACAAACGGCGTGTTTTTGCTCACACCCAAATGGGGCAAATTTGACAAGCTATAATAAATGATCTGGGGGGTATTTTGAGCTGAAACTTCACAGACACATTCTGGGGACACCAGAGACTTATATTACATCTTGTAAAAAGGGGCATAACAAACAGATAGAACCTCAGTAACATCCGTCTTCATTTACTTTCATTGTAAGCAAATGAGCAGCATAAATATTTTACAAAGCATCTTGTTTTGTGTTCCATGGAAGAAAATATCATACAGGTTTGGAACAACATGAGGGTGAGTAAATGATAACAGAATTGAACTATTCCTTTAATCCTCTTATATACTGTAGCCTATGTTGTTCACTGTTCTGCATGCATCAGTAATCCAGGCATGTAGGCTGTTCTGTCTTACATGAGCAGGAATGAAGATTTACCCATGTTAAATTTCCTTCAAGTTGCCAGTAATAAAATGGGGCAGCAGATAGGCAGTTGGAGTGAATTTAACCTTGACGGTGAGGAGGTTTCAGACGTCTCTCCAAACATTTCAAGGAGCTCTGGGACTTGCAGTGCCGGGTCTGTGAGTGAATAATGAGTGAAGAGAAACTCCCTCATAATGGCAAGATTTATGAACTCTCACCACCAATTAATCCCTGAGGGCGAGAAAAGACCACGAGAAGAGCAGAAAAGAGAGATAGACAGACAGAGAGAAGATAGATAGATAGAGAATTATTTATTTTGATGCAATTATACGTCTATAATTCTCAATAAATCTATTCAATTAAGGGTTGAAGCTGTTTTTTTTTTTTCTTATATATTCCCTAATAATTTGATCTACATCTATGCAAACAGGAAATTTTCTAGGAAGCGTATCATATTCAAGAAAGACCAGCAGTTTCTCCATATGACCTTAACATCCGTGTGACCTTGGTCTGGTCGGTGTCTCTGCGGAGCGTTGCTGCAGCTGAGCAGCCATGCATCACTGACCTGTTATGAGTTAAGCCACCACTCTCTGCATCTCTGTGGAATCATGGGTGAAAGGTACCGTTGCACTGAAGCGGAGCAGAAGGCTTGCTCTGATAGAGGTGTTCACCTTGGCGCAGGAGGTGACTGAACCGGAGATATTGTTCCCAGCAGGGCTGCAGATGCTATCCCCACTGCAAGTCTCCTCAGAGCCAACAATAACGCTTTTGTACCCAATATAGTGTAGAGCAGCAGTTTTTCCTCACTGTAAGATGTTTGTTAGTGTTAGTGTACATGGCTTGACACTTCAACACCTTTTGAGTTTGAATACAGCTTGTCATTGAATCAGTTCAGATCCCTATCATCTGTCAGTTCGATGGTGTAGTAAAAAAATAATATGCGGCAATAGTCCAAAAGTAAAGTTCTATACATAGCTACAATCAGCAATTAACGAACCAGCCATGGCAGCAGATGATTTTCATTTTATGTAATTTTTCTGCAGAACACAAAAGATAATGTGAAGAAGGTAACACTTTAGTATAGGGAACACATATAAACTATTAACTACGACTTTTCCCTCAATAAACTCCTAATTTACTGCTTATTAATAGTTAGTATGATAGTTGTTAAGTTTAGGTATTGGGTAGGATTAAGAATGTAGAATAAGGCCATGCAGAATAAGCCATTAATATGTGCTTAATAAGTACTAATAAATAGCCAATATTCTAGTAATATGCATGCTAATAAGCAACTAGTTAAAAGACCCTAAAATAAAGTGTTACCGTGAAGAATGCTTCAACTGTTTTTGTCCATACAGAGTCAATGGGGGTCAAAAAAAAAAAAAAAAAAATATATATATATATAACAATCATTTATCAGATCATTTATTATTAACTTGTAATTAACTACTAATTCATTTGCAATGGTCCTTTTTTTCTGTGTTTCAGTCAAGCGAGAGCCAGTGATGCTGTTTTCACTTTGCACTTCACTTGTCTGTGCATTTCACTTTATGGCATTGTTTTGAAATGGGGGTGGAGTCGAGGCACTGGGGCGTGAACAACGGGCCTGACCACGCCTCTCTCAGTGTTACATCATCAGCTCGAGACGCAGACCACAACAGATCAAGGCACCATGGCTTTCATTCACCAGCATTAAAACATGCACATTTGCTAAAGTTAAAGATCAGTTAAAGTTGTGTATATTATTACTCCTAACGTGAAATAGGCAGCATCTGCAGTTTATTTCTCTTAATGTGCACACTTTCATAGCATTAAAATGTGTATGGTTTCATTTTGTTAACTAAATGTGTATTAACAGTGTTTGCTTAAATTTTCTTAACCCGCAGGAGGACGCCGTGCACTGAAGCATTTTTTGTTTACATTAGTTCAAAGTTACTGTTAGTTTTAACGTAAAAGAGTGTAATTAACTTGACAAACTATACATCATTAAAAAGGTCTAAGACAAGCTTTATTTTTTGACAGCTGTTTTACTCTAAAATTCTTATATTGACAGTAATTTCTTAATTTGTGTCAGGAGTTATGAAAATGAAAAACAGAGTCAACACCTTTAATATGAAATATGAGCCTCAGCCTCATCCATTGAGGAAAAAAAAAAAAAAACTTCTTTACAGTCGTCATGAAAGTTCTTGACTAAACAACATCCCTCAGGTCTTTAAGTTCAAAAGCATGCACATTTGGAGAAATAAATATTGATTCTCATACATTTACTTCAAATATAGATATAGTCTATAAAGAGAAGTAATATTTATTCAATTTTTACCCAAAATGAGGAGATGTGAGCATTATGGAGCGCAAAACAATTTCATGTAATGTCTGTTTCATTCATACTGAAAGCCGGAGGGCGCCCTCGCGTAAAAAGTCCACAAGTGAGACTCTTAAAGTCATCAAACTTATGATGTTCCAGGAAAACCCTTATATGGACAAAGGCATCCAGGGGTTAATGTCAGATGACAAGCTTTGTGTTTAGTGTCTGTTTCCCATGGGATTGCTGCTGGTTTATGAAGATGCTCCTCATCAAATGCAAACTGATATCTCCCTCCCTTCCTTCTTTCCTGAGAAGAAAAAGTGCTTGTGTGTTTTTTCCAAGGTTGCTGAATGCCTACAGCTAGTCTTTTGATGTCCAAGAAACCTGAAAGACCAGACATTTATTTTCAGTGTAAGAAAGGAACTTTATGGAGGTAATGTACAGTTATGGATTGTGCCGAAACCAGAAGTCATTTTAGGTAAGAAAACCAATGTGACTTTTGTAATACACTCTAATATGGACTTGTTGGACACTTAAGTCATATGCACACTCTTCAATATATATTTTTTTTTTTTCAAAAATAGACATTTGTTGGGTTTTAAATGATAAAAGAATAAGAAGTGTTGAGAACTGAAGACAAAAAGTATTGTGACAATGCGTCTGACAAACATTTCTGAAACGTCCATATCTAATGTGATGAACTATGCAAATGGCCACTGTATAAATACTCCAGCAACGGACCTGAGGGACCAGTCTGCTTTCAACCTACCAAAACCTATAATTGACAATCCACATGGATTCTTAAAACGCACTCATTCTAAGGGTTATTATATAATCAGTGTTCTTTTAGAACGAGTGCGGGTCCTGCTCTTCATCATGGTTATGTCCGTGGATCTTTGTTTTGGTACTAGTGTAAGTGCTTGTTCAATCTTGAACAACTGTTCTTTGCATGGTAATGGTAGCTGTGACAATGAAAGAGATTTCACTTCATACAAGAGCTTGAATTTTTGATCAGTGGTTTCACTTTAAAACAGTGGTTCTCAACCACGTTCCTGGAGACCATCATCACTTGCAGTACTTACCCTCACTTCATTCCAAACCCATAAGGCTTTTATTCATCTTCTAAACACAACTTAAGATATTTTAACAAGAGATTTGCAGAGAAACCTAGAGATTTGTATCCCTCTATTGAAAGTCCACCAAAAAGTCAAGCTTCAAAAAGTTTATAAAGACGCAAATCTAATTTGTTCAGACCTCAACAAATTAAACTTTTCCAGTCAGTTCCCGATGGATAAACTCAAGTCCCAGCCTACATTTTGGCCTCTTGAATATCCTGTTCTTTAATACATCCAATTACGAAAGTAAAATGGTTTGTGAAAACTATTTCATGTTGACTTTACAAATGTAGGTCAGTGGTGTCCAGTCCTGCTCTTGGAGGGCCAATGTCTTCCAGTATTCGCTGGTTCAGGTGTGTTTAATTAGGGTTGGGACTACATTTTGCAGGATGGTTGGCCCTCCAGGAGCAGGATTTGTCCACCAGCTTCACTACTTTTCCACTGAACTTCACCACTTAACCAAACTGTTCAACCAGCTAGAACAGCACCAAGAACTGTATCCCTTCCCTCACAAAAAATAGGGATGTTACAGTCCTCACTACTTTTCAGAAGGACTTGCAGTATACGAAGAGACTTTATGAGGTGTGAAGGCCAATTTGAGCTGTACAATACACAGCTCTTGTCTGCTGACTCAAGTTTTCCATCACTTCCTACAAGCTCCTTGAATATCAAAAATGTCACACTTACAAACCGGAAAGAGTGTGACACAGTGCAAAGCATTCTGAATTGGGAAATACAACAAGGCAAATGTTTTGTCGTGTGAAGCCCTCATAAATATTCAATAAGGAAGTGACAGTTGGATGGTGCTGGCAGCGATGGCTGCTAACTCACGAAGACTGTAGTAGTTTAGATCAATTAATTCTGCCTTCAAACCACTGTTTGGCAGCAGTGTTCTCTGCCGATAACATGTTGTTGAATGTCATAAAAACATTTCACTTCAATGTCCCAAAAAAGTAAAAGTTCACTTAAAAAGTACTAGAATTAAATTGATTTCAAGGTGGTCATGTTGTAAGCGTGATTTCCTGACAGTCTTTCAGTAGAGATTTATTATGAACTATAAGCAAAAAGGTATATGATTCTTCCTTTTTTTTTTTTCTTCTTTTTTTTTTTTTTCATAAATAATTTTCATATGTAACCAATTTGCCTTATGATTTTTTTTAACAGTCTACTGTCTTATGAAGCCGCCTTCCAAGGCAGCATACTAACCTAAATTGAACCTCTGTAGTGACATTATTTGAAACATTCGTGATAGACAGGAACCCCACAGACAGCGATCCTCTGAGAAGAGCATGAGAGACTCACAGCTGATTCCAAAAGAGTCACACAAATACTGGGTAAAATAGTCTGGAATTCATTTACAATCAACCTTTTGTCTGTCATCTTGAATGGATTTTTTTTAGTGTACTTGTAATAAATGAGTAATAAATGCATAATAAATTTGCAAATGCAATGCATTTTGAGATTGCCTTTGTAGGATATATCATGGAAGCTTGTTTCCGCCACTAAATAAAAAATAAAAAGGGTAATTGCGAAGAATCGCAGATATAACTCACAATTACGAGAAGTCAGAATTGTGATATACTGTCGCAATTGCGAGTCTATATCTTGCGATTCTGACATTATAACTAACAAACTCACAATCGTGAGAAACAAAGTCAGAATTATGTCTTGCAATTCTGACCTCTTTTCTCAGAATTGTTATAAAGTCCAATTCTGTGGAAAAAAAGACGACTTTTGCACAACTCACAATTGCATGTTATAAAGTCAGAATTGTGAGATATAAACACAATTCAGAGAAAAAAAGTATAAAGCAATTCTGACTTTATAACCTGCAATTGCAAGTTAATATCATGCGATTCTGACTTTATACAGTAACTCGCAGTTCTGACATTATTTCTCGCAATTGTGAGTTTATAACTTACAGTTGCATGTTATAAAGTCAGAATTCCAAGATATGAATGAGAATTGCGAGTTTATATCATGCAATTCTTAGGAGAATAAGTCAGAATTGCAATTACTTTTTTTATTTTTTATTTAGTGGTGGAAACAAGCTTCCATAAATATATGCATTGACTTAAAAACTGTCAAAAATTATGTATCCTACAAGGAGGTTTAATTTTGTTGCCTAATAGTAAGCACACCTACAGTATGTCTTAAAATACTGTCTATTATAGAAAGCTCACTAAGGATACATCTTTGAACACCTACAGAACAGTCATATTTATCTTTGTCAAACGATGTCAAAAAAGTGACAAAAACTAGGAATGTTGTGGTGTCGTGCATAAAGCTCATTACTTGAAACCCAGAAGCTTGCAGGTTTGTTTTTAGCAAGAAGTGAGCCATAAGCTATTATCCATGTGCCCTTTAATTTGAGAAAGACACTTAACCCTGGGTTACTCCAGGCTGACTGACCCTATAACAAGTCTACTGGAAGTCACTTTAGATAAAAGCATCCACTAAATGACTGCTTGCAAAATTGGATTGTTTACCAGTTTTATCAGACTCACACACACTCACACTGAAACAAAAAGATGCAGTTATATACTGTTAAAACGGCTGTCTTGATTATAGTACTGGTTGCGATTCAGGTAATATAGACGTCAACTCATATTATGAATGTGTCAGTGGTATTCAAATTTCAGTGTTTTATGTCAAGGCCTATAAATGTCCAATAAAAAGTGCACTGCTGTCATTATCACCGCCGAACTGTTTTACTGTTGCCAATTAAAATGTAATGATCAACCCATATACCTTGTCTTCTGTAAGAAATAGCTAGCTGTATAATTTATATTCTCCATATGGCATCCTAATGTGGGAATCCATCAAAAAACAGATGACACCATAAACACGATAGACACCACATTTATTTGAGTTCATTATATATGCACAACTATATAAGGCTTATATTACAATGAGACAATGAAATCTGGCATGTTTGTGACTAGCTTTTTTTTTTAAATCATCTTCCATTTTGTTCACTTAGCTTCGTTAAACTTGCTCTGTTGTGATCAGTATCAGATGATACAATGACAAAACATAACTATACTGTTTTTTTTAGCACTATATACAATTCACAAGTATATCACAAAAATATAAATAGAAAAAAAAAAATGGGAATAAAAGCTTGACAAAGATTTATTTTTCTTTACAATCATGCAAAATAAGACCAGGTAACTAAAATCAATTTTGATTCTTTAAATTCCATGCCCTGGAGATGAAAAGAAAATGTGGAAATAGGTTTACAGTAAATCACAATTTTCTGTGATGTGAGTGTTAACATCCTCAGTTAAAACCGCTCTGTCAGGAGGTCCTCAAACAAGAGAATTTATTTGTCAGGGAATTGTCAGCATGAGCGAAAGGCTGCAATGTGAAAATGTCAGATGAGTGGCTGGGAAAGGTAATTAAACATTGTGCGCACAAGCACTGGGAAGCCTCTGTTTGGGGATTGTGGGACAGCTGACCCTCAGTAACTCCTCCTCCATCCCTTTCCCTGTAGAATCAGTTTGCAGCTGAAATTCTAGCTCACAAGAGAGGTGGTTGACTGGGCCGGGGTGACGGTTAGTGCGGTTGCATATGGGCAAGTTTTGCCATTGCACAGCGTGTGCTGCAGGCAGAATTCTAATGCGGTCATCAATAACCCCAAACAGCTGCTCAGAAAGAAACACTCGTGTGAGTGAATGCCATGATGGAGCACTTCCTGAGGAAAAAAAAGCCTAAATTGGTAAATCCAACATTTATTCATTGCCAGTTCTTTTGGATTAGTTTAAACTGCATGTATGCTAGAGTTCATGCTGTGGCAGTATTCATTTTGACATCTAAAAATGTACTTGACTAGTCTGCGGGACAGCGTTTACCTTATATGAATGACTTAAAATAGTTCAGTTCAGAAATGAAATGTCCAGTGAGTGCACTAAAAGGTTAATGCTTTCAATCGCACTTGAAAAAACCCTACACTAAACCTAACCGATAGTGTTAACAAAAGCAAACTTGAGATAAGATGCATTTGCTGAAGCAACCGTGCCACTTTAGCTTCTTTTCTAGGACTTAAGTTTAACGGACACCCGAGCGCTTCACATCACTGCTGTATCAGGTGAGCTACTGAGCAAGTTCACTACATTAAAAAAGCCAAACACATGGAACTGGTTATGTGATGCAAACATCAAAACGTATTAGTCTATAAATCATGCGGTATGGTAAAAATGTTTAAGGTCATAACATAATATTTTGCAAGGAACCTGTGCATAAATAAGTCATTATATGTCGATAATCTGCCCCTGCAGGGCTTGACATTAACTTTTTTGCTCACAAGCCACTGTATCTAGGGTTTTCCAAAGTTACTAGACACTCAGCATTTTCACTGGCCACAATTTTGACATCGAGATCATGTAACCATAGGGAAAAACTGCTACATAGATATTTTTAATATAACCTTATAATTTGGCAGCAGGTATATTAGGCTGCTGTCACTTTAAGACCTGACACACGGATCCATTATACATTACACGTTTTCTTTCTCAACTGTTTACATTCACTTAAAACATAACTGACTGTGTTTACATGAATACATGCAAAGACCGGCATTTTGACATTATTCTGTGTGTAGTTTGACTGTTTAAGTGCAATAAGCAGCAAAAAAGAACTCAATTTAGTACTGAGAGGCGGCTTAATGTGTGCACTTTGGGTGTGAGAACAAAATCTGTGGGAATGTGTAAAATTATACGTAATACACGCAATCCCACGCCAAGCTGTGAAACATCAACAATATTCATCCGGAGCAAATGAAGCAAGTGAGTAAGGAAAGGAGGGTTTGTGTGTAACTCAAAGAGCAGCTGGTATCATGTGTCTATTCTGTGGAAAATGAGTATTAGAAGCGTTTCAAATATTTCAGTATCTATGTATTGAAAAATCTATTTTTTGGCAACACTACATTGTAATTAGTTTATTATTTCAGATGCATTTTTTTAAAGACCACAATTGAAAAATGTGTATATTATGTATAAAATTCAACCTGACAAAATGGCTAGTAGGAGTGACTGTGTTACACACCACTGCTGAAATACACACGCATTTGTCGGGTTGACAGGTGTTAAAAGAGGATCTATTATACCCCTTTTACAAGATGTAATATAAGTCTCTGGTGTCCTCAGAATGTATCTGTGAAGTTTCAGCTCAAAATACCCCACAGATCATTTATTATAGCTTGTCAAATTTGCCCCTATTTAAGTGTGAGCAAAAACACGCTGTTTTTGTGTGTGTCCCTTTAAATGCAAATGAGCTGCTGCTCCCGGCCCCCTTTCCAGAAGAGGGCGGAGCTTTAACAGCACGTGCTTCGATTGCTCAACAACAACAAAGCTGGAGAATCTCACGCAGCCAAAATGAGGATTGTCAGTAACGGTGTTCAGCCTTACATTGTTCAAACCGGAGTCGACACTGATGGAGAGACTCAGGAAGAAGTTACAACTTTTATGAAACTTATGAAACTGGACGTTTCTGAACGGTTAGTGGATAAATGTATGTAGTTGCTGTGGAGTTGATTCAACTCATCGACTAGCATGTGTCGTCATGTTAATCTTTTGTGCAAATCCTGCTTTGAACAACTCTTCCTCTTCTCTAAAGCAGCCCAACATGGCCTCACCCCTTTTGTTGTGTGTTCTCGGGGGTGGGGTTTATGTAAATTTTGGGTTTTGTGATGTCACCAACCCAGGAAGAAGCTCGTTGTAGTCCCTACCAGTCGTTTCTTATACGGCTTGTACTGTCCAACATCATTACACACTAACTAAAGTTAAAAAAGTGAAATCATAATCAAGGACCCCTTTAATGTCAAGCCCTGTGCCCCTGTAATCATAATTTGCATGAAAAAGAATAAAGGTTGTTGCTGTTTTACTGCCATATAGTGTTCATTTCAGCTGGAAATTGCACTGGATTTTGAGATTAGCAGTACAACACACACACTCAAACACACACACACACACACACACACACACACACACAGAAGTTTAAAAAGTTTTGCATGAACAGCATGGATTGACAAGTGAGAATTTCAGACAGACAGGTTCAGTTGTGCTTTATAAAGTCCAGTTGTGCTTCATTTCAGATGGACCTGACTCTTTCCACATCATTTAAACACATCTGATTCATTCCTATCTGTCAAACACTCCAGTATGTAGTCATTGTAACTGTGATGCAGCCATCCATGTATGGGGGTGTTTGATATATCTTGAAAGAGTTTGCTAGTTTACCTGCAATTTCAGCTTTTATCAGCCATGGCCATATGGTGTTCCTCACTGGACTTGTATGAACACAGTCTGGCTTATTGATAAAAGTGTTTCCTTTCCTTTAGATATATGACTTGTAACCTATAACTCAAGAGATGTCTTTACCTCCATCTTTACCCTGTTGTTGTTCTTCTGGACCCCTCCAACTTTAGTGTAGCTCTTTCGATTGAAGGGTCTGTATTCATCTGTGTTGTGTTCAGGGAAATTGAACACAAAACACAAATTTAAAATATATACTTTTTTTGCATAAAAAAACAAAAAACAGAACTGCGTAAATGATTAATTAAAAATGAAACAAATAAAATATAAATATCACTAAAGCCTGCATGTGTTGGTCCAGTGTTACATTTTTACAGGAAAATACTGTAAAAACCTGTAAATTAGTTAAGTGTAAGATTTACATGTTAACGACGTGAAAAAAAGGGAAAAGTTTTTTCTTTGTACAGATGACAACACTGTCAAAATAATCCCAGTTCACACGGATCCGCGAAAATGACTAAAAACGCTGTATTATGCATGCCAGGTCAGTAGATGGTACACACGTGCGCACATACGCAATATTTTACAGAGCACTGCCGGCAAACGCACATGCCTATAGACTGAACACGAAATACGCGTGTGCATGCCGTCACCATTTTCACAGATCCACGTTTTTGTGGTTTACACAGAGATGATAACGGTATTGTTTTCAAAAACTTGAAAACATTTCCAGAAGGCCCTGTGCGACACATCATGATGATTATATTTGGTAACACTTTATTTTACAACATCCTTCTTACTCTTTACATGTAGTTACTATAGTAATGACTATAAATTGTGCATAAGTACATGCAACTAACCCTAAACCACACCCTAATCTTAATCCTAGCCCTGTAGTAAGAACATGTAGTTAATTTCGGTCACACTTTAGATCAGGATCCAATTCTCACTTTTAACTAACTATTAACTACTAGTTTTGCCTCAATAAACACCTAATTACTGCTTATTAATAGTTAGTAAGGTAGTTGTTAAGTTTAGGAATTGGGTAGGATTAGGGGTTTTCAATAAGGTCATGCAGAATAAGGCATTAATATGTGCTTTATAAGTACTAATAAACAGTCAATATCCTAGTAATATGCATGATAATAAGCAACTAGAAGTGGACCCTAAACTAAAGCATAAGCTTATATTTTTTATATTATATAAGTTGTCAGTAATGTACATTAGGATGTTTTGTTTTACATTTTCTGTTATTTAGTTGATGTTTATTGCATTATTTTAGAGTCATGTTTGTGAGTATGAACCTCTGTGTTTTTGCTTTTGATGTATATCAGAAATGGGGGCAAATTTGTTGTCTCTTCCAAGGTCCACCACTCAGTAGAGAGTAACATCATGGTTATGTAATGAACTTTATTTTTTTTTTTAACACGTACACTGCTAAATGAAATGTACTGCACTGGAGCATACAAGAAATAGAATACATTAACAAACAAACTGGCAAAAAATAATCTTATTTGATTCGAAGATCCCGGAACCATTCAGGGTAATTCTGGCCCAATATTAACCCTGCCTGTCTTTCTTTCTCTCACGCTCTCTCTCTCTCATTGTTCTTTCATCCTTTACTCTTCAGGTCCATGTCCAGTTTCTAGTTGGAGACGGCGTATATGAGACACAGGTGCAGCTGCTCTTGCCAGGTCCCAATGGTCGTTTTACTTGTGAATGAGCTGAGATAGAAAATAACCCCAGAGTGCTTGTCATTACCCGTTTATGTCCCCGCCAACTTCTCTCACTCTGTCCATTCGTCATTCGATTGGAAAACCTTAAGAACTGCCTATTGTTCATTGCCTGTGTCGCCACTCTCTGTGTCTTTTGATAAGGGTCAGTGTGATCCGTATATTGTTAAATCTACTTATAGGATCTAATCATTGCCCGACTGTGGCTTTGGATGAATTCTCCTGCCAAATAGCTTCCCTCCACGCAGGCCTCGGGACATTGTGTCCTGTTCCTGTTGTGAGACTGACCCCTCTGCTTGAGAACCATCTGTGGCGCTCCCAACTTGGACAGATGTTTCGTGGACTCATTATTCAAAGCTGTACAACAGATGGAGGAAATTCATAAAACAGTATTTCAAATGAGGCTTCAGCTCCTCGTGCTGCGCTTCAAAAATTGTCACCTGAGAATTCCACACTTACATAAAGATAATGTAGTAAGCCATCCAAGTCCTTTACTGACAGACATTAGAGTTGTACAATTAGTATATTTTGCAATACAGGCTCATTGGCAAAACGTGCCTCTACAATTTTCCAACTCTCCAAAAACATACATACAAATCACTGCAGTTTCCAGCTGAAATGAACACTATTGACAGTGAAACACCAACAACTTTTATTCCATTTCAAACTAATTTTGATTACAGGGGCAGATTATCAATTAATAAAGACTTATTTTTGCGCTGTTCCTCACACCTTAAAATAAAGTATGTTATAAACGTTGTTATTACCTAAAAACACTTTTACCATAGTGCATGATTTATAAACTAATATGTTTTGATGTTTTCATCACATAATGAGCTCCGTGTGTGTGTCGCTCACCTGGTACAGCAGTGCACTTGTGACGTGACAAAATTTGCTGTCTCCAGGCTGTTTCCATCCAGTTGCCCTTTTTATCGATAAAATGGTGTGCATGATTAGTGTGCATTGTCGCATAAGTTTTGTTATATCGCTTAAAAAATCTGCCCTTGAGTCATTTCCATACATAATTTTGCATATATCACAAATTTGTATCTTTTGCATCCCATTTGTAAAATGTACAGAGTAATGAGACACTTGAAATTCGCCAGTAGCTTACTGCGTATTTTCACCTATAATTAAATAGGAAATATAAGAAGAGGACGATGAAGTGGAACAGCTCGTCTGACAGGACTTTACTGCCTTTATTTGACGAAGCGCAGGTTTGGACATGCAGCAGCTCATTTGTTCGGTATGCAAAAATGTTTAGGTCCATAAAAACACTGATAAAGTGAAATATTTAGTCTTTGCTTGCAACAGTCTTGAGCATGCAGTCAAGCCAGTCGTGTTTTGACGTGGCCGAGAACGCATTCAAAGCTGATCATTCAAAGCAAAAAAAGTTATTCGTTCTGGTTTCTGAGTTCAGCAACATCAAACCCATAAAAAAAACATCAAATCGCATCAAATTTATTTATTTATTTTTTTTTTCCAGAGACAGATGGAGCTGTGTACCAAAACATTTTATTTGTGTATTAACCTTTTTTTAAGTGGTCTGCATTATTTGTCACATAACATTTTTAAAATTTTATTAGAGCTTTTTGGAGTCAACTACTTTATTTTCCTAATTTATTTGAGATAAAATTCTATATGAATAAATTGCACTTATAAAATTATTTAATTTACAAGTGTAATGTTTGTGATTTTCATTTGTCATGTAGCCTAGAACTGCTTCTGATCATGAAATCAAACAGACTCACCATTTTATGACTGTACTTTTATTTATTCAGATACAGAAGTAACATTTCTGTATTTTATTTTACCTTTCTTTTTGTCAGCATTAAAAATTCCAACATTCTTCATTAATTTGACGGACACCCCACTTATTTTTGTCGAGCTGCAGAGATTTTCAAGACAGTATTTTCCTCATCCTTGATGCACCTTCGAACTTTGGAGAAACTGCTTTAACAGGAGCAACACATGAACACGTGGACGCTGCATGTAGGCTATAGGCTAATTCTGTCATGTGACACCACATTTATTTGCGTTAAAGCCGCTTTTCTCGACAAAAAGTGTTTCCAAAAGTGTTGACCTAGAATGTATGCACTAAAGGTTAACAGAAAAAGATTGTGTTGACATTTGAGAAATTTTTATCAACAAATGGCATTTCCATCAGCTATATCGCTAAACATTTTGAAGCGCTAAACCTTTTTTTCACAAAAAAAATCCTTGGCTGGAAACCTGGCTATTGAATCATTCATTCAAGAGATTCGTTCAAAAAATGCAGATTCATCCAGTAATGAAACAATGAAGTTAATATAAGTGACTTGATTTAATAAATGATTTAATCATTCATTCAAAGCATTTTTAAAATAATTCATTCAGATTCATTAAACATTTTAAACACACCGCAGCAATTAACATTTGTCAGAACCTCTTGTAACATGTTATTTTGTTTAATAGTCTGTTCAGAATCGTGTTTGAAACCACAAAAAAAATTTGCGAATCTTAATTTATCCAGAATTGTGCAGCTCAAAGATGACCTATTAAAAACATCTTAAAAAGTCTTAAATTTAACTTGTTTATATCTGTAGACACTATGTATGCTTCCTGGCCCACTGGTGAGCAAAAGTGCAAATTAGATAGAGATGGTCATGTGAAAAGTTTGTCTGTGTTTGAGAGACCGGGTGCTGCCTGCCCTCCTCTTGTCCTCCGATAGCTTCAGCAGTACTCAACATCATAATGCTGCTATTTACAGCGTCTACTCAATAAGGCAATATCTTCAGATCGATTTTTACAGCTGCTCACCCTCAACCTCTTCTTCAAGCACAGTGGATTTGATAACTCAAGTGCTATTGATTTCTCTATAAGCAAAAATAGTCTTTCTCAGGGCAGGCATGGACAACAGCTGTGGGGACAACCTCCCAAAGTTTGTTTCTATCTTTTTTTTGTTTTTTATCTCACAAGTTTCACCCTTTTTTTCTCACACACTTTTTTTTCCCTCTATTGTTTACCTTTACCAGAGAAAAGGGTCATATAATATGAACAACTTCACCAAGGACATGAATCTCCAGCACTGAAAGCCTCCTATGTTTCTGCCGCTGCCTCATAAGACGCAGT
Source organism: Ctenopharyngodon idella (assembly GCF_019924925.1). Classification (NCBI taxonomy): domain Eukaryota; kingdom Metazoa; phylum Chordata; class Actinopteri; order Cypriniformes; family Xenocyprididae; genus Ctenopharyngodon; species Ctenopharyngodon idella. The sequence continues at coordinate 2,561,656 of NC_067235.1, read as the reverse complement.
CGTCCAGCGCGGTGGCTACACATTGTCGTGTTGTATATAAGACAACACTTCTTAACAGAATCTGAAAATCATATACTTCCTTACTATATAGTAGGCAAAAAACAGTATGAGACAAAAGAATTATGTCTGAATTCACAGTACTCATAAAAGAGTAGGCAAAAAGTGCCCGGATGACCTACTACTTCCAGCGAGATTCTGAAGTGTGCATTTGATGGACATTTTACTATCCCATGAGGCCACTGGAGAAGGTCTGTAAATGGCAGTGAAGCAACGAAACTAACGCTGGTAGGTCACATGATAATGATTACAACATGGCGAATGTATTACATCCAGATTACATTCAGAAAGAACACACTTTTTTTAGTGGTCACAAAGTAAGAACTTATTCAAGAGAGTATGTGATTTCAGAAGCAGCCCTTGTGTGTATATAGACCTCTTTCAGAGCAGTGCCATGACAGGTATGAAAGCAAGGCTGTGAGGGACTTGCTGTGTTTTCAATGGCATTCGCTGTAAAACGCTGTATAAAGCTCCAAGACCACTTATCATTTTCCCCAGCTCATGTTGTATGGAGTTTATTGCCTACTGAAATTTCTTGGGAAGATATTTTTGCAGTGTTTCATCAGCAGAACTATCCAAAAACACATTAAATAACAGTACAACACACGGAAGAGATGTATGTCCATCCCTCACAGCCTCGCTTTCATTCCTGTTAGAAATCAAAGCTGGCGCTGCTGTGAATAAGGTCAATAGCCCTCTTGTTTTCAATGTCTTTTGTCTAGCTTTATTTGGGTCGTGTTGTGTCAAGTGATATCACATACAGAAAGTTTGTTTATGCCATGCATAAAATAATCACATTATTTTATGACGATGATGAATTGATTCAGATGCATTTGATGAAGGAGACAAAATGTTCAGTGTTTGAGGATCGAGAAAGACCGGTCGATGCTTCCCACTAATGGAGCTGTGAAAAACATGCAATTTTTGGTACAAGAAGAAAAAGTGCTTTATTGCACTTGTAATGCAGGGGGAACTCAGAAAAGAGTGAAAGCTGGATCCAAATGCAGTTGTGCTGTTTATTAATAAAAAGACAAAAATGCACACAGCCGAGCACAAAACCCAAAACAGAGTAAATCCACAGGGAACAGAACTGAGACATCCACCAACAAACACCCATAAAGGACAAGACCTGACCAAGAACATGGGGAAACACTGGGGTTTAAATATACAGGATAATGATGGCTAACAAGGGACAGGTGAAGGTGATTAGTTGCTATGGCAACAAACAAGGGTAACTATAGAAACTAAGGGTGCGTCTCAATCAGCTCACAAGTTCAGTAGTCAGGGCACTGATCAGGGAGTCGGCAATTTTAAGGGCTGTCTCAATTGCAGAATCCTTCCAGGGCACTGAAACGTTCGCTCCCTAAAAAATCCCACAATGCACCGTGAAATCCAGGTAGACAGGTAATGAACATAATCTAGCTAACATTTATAATTTATTTATGGCTGAAATGTTGCACATATATGTAACAAGCAAAGTATTTATCATAATGTACTTTAAATTTCATGACAGGTAATGTCAGAAATATCTGCTTTTGTTCATAAATACCAGTAGTGATGTTGTACAATGAGGACGTTGTCACGTCGCCGGAAACAGAGTCATAAGTGTCCCAATGTGTAGTGAACCAGCGTCCGTTACTGTCCTTACCAGTGCCCGAATTCATGTACACGATATACACCCTAATAAGGCAAGCAGTGAAAGAAAGGAAACAGGAACTAAACACAAGAAGTAATGCTGCGTTCCAGAAGATGGTGGACATGGGAATATCCCAATTTAAATGTCCCACTTCAGACCTCAGTGTGTTCCAGTCATTACACGTCACGTTCACATGTTGACCATGTGAGGTCGCCACAAAACAAGGAGAACATATCGCGTTTTTGTGTAAGTTATGGCAAAAACAGAACAAAAATAACAGTCGCTTTGAAAACAGCTGACAAAAAGCAAAAAACTTGTGTATCATTACATAAACTTAATGTCTAATGTTTTTACATTTATTTTCATTGGAAACAGGACTTGCCGACACCTTGAAAGTGATGTCAAATGACGCGTCTCGCTGAGGTCGGGGTTGATCGATGTACCCCGACTTCAGAGGTCGAATGTCCCACTTTGAGTGGCATTCCAGACGTTCTTTCCTAGAAGGAGGTAGGAAAAATCCAACTTCCCGTTTGTCTGGAACGCAGCATAAGAACACAGGAACAATGGGAACAAAACTATACTTCAGAATAAGAGTCCACAACAGAAGACCGGTGAAACCAGACAGCAATGTAACAGCACCACTGGAAACAGACATTTGTCACACATATAGACTGTATGAAGATTAAATTAGGAATATTTTCTTAAAAATGAATTAAGTTAATTGAGTGGCACAGATATGGTTTAGACCAGGGGTGTCCAATCCTGCTCCTGGAGGGCCACTGTCCTGCAGAGTTCAGCTCCAACCCTAGATAAACACCTGAACCAGGTAATCAAGGTCACATACTAGAAACTTCCAGGCAGGTGTGTTGACGCAAGTTGGAGCTAAACTGTGCAGGACAGTGGCCCTCCAGGAGCAGAACTGGACACCCCTGGTTTAGACACTATATTGGGCTTCTCAACTCTGACCCTCAATGTCCACTTTCCTGCAGAGTTTAGCTCCAACCTTGATCAAACTCTCCTGCCTGTACTGTTCTATTAATCCTGAAGACCTTCATTAGCTCGTCCAGGTGTGTGTGAGGGTTGGAGCTAAACTCTGTAGGAAAGTGGATCTCGAGGGCCAGAGTTCACAACCCCTGATATATTGACATTAGTTCTTCATTAGTATTCACTCACCAAGATTTATATTTGTAGACAGATAACTGGTTGATTGATTGATGAAATACAGTGCAAGAATCTTTATTTCACTGCAATTTTTTTTTTTTTAGAATAATATGTTTTCAGTTGTAAGTATCTCTTGATTACTACTCTGAGACACATTGAATGTAGAAATTACCTATTTGAAATGGAAAAGGAACTCATTCCATTTATATTTTTACATTTCAGTTGTATATGACAAAACCCCAAAAGTACGCTCAATGACGTAGAAGCATCGCACCATAATTTAGTCTATAATACACAAGCACAGTTTAACACGGCCGTGGAAACGCCGCTTGAGTAAATGTCAGCCGTCAGACTGAAATACTGCATTTGTCAGAGCAGTTACTAACAGGAAGCCCAACACGTATTTAAAGGCTTTGACAGATAAGCATGTGATGTGTGGGGATTTTTTCACCCACACAGCTGAAATGGATATAAGCAGTGAATGGTTTACACCAGATACAATGGTCTTAGCTGTATCTCTAAAAAGGTTATAACGGTATAAAAAAGGAGAAAGAGAAGCGAGAGGGAGCACAAAATTCAAATGCGTGATAGAGATCGGGCTTCATCGGCGCGAGGATATGTGTGTGTGTTGCGAGGAGACTGACAGAAAGTAATGGATTTCTGCGTCTGTTGTGATTAAGAGTGTGTGTGGAAGCTGTGATAATGTGCTGATATCTGTAGGGAACTGCCTGATGTTGGTTGCTGATAATGTGCACACTCAGACGCGCTTCACTGCTGCTCAACGCAATGGCTCCATTCTTAAGAGATTTATTTTCTCACTTTTTTATCCTTATTTCCTTCTAAGGTCATGATTTTTGATGGTTAATATCAATTTTAATCATAGCAGTTTTGGGCGGACAATGTTCCCGCCAAATTTTAGTGACCGTGCCCTTGACAGAAGATACTATCCGGCCCCGATGATATAAAATATTGCTTCAGCTGTTTTATTGTCCATCTATCCAGAAGTGTAATATGATCTGTCAGGGTGGTCTCAAAAGGGAAACGTCCTGCATCAACGCTGCTCTGGTTACTCGTTCATCATGTGTTCGAATGACGCAAAACACAGTAATGGCTTCTCCACGGTGAATTTCTCTGTTATATTGTTTTATATAATAAACAGTATAGTTTTTGTAGAGCTACAGCAAAGATGAAATGTTTCAGGGAATAAAGACATACATTTCATTGTGTTCATCACATAACGCTATCATATGTTTTCAAAAGACTTGGAATATAAAGCATTGTTGGAGGCTATCAGTAAAAATCATTTCATAGATTTCATGTCCAAAAAAAAGGAAGAAATTTTAAAATGTTATTGAAAGAAGTCTCTTCTGCTCACTCTTCTTGATCAAAATAATAAAAAAAAAGTGTTAAAAAGTGTTACCAAATAAAGTGTTACCAGATAAATTAATGGATGGCTCAGAAACAAGTTGAATACATACAAAGTGACTTTTCAATGCTTTTTGAATATGGTTCAAAAATGTTTTTGTGGGTTCGGATATGACGTTTGCTTATCAGAAGTTGTTGAAAATATTCAGCTGTTTTATTGTTCATTTATCCAGAAGTGTGTCATGGTCTTTGGCATCATGGTTTTAATATTTGAAGGGCACCACCTGTCAGCTCAGGTGGTTATTAACATACTTCTAGAAAAACAGTAACATGACAGCAATGAACATTTAATCATGACTGGCATCTGAACAGACACTCTGACCTTCTGTTTTACTAAGGATATCAGATTCACCAAATATTAAATAGCTTTTAATTCAAAGAGCTATAAATTCAAGGATGGGATCTTTGTTTCCTTCATATATTTCGCAGTGAACACAGTTTGCTCAGTTTGGGCAGAGTGGTGTTGTCACGATACTGGAATTTTCAACTTCGATACGATACATTGAAAAATAAGGTAACACTTTAGTATAGGAAACACATATAAACTATTAACTACAACTTTTCCCTCAATAAACTCCTAATTACTGCTTATTAAGTAAGCAATAAGGTACTCGAGGCTGTGCTGTATCGTGAATAAGTCACGGCTGAAGGGCGTTGTTAGACATGACGTGAAGCAGAGTAACCGCGTGACTTATTCACGATACAGCACTAGCCTCGAGTACCTTATTGCTTTTACAAAACGGTTACCACACAATATAAATATTAAAGCAAGAAATACATATCAATGCAACTTTCATGAAGTAAACTTTCACCAAAAGCCTTCCTTCCGCTGGTAAAAATAGTCCCTGATCGTGAACAGCAACAGATGTTACATTTTCACCCCATTAGATGGCAGCAAAGACCGTCTTTATGAGTGTGTCAGTCAGTAGCGAAGACTTTTACATTGAAAAGACTGAATTGTTGTGAACACAGAACAAGACGCAACTGACAAATGCTTTGACTAGCGCTGTCATGGGAAAACCCCTTAAATGTTAAAAGGACAAGATAATACATCGGACATTTAAACAGATGTTTTATTATGAACATAGGACTGACCTGAAGGAAAATGCTAAATCTGAATGCAGGTAATAAACTTGCTCACTCGATCTCTTTCTCACAATACTCTTCTACATAATACAGTAAGATTCAATGAACAATATCAGTTGAGAACAAACAGTTTACATTGCTAAGAGTGGTTGCTAAGGGTGTTGTGTAGTGATATACAGAACCGTTGGGTGAAGCGGTCATAGCCGTGTTTTATCGTGAATAAAACACACCTATTGACCAATCAGAATCAAGGACAGAAACTAACCGTTTTATAATAGTTAATAAGGTAGTTAAGTTTAGGTATTGGGTAGGATTAAGAATGTAGAATAAGGTCATGCAGAATAAGGCATTAATATGTGCTTAATAATTACTAACAAACAACCAATATTCTAGTAATATGCATGCTAATAAGCTACTAGTTAAAAGACCATAAAATAAAGTGTTACCAAAAAGAACGATATTCGAGACCATTTCCGATACCACAGGGAAAACTGCTATTTATAGCACCATACAGATTATTTGATATTATCTTTGTATTTTGTTTGTTTTTTGATAATTTGGGTAATTTTGTTGTAATAGCTTACACACAGCACTGTTTTATTTGAATCATTGAACTACATTTACAAAAAGTAAACAGTCAGTAATAAAATAAGAACAAATAAACAAATTGCAAATGATAGCACAAATAAATAAAAATAAAATAAAGAGACAAATGAAATAAACATGGCTTTAAGTTTTTTTCAGGTGGGTCTAACAGTAGTATTCAAGTAAGAAGTACAAATGAAAGTAATCAAATGTAAAATAACACTGGATAGACTTTATTGTAAAAATTAAATACAGATTAATGCTTATAATTAAAGTTACAAAAGTTATTCAGTCAATTCAGTGAGTGATTTTCTTTTTGTCTTTTATTCTTTGATTAACAGGACAGACAGCAGCAGGTTTATTAGGCTGCTGTCACTTTAAGAGCTTATGCATACATGTGTGTTACACAATATGCAATATGTTACACAACATGCATTTTCTCTATTTACGTTCCAAAACTGACTGTATTTACCTGAATACTCCGCAAGATGGGCATTTTGACATAATGTTGTGTGTATCTGACCATTTAAGTGCAATAAGCAACAAAAAGAAGTCAATTTGGTACTCACAAGTTGTTTGAGAGGCGGCTTTATGTGCCACTTATATAGATCAGTGGTGCGCGCTTTTGGTGTAAGTGTGAAACCTGTGGGAATTACTAAAATTATATGCAATACAAGTACTATTAAAACATAGCGAATGAGACGAGTGAGTGACAGGAGGCGGGTGTGTGTCAATTCACTGTTGGAGAGAAGAGAGAGTGAGAGCGCGCAACTGGTATCAGTGTATCGATACTGCAGAAAAAAAATATTGGAACCATTTCAGATATTTCAGTATCGATACATTTCGAAATATCAATATTTTTGACAACACTATGGCAGAGTATGTTCATACTGTGGCAGTGTATGAGTGAACGTATGGATGAATATGTGCCTTCAAGGTTGTTGTTTTTTTGCACCGGTGCCTATATGATAGTTACATCATTGTTACAAAAAAATGTTTCAGAAAATGTTTTCATAACACTGTTTGCAAAGGAAATGTCGTGTTATTTTAATGAGGTTTTTTCAACACAGACCTATTATTGTATCATCGATTTCAGTGTAAGAATTATATAATGACTTTAGGGGGGCTGATTTTTAAAAAAAGACTTTTTGTCAGTAATAATTGGGGCACAGTCTGTTAGGTTCATCTTTGCACAAGTCAAATAGTCTTCTGGCGCCCCTAGCACAATTAGCTAACCATCAACTATCCTAAAACTTTTGAAACATGACATTATGTTTTTGTTATTAGATTTGTTGTATGTAAATCTATAATAAAGAGATAATTACGGTACTTATTTTCCAGTGACATACTGTCCAATACTGATCCTCACAGAGAGCACTTGATCAGTGTACTGTCACTATAGGACCTCCTCAGGCGATCACGACTGTTGTGCTGTTCTACTCTATTTAGAGCGCACTGATGTACTTGTAATGTGACTTTTAAAGTTCATGAAAGGTTGTTTGAAAACACTATTCACTCTCAGAAAAAAAAGGTACAAAAGCAGTCACTGGGACAAAAGATACACCTTTACCTAAAGAGTACATATTACGCCTCAAAGGTACATATTGGTACCAGAAGTGTACATATTAGTACCTAAATGGTACATATTAGAACCATTTGAAAGGGACAGTTTTTGCACCATTTCTTCTGAGAGTGATGGAATGTATACATTTCATACTTTTATGACTATCTTTTGGGGATAGTTTGACTCAGACCCTCAGACCCTATATATTTACATCATGTCATATATTCTTTTATAATTTCTGATAAGAAAGAAAGGTCTTTAAATGTACACCCATACAAATGTTTTTTTCATTACTGCAGGGCTGTGACATCACCAATTTATTTAATACCGCCATTACTGTTTAACTGATCCCGTGGGATTACTTACACAGGAAAACAAGTTATTCCATCTTCATGCCATATGTCCCTCTTCCCACTGGGAGAACGACTCCGGCTGCCGGCTCGCCTTTAACTTCATTACAGATTTAAGAGACCCACATTTGACAACTACTGTATATATCTCAACTCCAGGTTTCTTATGAAGAATAGAAGCGACTTACACATGTACACTCAGATCATTAGTGAAGGGAATGAACATTTATTGTCCCAGCAGCTTTTAGGGAGAAGGAGGGGTGTTTGTATGGAGTTAGACATGACAGATGGCTAGTGCTTGTTATGAGTGACTTGTGCATGCAGCGCTCTTTGTTGTAAACAACAGTAGCTCTATTATTGCCTAACAAAGCTTTGCATGCTTCTGTTCTTAGATTAGATATCTCTGTTGAGTCAACCTGTGATTTAATGATATGCCTATTAAGTTAGCCAGTATTGGACTGGCCATCTGGAGCACTAGACAAATTCCTCTTGGGCTCATCCATCTGTGATCAATAGTCAAAATAATAACATTAAATAGTCAAAATAATATATAAAAAACAATACAGTACATTTTATAACTGGGTTCAGAATGAACTAATCATCCAGCTCATGTGAAATAATAGACACCTGTCTCCACCTGAAGTGACTCTGATTAACACAAAATAAATCTCAGCTGTTCTTGTAAGATTTTTTTGCTACTACAAAAGCCATATCAATGTTGAAAGTTAAGAGCTACAAAAACATTTCCAAGGCATTAGATATAGCATGGAACACAGTGAAGACAGTCATCAACAAGTGGAGAAAGTATGGCACACAGTGACATTATCAAGAACAGGGCGCCCCCCCAAAATTGATGAGAAGACAAAGTGAAAATTGGTCAGGGAGGCTGTCTAGAGGCCGACAGCAACATTAACAGAGCTGCAGCTCTTTCTGGAAAGGACTGGTTGATTCTACATATGACGACTATCGCCCATATTCTCCATCTGTCTGGGCTGTGAGACACAAGCCTTTTCTGACTAAACAAAACATCTAAACCCAGCTAAACACATATCCAGTCTCCCAAAACCATGTGGAAAAAAGTGTTATGGTCTGATGAGACTGAGATTGAAATTTTGGCCAAAATTGTAAAAGGTATGTTTGGCACATCAGCAGAAGAACAGCATACCCACAGTGAAACATGGCAGCATCACACTTTCGGCTGCTTTTCTTCAGTTGAACGGGGCTTTAGTGAATCATGAGCTCCAAGTAGCACAAAACCTTCTGGCCTCTGCTAGAAAGCTGAAAATGAAGAGAACTTTCACCTTTCAGTATGACAATGATCCAAAACACACATGTAAATAAAAAAAAGTATAACTTCTGCAAAGAAAGATGAATGTTTTGGAATAAACCAGCCAGGAGTCGCCCTCATAACTTAACAGATTTGGAACATTTTTGCAAAAGAGAGTGGCAAAATATTCCCAAGTCAAGATGTGTCAAGCTGACAGACTCCAGTCCAAACAGACTGAATGTTGTAATGAAATCAATGATTGCTTCAATTAATTATTAGTTGAAGACTTATGCGGTTAGTTTTTTTATTTGTATTATTTTCTCTGAAATGTGTCACATTGGTTTTCAGTGGCATTGTATAGGTTGAATTTTTTTACATTAAGAGTTCTGATATGAATTATCTTTGTTTCAATTTTTTTGCATCACAAAACCCAGCTGTTTTAACAGGGGCGTGTAGACTTTAAATTCTGATTTGGTTCACCAAATGATTAAATACATTAACTAACCTTAACATGTACTACAAGAAGGCAGCGTTTAGGTAACGCCACACATCTGAGTGACACAAGTGTCTCATCAATCTCACCCTCTGGTCCTGTTTTCTTTAGTCACAAATGACCAAAAGATTTTTCTTTTTTTTTTTCTTTTTTTTTTTTTTCATCAAAATGGGATGACACTTGGTGACTTTTGTCACATTAGCTATGTGAACACATACAATCATGATCATGATTCGGGTCAAAAATAGTCACACTTGGCTCCTTCACGGACATAGGAAACGAATGGTAAATACGAAAAAATATGAAAACTCAGAGAATCTTTTGGTGGTACAAACTACAGTTCAGCCACTGTGCAGAAAAAAAAAGTACAGCAACGAAGAGGTTACACTCTAAAATGTCAAGAGTGCAAAATAGACACACGCACTCACACAGGTTTTTTTTCTTTCTGAATTGTGGGGACATTCCATAGGCGTAATGGTTTTTATACTGTACAAACCGTATTTTCTATCGCCCTACACTACCCCCACCCCTAAACCTACCCATCACAGGAAACTGTGCACATTTTTACTTTCTCAAAAAAAACCCTCATTCTGTATGATTTATAAGCCTTTTGAAAAATGGGGACATGGGGTAATGTCCTCATAAGTCACCCTCTCCTGTAATACCTATGTCACACCCATGTCATTATACAAATTTGTGTCCTGATATGTCACAAAAACGCACGCACGCACGCACACACACACACACGCACTATTATACACACAAATGAACTGGTGTGGCTGTAACAATATGCTAAAATTCAGCCAAAAGACTCAAATAAGAGGTTAAAATTAGATCAGACCCAGATTTATTAAGATGTAATAAAACATACCTGTTCATTTTTGTTATATTTTTTATTGAAGTTTTATGTTATGTGTAACAAAATGCCCTCCTCTGTGTTCAGGTTTGACTGTAGTAAAATTGATGCAAAACCCGACACTTCAAATCAACATTTCAAAAAACAAAAATCTAAACCTTGACAAAAATTAGTCTTTGAGAATGTCTAAGTATAAATCCAAATCCAAACCTTAATAAAAAAAAATAAGTATTTGTGTCTTAAACCACTAGAGAATTTATAAGCCACTTTATATAGAACTACTGTATATAGGAATCTAGTGGTTACACAATGGCATTACATTAGTTTTTATTTTTGTACCCCCATGGCACTTATCTACTGTCAAAAATTGGATTTTAAATGCCTAGTCTCTATTTTAACATGGGATACTGCTTTAATAATATGTTAGGAAAAAAAAAAAAGTGTATTTTTTCATTGGGGAAAAATAGCTAATAAAAATTGTATAAATATTGCATAGTATAAGAAAATTACCCTTAACATTTTAAATAATATTATTATTGAACAAAAATAGATTACATTGGTTTTCCTGAAAAACAAAAAGTTACATTTCAAGACTTTACTTTTGACCGCGAAGGAGCCAAGTGTGACCGCTAAACGAAGAGGACCAGAATTTCTTTCTTTTGCAGATCATAAATGAAGATGTTTTGAGGGGTGTTAAGGTCTAAACAAAATTAGGCCCCATTGACTTTCATTGTTTGTCGTGTTCTTTTTCATTCATTTCAAAATCATAAAGGTGATGGGGCGAATAAATGAACTGCCCCTTGAAGATCAAAATGTTAAAGAAATGGAGGAAAAAAAAATTGGGTCTCATTCACTTATATTTGTGTGGATAATTCATATTTATATGCACAGGAGATCTTCTCATGAAAAAATTCTGCCTAATTCACAACACACGAGTACGCACATGGATTTATTCTTAACCTCGTTCAAACGTTAATGACTTTGGAGTAATCTAAATGAGTGACTGCATGCCCGGTTAGTAATTGCATAAAACAAGCCTAAACCATGTCCATGTAAAGGCTTTCTGCACACCTTTTTCTTTTGCCGCTCTCAGCAAGCATGATGCTCTCAAAAGAAATGCTCATCTAAGAGATCCTCAAGCAGTGCCAAGTGTGCCGTCCTCAAAAAACATGTTCAAACAATAAACAGCCAGCTGTACATCCGCGAATCTGCTCGAGCTGTAACACACCTTTTCATATATATATATATATATATTTTATTTTATTTATTTTTTTTCAATTTTGGCTGAGAAATTATCAGTAATATTGGAATATACCAGTTTTGGAAATGCCATTCTGACTGACCATCACAACTAGTTACACCCTCACCACATAAACCTTTCAACTGGTCTCTGTTTGTGATCGTTACACACAGATGGTGGAATCAACTTATCTGTGAGAACAGCAGAAATCCTGGTAACACGATGGTCCACTTCAGACACTTTAAACTTTTTACTAACTATAAGTAACTTTGCAACTGCATGTCAACAAACTCTCATTAGAGTATTTATATATATATATATGTTTGAATATACATATAAACAAATTTTATAAATATCTGTAGTTTTAAAGCTGTTGAGATAATTGAAAAACTTTTGCCCAATGATTTGTATATTCTCAAATGTCAGTGTGGCACAACTGCAAATATTTTATCAACTGACAGGTTAATAATGTTAAGCCTGATACTGTAATGCAACAGCCAGAGGAAATCAACAGATCATTGCAGCAGAGTGAAAAGGGCTGTAGATATCTCTCAAATACTGATAAAACAGATCATTTCAAGTATGGGTAGATATACTGTATATTTACAAATATTTGGTTGTACCACCTTACCAAAAAAATAAATAAATAAATAAACAGAAATGATATGTAACAACTGAAACTTTTTTACTATTTTGCAGTAAACTTGAACTGTTTGGCTGAGGTAAGTGTGTCTAGATCACTGTGTTAACTGAAATGTGTCAAATTGATTGAGAAAAACTGTAAAAAAAAAAAAAAAAAAAAAAAAAAAAAAAAGAAGTAAAGAAAAGACATGCTAATTCTCACTACATGTAGGATGAATAGTAACTGCATTAGGTTGATTATACGTGTACCACTGATTTGTGTGTAACACTTCTGTTCTAGCAGATAGTGTTCCAAGTCACATGCTTGCCATCTGCAGATCAAAATCATGTAAAGAAAAAGCTCTTTAGTCAGTTTCTCTAGAGCATTATATTAACATTTAAGGGATATTAAAATGGTAGTCCCCTAGAACTTAAGTGGCTTGACTAGTTTCCCAACTGTACTGTTAATTATTAGGGAAAGTGGGCTGGCTGCCTCTTGCAGGCTATTATCATCTTAACATTCACTGGAACGTTGAGCATCAGACTGTGCATCAAGATGACTGCATCACTCCTCTGGACCCATCAATGGATTCATCGCTGTTGCTGATGAAACAATGGTGTTGTCTGCACTCTTGGTGGATAGGATGGCTGGCAGTACAGTTATTTTTGTACAGGAAAAGTGAAAAGGTAGACAGTGCACAACCCTGGAGAATAGCTACCAGTGTTAATGAGTGGAGATCATGTGGTTTATGGCTAAAAAGTGAAGAAAAAAAAAAAAAAAAAAAATCATTGGCGGTTTAAGTTGGCTATAGTTTGATTAGAATGTAGAAATGATTAGGTGCGAACAAACGTTTTGCATCACTGGCTTTGTTTACATGCACCAGTAGTCAGGGATGGGCAGTATTTATGATACATGTATTTCAAATACATATTTCAAATACAAAATAGTATTTTGTAATTTGTATTTGATAGGGTTGATGAAAATGGCTTTGTATTTTGTATCAAAATACTCTAGTGTTTTGTATTTTTGTAGTTTTAAAATACTGTAAAATACTTTGTAAGAAGTCTACATGAGGACATCATAAAAATGTGGCCTCTGATTGGTGCTTACTCAGTGGTTTGCCCAGACTTGTTGAGTTCAGAACAGATGTTAAATTTTGGTGTTTGTTTTAGTAGCCTATGCTAAATAGTTTACCAATTTACATAATGTTCTTGAAAACTATTACACCGAGCAGCAGCCCCCTATATTTATGATTAGCAATCAATTGATTAATTAGTTAGATACTAGTTGCTATGAATACAGGTGCCATCAGTTGTCTTCTTATAAATGACTTGTTTGTCATTGAGTCAGTGTTGCTGATGCAAAGTAGGCCCTTCGTTACCAAACACCAAGTAACTCATTTGCAAACTGTTAAAAATTAAACTGTTGGATACTTTAAAACTAACCTTCATCTGGGAGATCACATATGAATATTTGATCTGTTAAAGTCATAATATGTAAGTTTCGCCGCTAGAGGTCGCTTATTCAGTCGCTTATCCTTGATTTTGTGGAATCATGGGATGTGATGTTTTCACGTCTACAGACAGTGGAAAAGAATTGTGATGAGACTCAGGCAGAAGTCATGTTCATGGATGAGATTATTAACGTTACTGTAGCATGAAGCAGAGCAGGAACGAGTGATCTGAACGAGACCGCTGGAGTGATTGCTAATGAGAGACGAGCACGACACGTCTCGAGAGCAGAGGAACTTTTATTATGCCACAGTCGCCGCTTTCGCTTTTTTTGGTCTAGCGTATGTGAGGTAATGCAGTGCTGTTTATCATATTAGATACATTTCAGTGTTGAAAGTTGTCATAATGCTACTCTGTGTGTTCGCTTGGCGGCTGCTATGAGACACTTGTCGCACACTGCAGTAAGCTAGATCGATGTTAGTCATGGTAAAACATGGTACTCGTGGTAAATCAAAAAAACGAAATGTAAACAAAAAGGTATATAGTTTTCAGTCAATGAATGAATCCAAATAGTTCCTCATCTGTCTAATAAAACATATATGTTTTATTAGACAGATAAGGAATATAATGCATCTTTGGTCCATGGTTTCTACAAAATAAAACTGGAAATTGAGGGTATGACGTCATTGATAGGCAACGCACGGACACTGCGTTCTCTGGATTTAAACATTCTTGGAAACATTTGGGATAATGTAATTACACAAGTCAACAAAATATATAACATTGTTCTAGTGGTTTTTGGATATTTTAATCCAAAAATCCTACATATTGTGCCTTTGTGCCTTTTGGTTGCATATGTTAGATTTATTGATTGACTCGGGCAGAGAAAAACTGTTGCTATCAAACAATTGTTTGTTACTTAATCAACTCAGTAATGGTGAAAGGATAGATCAAATGGGCCAATTGATGGAAGGTTTGCGAAAAAATTTCATGCTCCCTTGTAAAAGTATTTTTTAGTATTTTTAAAATACAAAAATACAGTAGTTTATTTTGATATACTTAAAATTAAGGTATTTGGTATTTTATTTTAAAATACATTTTGATGTATTTTTGCCCAACCCTGCCAGTAGTCAATTTCCAATAAGTAATTATGGTAACACTTTATTTCTGGTAATAATTTATTCCAACCGTCCACTTTAGACATTCTACTAACTACAAGTAACTTTGCAACCACATGTCAACTAGCAGTCATTAGAGTATTAGTAGACTGTCTGCTTAATATCTGCTAACACTTTATTTTGATGCTCCCAACAGACATTCTACTGACTATACAGTAACTTTGCAACTACGTCAACTTATTCTGCTAACTTGATCCTAACAGTCTACTAACACTGTAATGAGAGTTACTTGACATGTAGTTACAAAGTTACTTGTAGTTAGTAGAATGTATAAAGTGGACGGTTGGAATAAATTATTACCAGAATTATTCAGATTCGTAAACTGTTCCACTATGATTTCAAACCTGGGCATAATTGGGGGAAAAGCAGTATAGCTTATTCTAATGTTGAGCATAATCACAAGATGGCTCCGTAAGTAAAGAAGGAATATGTGCACTGGATCAAAGACTGGAGAATTCAGGAACTGTACTGAGTTTGGTTTTTTTCTTGTACCAAAACAATATTTTGAAGTTATTGAAAATATTGTTTATTGAAAATCTCACTAAAACACTTTCTTATTAAGCCAAGTGAGCAGACGGCATGATTCTCTGAGAACAATTCAATCATTCCACAAGACTAGCTGTGTCTTCCAAACCAAGATGATATATAAGATTTGCCAAAAAAATGAGCATATGAATTCTTTCTGAAAATATACTGGAATGTGGAAGCGTTTTGTGAAGCTCCCCGATATGACCAAAAGTGTGGTAGAGAAAATCTAACAGTAATTGTAATGGCTTCTCCATTCTGCAGTATTTTTCAAAATGGTTCAACTGGATTAAGAACACCATATGTTTATCTATCACTATTCTCCATTCTTATACTTCTTCTGAAAAGATTGAATTTCAATCTTTGCAGGACTAATTTCATTGTCTGCCCACTTGGATTCCAGAAAATAACTGTTTAAAATGCACAGATTGACCACAGAGGTAAACTACAGCATTGTTAGACTTTGAGGGCATTTGTTAAGGTTATACCTGAAAGCTACAGTATAAGACAACTGCAATTCAAAATTGTTTATTTCTAAGATTCACCTTAACCTTCTGTGATCCCATTATATTAATATTAGAATGTTTTATTTTTTTATTTTTTTTAAATAATAAATATTTCAACATGATCAATAAAACTTGATTACATTATTTTGGACTAAAAACAAGATAAATCATTCCAATTGTTTCAGTAACCATAAAAGTTAGTCAGCACAAATTTTTACCTGATATAACAAACAGAGGCTGCATTCTTCTGAGGAAGTAACCATGGCAACTGTAAGCTGCTCGAGTGCTGTGCCTTGGCAAACATGACAAGAACAGTCATTGTTTATCATATTATTATATTATACATTTACATACCATCATGTATCACAAACACACTTTAGTGTTTTGATTAGTGTAACTTTAAACTTCACGTCTGGCTAACTGTGCTTTTATTTGCCAAATGACAACTTGCAATGAATGAGACAAACTTTTACATACTGCCCTGAAATCTGTTCTGAAATCTGTGAAATCTTGAAAAAAAAACTCTCTGAAATCTCTCCCTGAAAATAAGCTGTGTAAATTTCTTTTAAAAAGTCAACCTTACAAAGAGTCATTGCATAATCCCCATACTGAATAATTACAAATGTAAATGACTAACAGGAGAAGAGAGAGACTTTTTGCATTACATGTGCAAACAAATTCTGGTGACTATCAAAAAAATAACTCAATAAAAAGCTGTTTTAGGAGTGTACATGCAAATAAATAAACTTACAACACAAGAAGTGTTTTTTTTTTCACTCTCTATATCAATACAAATACACAGTACATATGCTGAAGATGTGAAACATTGACAGAAACACACGAAGTGAAATCAAAGTCTAGGTGTCTCAATTGGTTTTTGCTCAAGCTGTTCATGATCTTTCCCTGGATGTGTTGTTGGCTTATTAAACACAATGGCTACGTCCCTCATTTAGGGGGATGGAGTTGAGTTTCTACTCTCCCACACTGCAACTTTTATCTTGTTATTTTTGCCCATTAAAATTTGTAGTTTCTTTTAATCTTGACTCCGTCGTCATTCTCCATGAGTCAAGTCCATCTGCAGTGAATTAATGAACTGTTTCTATAAGCCCATGGTCACATCCCACGGTTTAAATTATTATAGTGTCACAGCCTATGTATTCACACATTAAAAACTGCCAGAACTGCAAGGAGCTAAAACACCAGATTATTAACAGACGAAAACTAGTTAAGAATGTACTAAGGAATAGTGTTTGGTTAAAAAAAACAATAAATATATATTATTTACCAAGTACAAAAAAAAAAAAAATGTTCAAAACTGTCTCAAGGTCATAGGGGTAACTGTTTGGTTCTATAGACTCTTATTTTGATATTCTGTTCTGTTTCCCGTAGTACGTATTTCCCTGCTCTGTTTAGTTTTGGTTTTCTTGATTTCTGATTATGTCCTGGTTTTTTCTATGGTCACTTATAATTATCACCTCATTTTGTTCTTTGTTATCTCTTGCATATATATACTGCCTGTTCATTTCAGTCCTCTGTGGGTTATCATCTTTATTTAATGTATCATCTCATGTGTACTCTACAATCTCCTGTGTTTATTCATGCTGGTTGCCTACACCACTAAACGTTACAGAATAACTGACCAACATTACTATATATTACTATATAGTATATATACTGTATATACTATATAGTTTATAGTATTATTATAAAAAGATGGATGGATTTAGTAGCTGCACCAACCTCCACCAGTTCCCATTCAGTCGGTCACGTTCGACGTACGTCGGACAGACCGACGAATAGGAATCTCGCTAGAGAGGCCAATCTGCTTCGAGTGTAACTGAACGAGCCAATGCACAGTGGCATGCAATCATATGCATCAGCTGCTCACCCCGCAGCGTGGGTATTTAACGAGCAGCAGGTGCGTTGCATCTTCAGCTTTTCGCTTCGGAGCCGAACAGATGCGTCTGTGTGTTTCTGCAAGCAAGTGTCTTCTAGACAAGTCCAGCTCTTCATACTGCTCTTCTCTCGGTGCGGGCGGACAGCATAGCAGCGGGGTCGAGTCCTCTCTTTCTTTTGATTATTTTTCTTTTTTTGCTTTATTTGAGCAAAGCTGTTCCCAGCTGTAAAGGGCTGTTTTCACGGCTGGTAACGGTGCACTTTTGAGCGCTGAATAGCTGTTCTTACAGCTGGTAAGAGCAGCGTCTTCAAAGAGAGGAGAGCACACGACAGGCTGCACACAATCCCTGTCTGTGTTGCCGCGGCCATTCCCCTGCATGCTTCAGCACTTTTAAAGAGCAAGTCCCTGAAAGAGCTTACACAAGTAGAGCTTGCGTCTTTTTAAAGATGACATTCTACTTGTGTGTTTCTGGATGCGGTCGTTACCTGGCACCGAGGGATGGTCACGATCACTGCATCACGTGTCTGGGCTTAAAGCACGCTGAGGCAGCGTTCGTGGATGAGTCTTGTACCCATTGTGGGAAGATGACCATCTCGGAGTTGCGATCGAGACTCCAGTACATTGCCTCGTTCCAATCCTCCTCAGAGGGTTGCTTTGGGTAGCGGCACTGGTGATCTGAGGATTACAGTGAGCGTGCACAGGGCAAGCATGTGCTGGTCCGTACGGACAACACTGCGACTGTGGTGTACATGAACTGTCAAGGTGGTCTACGCTCCTGTCGCATGTCGCAACTTGCCCGCCAGCTCCTCCTTTGGAGTCAGAAGTATCTGAGGTCGCTTCGCGCCATTCATGTTCCTGGTGTGCTCAACCGTGTGGCCGACGATCTCTCACGAGCTGCGCTACCGGGAGAGTGGCGACTCCACCCCCAGGTGGTCCAGCTGATTTGGAGGGAGTTCGGAGAGGCTCAGGTAGACCTGTTTGCCTCGCCAGAAACCTCTCACTGCCAGCTGTTTTATTCCCTGTCCGAGGATACACTCGGGACAGATGCAACACCCCGGGGCCTTCGCAAATATGCGTTTCCCCCAGTGAGCCTACTTGCACAAACCTTGTGCTCCAAACGCTCCTCGCGACAGCCCCTCCCCTAACCCTAACCCTAACCTCTGAGGAAAGACCTTCTTTCTCAGAGACGGGGCACTCTTTGGCACCCGCGTTCAGACCTCTGGAAACTCCATGTCTGGTCCCTGGACGGGACGCGGAGGTTCTAGGTGACTTACCCCCGAGGTACTTAACACCATCACTTCGGCACGTGCACCGTCTACGAGACGTGCTTATGCCTTGAAGTGGGACCTGTTTGTCGAGTGGTGCTCTTCTCGCCAGGAAGACCCCCGAAAATGCTCGATCAGAGTCGTGCTTTCATTCTTGCAGCAAGGGTTGGAGCGTAGGCTGTCCCCCTCCACCCTCAAAGTTCATGCTGCTGCAATTTCCGCATACCACAACCTGTTGGCAAGTCTGTTGGTAAGCACGACCTGGTCGTCAGGTTCCTTAGGGGGGCGAGATGATTAAATCCTCCTCGACCCCCCTCCTTACCCTCTTGGGACCTTGTTCTGGTGCTTCAAGCTCTCCAGAATGCTCCCTTTGAGCCCTTGCAGTCAGCAGACTTAAAGATTCTGTCTATGAAGACTTTGCTGCTGGTTGCGTTGGCCTCCATCAAGAGGGTAGGGGGCCTGCAGGCATTTTGCTCAGGTTGCATGCTCACTCTACAAGAGGTGTTGCATCCTCCTGGGTGCTGGCTCGTGGCGCCTCGCTGACAGACATTTGTAGAGCTGCGGGCTGGGCGACACCTAACACGTTCGCTAGATTCTATAGCCTTTGTATCGAGCCGGTCTCCTCCCGTGTTCTCACCTCAGGTCAGAGGCACGGAGAGGCCCCGGCTTAGTGTCGGCTTGCTGCGCTTACTTGCGCTTATTACTCCAGAGAGTCCCTACGAGGCAGACCCTGTTGAGTCCTCCGATCTCCCTCCGGCAGCCGACGTGGCGGAGCGTCTGCCGCCAGGCCTATACTCCGTTGTATCCTTGAGAACCAGATTTAGGCTGGGTACCATATGTGTGACCCTACAGGTATCCCATATGTGTAGTTCCACGGTTGCTCCTAAATGAAGCCTGTGACTTTCCCTCTGGGAGAACCCACCTCTCATCAGATTGGAGTCACCCCTGTACTTCCATATGTAGTACAGCCCTACGGGGTTAGTCCATATGTACTCTCCACATAGCTCCTTCGGGGAAGGATGTGGCTTCTGCAGCTTTCCCTTCCAGTGGAAGGGTATGCTTTCCCAGTGTTATCCAATTGTCTCACTAAATGGGTTTTTTGGGGAACAGCAGTGATCGACACTCTCTGTGCTAGCCCTGTCCCACCGTCCATAGGCAAGAGGGTACAGGAGGCTTGCACAGAGCGCTGGAAGGGGGCAGCCCCTGTGGTGCTTTGGTAGGGATTCGAACATGACAGACTGAATGGAACGTCTCGGTTACAAAGGTAACCCTCGTTCCCTGAAGGAGGGAACGGAGACGTACGTCCCGTCGCCACAGTTGCTGTACTCCGCTAATGCTGCCGCCTAACCTGTTCGGCTCCTCAGCAAAAACCTGAAGATGCAACGCACCTGCTGCTCGTTAAATACCCACGCTGTGGGGTGAGCAGCTGATGCATATGATTGCATGTCAATGTGCATTGGCTCGTTTAGTTACACTCGAAGCAGATTGGCCACTCTAGCGAGATTCTTATTCGTCGGTCTGTCCGACGTACGTCTCCGTTCCCTCCTTCAGGGAACATGGGTTACCTTTGTAACCGAGACGTTGTTCTATGGGAATATTCCCTCCAATTTTGAGAGCTGGCTAAATTATCTAATTTGGATGACAAGTCTTAAAACCATCTATTGGATCAGTGTGCAGAGTGGCCATTTGGTGGATCTGCCAGAGATGGGGAGCTACACTTGAAGGGAGTACATCCTTATCTGTGTGGAGTCTGCTTACCTTTGTGTGAGGGGTTTCTTTGACTACAAGCCAGTGCCCACACCTGTAATGGTGCCAGAGCCTGCCACCATCGCAGAACTTGAGCCCACTACCCAATCCATCCCAGTGCCGAGAGCGGATTACAGCCTGATAGATTGGTGGTCTGTGGATCCAGGTCTCTGTTGGTCTCCTCTGTTGTTCCCATCTTCCCCGCTGGCCCCAGTAGGTCCCCTACGCCGGTGCAGTCCAGCTCCTCGATTCCACCCTCTATGCAAGCTCCGTCCAGCTCTCCAGCTCTGCCTCGGGCCTCCCGATCCCCAGCTTGGCATGATGATGCGGATTCCCCAATTTCAACTCGGTCATCCAGGCCCATGACTCCACCCTGGCCTGTCAACCCATTGGCGCCAACCCAGCTCTGCACTCCCTTCACTCCATTGTGGTCCGTCAGCTCTAGGACTCCTCTGGGCTCCCTAGTCCCTCTGGCCTCAATTAGTCGTCGCTCTGCTTCCTGCGCGTACTTCCAGGTCTTCAGCTGTGTCTCCACAGCTTCTCTGTCGTCCTCTCTTCCTCCATCGTTGCCCCCGTCATGATTCCGTGAGCCAGCGGCTACACCTTGGGCTTCTGGGCCGTCAATGTCGTCCTGGTCCATCGGCCTCTCTGCTCCATGTGAGTCTCCACATATTCCAGCTCTCTCTTTTGGTCGGTCCCCAGGTTCCACCCGGACCTTCCACCAAGGCAGCACCCTGGCTCCTCCCACCGTCAGATCCGCCATGGTGTTCCCCTCTGCTGACTCCTCCTCCTGTTACTGATTACAGGGGCATATACTTGATTAATAAACACTTATTATCCTTACACAATAACACTTTTACCATACCGCATGATTTTGTAAACTAATGCATTGTCACGTTTGCATCACGTAACATGCTCCATATGTGTGACTTTTTTGATTTACAGTAAACTTGCTCGGTAGGTCATCTGATACAACATTGCACTTTCAGGTACAATAAAAGAGCTGAAAGATCAATAGAAGAAAGCTAAATGTTTTAATCTCATGTTTTTGTTAAAATGATACATTTTTATGTCACTTTGCTTTTTGCAAACACCAACAGTTAGGTTTAGTGTAGGGTTTAGGGTAGGTGGTACTTTATTTTTAAATGCGATTGAGCATTAACCTTTTAGCACCATTCACCAGACATTCATCTGCTTTGGATAAAACTGAATGTGCTTTTAGTGCCACTTACTGGGCATTTCACTTTGAAAGTGTCACAAAACATACAAAAAGTTATTATTAACATCAAATGAGCCTGGGCTTACTAGTTCATATAATAGTTTGCTGTGATATACTGTAGGTAAACAGATTTGGCTTACTGCCTATGAATTAGTAGAAGATGAAGATAATAATGTATAGAAAATTATTATCTATATATCTATAGGTAGGTAAATCTGGTCTCTGAAAACACAATAATAGACCACTGTGCAATTGTAGTAAATGGTTGTCAACAGATGCAAGGATGTACGGAGATACAAAAAGGTATCAACACTGCATTTACAACTACTTTTTCAGTTCTGTACACCATGTGTTACTCTGGTTTTCACAATTTTTCAGGAGTGAATTGAGTTGTACAATGCAGTTGTCACTTCAGTAAATAACCAAACTCTGTGTGTACACAATAGGATTATGCACTCAGAAGAGATTGTATGGCACTTATTGTAACTAACTGAATAGATGTAAGCGGGTAAGGTGCTCAATTTTCAGAGATAAAGTAGTAATTTAGCGGACACTGTCTGATCCACTTACTTACAGTACACTTACAATAACAGACCCAGTCCTCCTGGAGTAACCTAAGGTTAAATACCTTGATCAAGGACACACTGGTGGTAATTTATGGATCAACCCTTGGTGATAATTTAACCTATAACATTTCAGTTACTACACCAGATCTTTAACCATAAAATGTAGGTAAAAAGTGGGTCAAGTATGATAAGGCATTCAATTTTTTGTTGCATTTTTAGACATAAAGAGCGCTTTGATATTCCAGGAATTCCCTTTATATATATATATATATATATATATATATATATATATATATATGTATATATATAATATTAGGGCTTGACATTAACACCCTCCAACTAGTCACCCGCACTAGCCACTTTGGAGGGTTTAATTTTATACTCAATTAAATATATGCACTGCATGATGCTTTAATTATTTACATGCTTGCTTGTTACAGGTTTCTTCCAGCATCTCAGAACGGCTCCCTTCACAGCAAATGCTGCTCCACACGCTGCATGTGCTGTTTGTTTGGGTTTCCAATGACGTGCATTTAGTAACGCAAGTCTGACACGCTTTGAGTTTCATAGCAAAGAGTTGCGCTGTTATCATTTACATGCATGGAGCACGTCTCAGCAGTTCAGTTAGAAACTCGATCTCTGCATATGCTTTGAGTTTGGATTGTTTATAACGATCATCTGGGAACACAATCTGCACCATTTCACCAGATTTTTAATGTAAACAATTTATAAACCTACGTCAACTGTCACAGAGGGAACAAATGATACGTGCAGATCTATATGCAGGCTTTTATTAATCAAAGACATGGTCGATTACAGGCATGGGTTGGCAACAGCAAACAGGTATAGAGCAGGCGAGATAAAGAGTATTCCAGGGACAAGCGTGGTTGATCAGTGGCAAACAATATCCAGGAGGGCTAGGCTAAAGAATAATCCAGGGAAAACAGGCAATAGTCCAAGAAGTCCAAACGGCAAGGCGAGAGAGAAGTCCAAGACAGGCAGATAATCAGGAAACAGGCAATCAAAAAACAAGACATGACTAGACTAAGACTAGAACTGAACTCCAACTAGGACTGGGAACTGGCTCCGTAACATAGCTACGCTAAACAGCATAAATGCTAGCAATACTCGGCTGTGAGAGAGAGGAAGTCCATGGCTTATGTAGGGTGTGTGATTGGCTACAGCAGTGTGTGTAATCAGTGCAATGGATGATGGGAAATGTAGTCCAGGGTAAAGTGCAACAGTTAGTGTGGTGCAAGAGTCCATACAAAAAAGAAAGAACTGGGATCGTGACATAGGACAGGCGGCCACCACAGCTGAGTAAACAGGCTTGAAGACCCCCACGGTGGAGCAGATGGCCACCACAGCAATGCATACGGGCTTGAAGGCCTCAATGGCAGAGCAGATGACCACCATAGCAGTGCAGACGGGCTTGAAGACCCCCACGGTGGAGCAGACGACCACAAGAGTAGGACAGAAGACCACCACGGTGGAGCAGACAGAGTATAAGACCAGAGCATATTTGAAAACCACCACGGCGGGGCAGCCACCAGAGCATGGCTGAAGAACACCAGAGCGGAACAGCCGGCCTACACGACATAACAGTCTGAGTAGGTAACCACCAGAGTGGGACAGACAGCACCACGGAATCTGAAACAGAAGAAATAGGCAGAGAACCTATGGCCCTGAGTGTCAGAACAGGAAACACAGTGCGCCCAGCAACAGTCTCCTTGGCCTTAACAGAGAGATCAAAATTAAGTTCACTGACTGAGACTAGCAACACAGACAGGTCATAATTGGGCACATTTGGGAGCACTGCCAAGGCAGACAGTTCATACTGGGACTTACTGACTGAAACTGGTGAGCCAGACAGTTTAGAATCAGACACATTTAGGGAAACTGGAGAGGCAGATAGTTTGTAATTTGGCTCACTTTCTGAAGCTGGCAAGACAGACGGTTCAACAGGTATATTTGGGAAGACTGACTTATAATTTGACTGGCTGATGGAATTTGGCAGGACAGACATTTGGAAACCAGACACAATTGGAAAAAACTGAACAGACAGACAATTCAGCATTAGAATTACTGACTGACCCTGGCAAAACAGACACACTTGACAAGACTGGACAGATAGACGATTCATCATAAAACTCACTGACTGAAACTGACAAGACAGACAGGTAGAAAATTGAACAGGTAGACAGCTTACGGTCAGATTAATTTCTTGAAACTGAACTGGCAGACAGTGTACACCCAGGCTCATCAGTTGAAACAGAACAGGCAGGTAGCTCAACATCAGACATATTTACTGAGAATGGACAACCAGAGAGTGCTTTCATAGTCTCTTTGGCAATGAAGGTGTTAACAGGGCATAGTTCATTAACAGCCTCTGTGGCTGTGATAAACAAGGTTGAGTGCTCACAGATGGTCTCTGGGGTCGTGATAGGCTGGTTTGAGAGTGCAAAGATGAACTCTTTGGTTATGACAGGGCTACTAGAGCATACAGAACACTCATTTACAGTATCTGGGATCATGACAAGAATAACGGGGCAGACAAAAGGTTCATAGACAGCCTCCTTGGCCAGCTCAGAACAGAACAAGGGTTCAGAAATGGGTTCCTCGGCTGGCTTAGAGCAATACAAGAGTTCATAAATGGCCTCTGTGGCCGGTTCAGGACAAGACAAAAGTTCACAGGCAGCCTCTGCGGCTGGGTTGGGACAGGATGGAAGTTCACAGACAGCCTCTATAGTCATGACAGGACAAGAAGAGAGTTCACAGACGGCCTCCATAGCCGTGACAGGACAGGTAGAGGGCTGATAAGTGGAAACCATTGACACCTCTGGAGGTTCTGCAGTGATTGCCAGCACCCCTGGAGGTTCTACAGCAGTAACATCAGGAAACAGGGAGGATTCAGTAATGGTCTCTTCGACCACAACACGACAGGCTGAAAGTGTATCGCTGGACGCCACCACCATGCAAGGAGCTTGTAGGAAACTTTTTCCTCGTCGAAGCAGAGACCAGGAGACGTTGGGATATCTGTCAAGCAGAAGTTACTCTTTATTGAGGAACGCGCTGTGCGTCGCTGTAGTCATCCAAGTCCAACCAAGGCAGTTTACTTGGTAGCTCATATACATTCAAGGGGGAGGGATACATAGAATAGAGGTGGAGACAATCTAAACAAAGCATGCAAATGCAGTGCAGGAATCAGCCCATTCCCTACATTTCCCAGCCATGATCTAATCAGCATAACGGTGTCATTCAAATGCATAGGTGCTAATCCACTCAGTCTGACAGTATCGCCCATACCTTTACATTATCATAGAGACAAAGGCGCCGCTGTATCTTGAGCTTATCCTGCCAAATGGTCAGGAAGTGCATGAAGACAAAAGGTTAATGTTACAGACACCTGGGCTGCCTGCCTTGATCTCCTTAAATTGTCATTATCTTTACCTCAAAATGTTAAATACAATATACTTCACCTTAGTATTTCATACGAGGTTATGTCAGGATGTAGGATCAGCAGATCTTAAACAGATTCTTAAATGTGTAATCCTACAAGCTGAAGCAAGCGCTGCCGCCTTGTGAGGTTCTGCAGCATATGCCGCCACCTCTGGAGATTCATCGGTGGTGTACGCGGCCCAGATACACCATAGAGCGACCCCCATTATGGGGAGCACTGCAGACAGGGGGATAAGTTTAGGAGCAGGAGGGCTAGAGGGAGCTGATTTGGGGATACCAGTGGCACGTGCAGACACCAGTGGTGTATCCCTCACACTGGATACCAGACTGAGATACCGAAGGACTGACCTAAAAGATTTGGGTGCAACAGACAGGACATGACAAGACTCCGGATGATGAGTTGTGACGTGACGCGATTCTAGTAGATCAGCTGAGACGTGATGTGACTCTTGTAGATCAGCTGAGAAGTGACGTGATTCTGGATGATGAGTTGTGACGTGGCGCAATTCTGGATGATCAGCTGAGACGTGACGTGACTCTTGTAGATCAGCTGAGACGTGACGTGATACTGGATGATGAGTTGTGACGTGGCGCAATTCTGGATGATCAGCTGAGACGAGACGTGACTCTGGAAGATCAGCTGAGACGTGGCGTGACTCTGGAAGATCAGCTGAGATGGGGCGTGACTCTGGAAGATCAGCTGAGACGGGGCGTGACTCTGGAAGATCAGCTGAGACGTGACGTGACTCTGGAAGATCTGCTGAGACGTGACAGGGCTCTGGAAGATCTGCTGAGACGTGACAGGGCTCTGGAAGATCTGCTGAGACGTGACTGCTGAGATGTGACAGGGATCTGGAAGATCTGCTGAGACGTGACAGGGCTCTGGGGAGTCAGACGAGACATGGCGTAGCTCTGGCAGACCAGATGAAACATACACAGGCTCACATATGGCAACTGTGGCGTGAATGGACTTTAATGCATCAGCCGCGATATGGTAAGTCTCAGGAAGGACAGCAATAACATGCATTCACCTCCCTTACACAGTGAATGCGGAGCCGACAGACAATAACGCAAAATCAAAAAAAAAAATTACTTAGGGATGAACGGGGTCCCTCACAAATTAGTCGTAATTTAAGTGGCAACAGCAAACAGGTATAGAGCAGGTGAGACAAAGAGTATTCCAGGGACAAGCGTGGCCGATCAGTGGCAAACAATATCCAGGAGGGCTAGGCTAAAGAATAATCCAGGGAAAACAGGCTATAGTCCAAGAGAGATGCAAACAGAATCCAAATGGCAAAGCGAGAGAGAAGTCCAAGACAGGCAGATAATCAGGAAACAGGCAATCAAAAAACAAGACTAGAACTGAACTCCAACTAGGACTGGGAACTGGCTCCGTAACATAGCTACGCTAAACAGCATAAATGCTAGCAATACTCGGCCGTGAGAGAGAGGAAGTCCATGGCTTATGCAGGGTGTGTGATTGGATACAGCAGTGTGTGTAATCAGTGCAATGGATAATGGGAAATGTAGTCCGGGGTGAAGTGCAACAGTTAGTGTGGTGCAAAAGTCCA
Source organism: Ctenopharyngodon idella (assembly GCF_019924925.1). Classification (NCBI taxonomy): domain Eukaryota; kingdom Metazoa; phylum Chordata; class Actinopteri; order Cypriniformes; family Xenocyprididae; genus Ctenopharyngodon; species Ctenopharyngodon idella. The sequence goes on along the minus strand of NC_067235.1, from coordinate 2,533,931 downwards.
TACAAAACAAAAGACAGAACTGGGATCGTGACACCAACACAGGAGAATACATCAATATGTTTATAAATATGCAAACTGTTCATCGCAATTTCAAAATAAAGTTTAAACCCTCGCTCTGATTTTTCATGTTTTGATGTCCACATGTTCATGTTCAAGAAATTACAGTGGCTGTAGCATCTCATAAAGAAGTGACCAAATATTAAAGATAATATGGACATTTTAATTAAATGTTGTTTGGCCAATATTAAACAAGGATTTGATCTGCCGTAGTTCAATTCACATTTATTTGTATAGCGCTTTTCACAATACATATCGTTTCAAAGCAGCTTTACAGAGAATGCATGTCAACATTACAATTTGGAGAATGCAGTTAGCTGTGGCAGTGTTGTCAAAAGTACCGGTACTTCGGTACCAAGTCGGTACTGAAATTTTGAAAATGTGATGATACCCGCATTTCTGTAGTATATTCGGTACCCACTGATAGGGCTGTGGCAGTAATTACTTGAATATGACACGAGTGAAGCACAAAGCTTTGTTTACAAAAGAAATAATAGGTTAGCAATTAAATGTGACATCGCAGCCATGGAAACATTTTGGTTCATGCCGAATGAGAGAGGTACGTGAGTCCATAAATTTAAGCTTTGTATTCTGTTTTGCGAATCGTGATCTGGTCACCCGATTATCGGAGAATTTAACAATATTCCATTAGATATTCCACTGAACATGGAATCTCTGTTTCTTTTCCCAAATCTTCACTCACGAAGGGGATTATAAACGTTTCTTTCTTTTGTTCGCATTTAGGCCTACTATAGGCTATTCGCATTCTTTACTGTGGTAAAGTAGAAAAAACACTGTAGGACAGAAACCTTTTTGCTTGCGCGTCAAGTTTATTTGTATAGCGCGTTTCAAACACGCTGATGATTTTTACTTTCGCTTTTTTCTGGCAGCGCTAAATCAAACACAGACTGAATGTCTTGCCCCTGCTGAAGATAAAACTCGCTCTTTGATTTTTTACAACAAGTGTCAGTTGCTTGTAACATCAGGAGATAACATGAAGATATTATTAAAGAGAAATGGAGTCCCTGCTCGTGTCCCACATCCCTCTCAAAGAGCAGAGCAGTAGGCTATATGACGCATCTTTGAGTGGAAATAAAAAAAATGAATGCTTTTAAATAATATTTAACTTTCTTATCATTTAGGTTACCATTATTTACCGATATTGACCCCTGTTGAAAAAAAACAGCATATGCTGGTTAAGGTAGGTTTTGAAGCTGGTATGCTGTCTGAGCTGGTTTATGCTGGTCAAGTGCTGGTCCTATGCTGGTCCTAAGCTGGTCCTGGACCAGCATGGACTAGCTCAAACCAGCATGCCAGCTTCAAAACCTACCTTAACCAGCATATGCTGGTTTCTTCAACATTACAAAATGGATGTTTGAGCATTTATTTATTTTTTTTATATTTCAAAATTTATTTAATTGAGGTAGCCTATATATACACACACAAACATACACACACACTCCAAATCATATTTAATATGTTTTTAAAATAGGCTATATAAAATAGTAAAATAGTTCCAACAGATTTTGCTGTGGTACCGAAATTGGTACCAAGAACCGTAAAATTTTCATGGTATTGGTACCGACTACCGGAATTTTGGTACTGTGACAACACTAATCTGCCGTAAAGTGTAACAACAACAATCACCAGGCTGCTGGTACCCTCTGCAGGCATTTGTTATAATACACAACGAACATAAGTTGATTGATTATATTATGTATTTTACATTATGTATTTTAACATTGTTCAATAAAACCAAATGATTACTTGCTTTTGATAATTTATTTGAACCAATTATTATTGCCTCATTGTTATGTTAATTTTAAAGGCTACTGTTCACTTAGGTCTATTTTTATTAATAAAAAAAAAAGAAAAAAAAAAAGATCTGATTACTCGATTAATCGTCAAAATAATTAGCTGATTAACGATTACCAAAACAATCGTTAGTGACAGCCCTAGATTAGTTAAAACATTTAAAAATGCACCTGCATTTTTTTTGCATCTTGTGACATTGTTTCATGTATACATTAAAGGCAGCTATGCTTTCTAGTTTTAACTACTGGATCATGTCTTTTTTTAGTCGAGTGGCATATAGTGGATTTAATTCAAAACTGCTTTCTAAAAAACCAGAGAAATTTAATTTTAGTGTTCTGCCCACTTACTCAACTGAGCTGCCATGTCATCTTTCCTCTTCTTGTAGATAAGTCATTATTCTAATCAGCTGGATCTTGTTCAAGACATCTGTGTATTTTCCATATGCAATTCTTCAGTCAGAGCTGATTAACACTGATTAACACTGATAGATGTACCCAAGATTTGCCTTTACAGCTTAAGACATACAATACATACGATGGGATGCTTAAAGAATGGCCATATATAGCAAACCTAATGCCAGTTTGAGTGTTTTACTATGTATGCATGTTGTGAATATTTGGTGTGCATTTAATATTCTTTTCCAAATGAGCTGTCTTTGTTACATATTTCTCACTGCTGCCAAATAAGTGACAAAAGAGCAAACTATGCTACAAATGACAGTCAGTCAAATCAATGCATTTGTATCAGTCAAGGAAATGTAGATGAGTTTCATTAAGGAGTGAGACAATGAGAAACAAAGGCCCTATTATGTGAGCTCACAGTTGGGGACATAAATGTCCAAATTAAAATGCATGCATTTACCACATAGCTTTGTGTCAGTACATATGAAACAGTCTCATTATACAGCTATATGACCTGAACTGTGTGGGGAAAATGTGCATATCAGTTTTTGGAAATGATATATTAGAGGTGATAACGTTTACCACACATACCACAAAGTTATTTCTCAATTTGTATATAAAACATATATACATTTTTAAGTGAAAAAATCATATTTATGATAACGTGCCCCTATTATGCTATTTAAGGGCTCCTAATTTTGTTTTGGAGTCAAAAAACACTTTAATTCTCATAAAATCCATTGCAGCATCAGCTATTTTCTCTCAGTGTCTGAAACGGTTCGATAAAGAATTCAGCCTCTCTAAACCAGTCTACTCTGCTCTGAGTGGTCAGATGGCCCAGTCTGTTGTGATTGGTCAACCACTCACAGTGCATGTCGGAAACAAAACGCTTATTACTATATCTGACTTTCAGCTTCAGATCTTCCTCAGCGCTTGATACACAGTAGCTGCGTTTACATGGACCCTAATAATCCGATTATAATCGGACTAGTGGCTCAGTCAGAATAAAAAATCAAATTGAAATTAATTGGCCAAATACGATTGGCCAAATCCTCCTAATTAGGACCCGAAATAGATAATTATTAAGTCTGCTCTTTAAAACAAAGAAAAGCAGCAATGTAGGAGAATAGTATGAGCAAACAGTGGGAAACTATATTTGTGCAGTGTTCACATGTCAAAAAAATCAACTCAGATTTGAAGCTTGTGACATAGCTTGTGTTCATGTAAACACGTTCACATCAAAAGGTGTCCATGTAAACGTAGCTAGTGATACGAACAGTAACGATGGCATTGGTTTTACCGTATCAACTCTATCACGAGTCTTCATCCTTTAGAAGCGCATCAAAGTGGATTTGCTTTCTCAGCTCAGAAAACAGTGTCTTCTTGTCGACACCATGAACCAAACTCTTCCAATCTCAGATACATCTACAGTGTTTGAGGGTGGGGCAAAGCAGATTCTGTTCAGCCAATGAAGAGCACAGGCTGGAATTATGCAAATTAGTTACAAACCTACGTAGGTTCAGCAGGAAGTGAGACTGGAATAACTGACGACTCGTTTCAGGCAGTTCAGAATTGCTTTTTTTCTTTTAGGAGAAAAAAACTCCATTTATCTGCACTTTAATCTGCGAAACATTGCAGAACTTTTACATTCACAAACAGCTCTATTACACACTACATAATATCCAAAATATCATAATAGGGGCACTTTAAATCATGCGTATTAGATTTATAAGCTTTAGATGGTCATGACAGGAGTTGTAATGTCAGATATACAGTAACTTTAACATGTAAAATGTAAAAAGTTGTTTAAAACAACTTTTTGGAACAAGCTGAAATAATTCTCTGTGGTCTTTAAACCAGAACATTCCTTTAAGCCTGGAGTCTGTTTAGAGGCTGAAATGGATCTTTGTGTTCTCATACTCTGAAGTTGCACTTCTCTGCTGTTTGTCAGTCAAACAAAGGCAGAGCTCAGGATGCCAAACAGACAGCACCACTGAATCTATCAGATTTCTGTATTGATCTCAAACTCAAAAGCAGACACAACTTTAACCAGTATGCAAAAGAACTTATTTAATCTTATTTCATACCAACACAAACACCCACTAAATCAAGTCATAGACATGCACATATATGCAAAAATAAGAGTCCAGTCCCGAGAATAAATATAGTCTTGTCATCCATTTCAAAGTAAAAACCCTACATTTATCAGAGCACTAAATACTAGCTGTATGATGGATATGTAGACACTCTGAACGCTATTATAAATGTTGTATAACTCAAATGCATCAGATTCTGTGACATTTCCTCTCAGGTCTAATCTAAGTATTGGATCTAATCTAAGATTCTGGTCTGCCACTTCTAACACCATTCTGCTGTATAATGAACCCAGAATTTATCTCACAAAATACAATATTTTTTCAAATTAACCCCAGTAATATCTCTAATTAAGTTAGCAGAAAGCCTGACTGAAGCATTGAAACTCAAGGGCGGAAGGGCAACATGATGAGATGTAAAGATCTTGAGTTCATACCGTTCTCATGGACAGATCTCCACAGGTGAAGTTAATTATACACCACTATCACTGAATATACTCTGTACCACTGTTTCATTAAAGGGTTAGTTCACCCAAAAATGAAAATTCTGTCATTTATTACTCACCCTCATGCTGTTCCACACCCGTAAGACCTTCGTTATAAGTCGTTATTTTGTTTTTTTGGTGCACCAAAAATATTCTCGTCGCTTTATAATATTAATATTGAACCACTGTACTCACATGAACTGATTTAAATATGTTTTTAGTACATTAATGGATCTTGAGAGAGGAAATGTCATTGCTGGCTATGCAGGCCTCACTGATCCATCAGATTTCAACAAAAATATCTTAATTTGTGTTCCGAGATTAACGAACTGACCCTTTAATGCATATTTAATTTATTAACAATAAATATGCATTTAAAGTATTAGGATTCCAAAAATAAAGGTTCTATTATTTACTCCCAGTATGCTGCTGTTTTTACCTTGGAACACAAAGGGCGATTTTTTGAAGAATCTTTATTTATTTATTTATTTATTTATTTAAATATATAGTGACCTATCATAGTGTCTATCATGCTTCATTTATTCATTCATTAATAAATATATTGAATACATCATACATAAAGGACCCTAAAAGTCATTCAGTATCTTTGTGTGATGAACAGACTGAAACATGGGTTAGGGCCAGTGAAAATCTTCCCCTCTACTGCACTATCTCAAATATTATCAGGTTTGATAGTATATAATATTCAATGGCCATGTCCAATCACAGAGTTGATTGCTTTCACAATGCTAAATTATTCATTTTCATTTGAGGATGCTATAACTATTGGTTTGGTCACAAGAGATGACTTTGACATTAATATATTAATAAATTCAGGTGCATTTACAAACATACCAATTATCCACAATAACAATCAAAAGGAAATAATACTGGTTAATCATTCTGCAGTATCATTAGTTAACCGATTACAGACCGATTAAAAAGTAAACTCAGTAGGGTCTATTTAGCACAAATCACGTTACGCATTTTATTTCAAGTCACACGTGAATCGTGCAAGTGCAAAAAAGTTAAATTATACACTTAACACACGGTTAAAACAAAGAAATCAAAGTTAACTTACTTTATGGTCATGTACTAACACTTTAAACACCAAAATGCCAACTGACATCCAAACAACAGACTGGAAGAACCTTCAAGGCACACAGCTGACCTTCTCTCAGCATTATTTGACTCAGTAGGCAGCAAACTATCAATAATGCCACCTACTGGAAACATTGGGAACTGATTTTTTTTGCTGCAGATTCATTTTGGTTGATAGTGTTGCCAGAGAAACGCATAAATCCGTGTCTGACGACGTGAACAGCTCTGGGCAGAACATGGGTTGCCATCTCGTAATTACGGTTACGACATGGCGTGAACACAGCATATGCTCGTCACTTTGGTTCAGGAGCAACTGTAAAATGCAGCTGCTGTTTGTTTGTGGCACTCGGTGACTGTCTGTCTACAATTCTGCATAGCCTTATGGAACGCTCTGATGACGTGGGATGTCTGTGTGGAGGTTTGGAAAAACATATGCTGACAGACAGGACACCCTATGCAATAGGGAATAATTGCAATGTCTGAATAAATGTTTTTTGGTCCTGAGACTTCCACAGAAGGTACATGTTCTTTTCTTGACAGGTGAATGCGTAACTGAGTTGAACAATAATAATAATAATAAAAAAATATATATATATGTGACGAGCAGGGCGGGCGAGAGCCGTGAGGGAACGGCGCGAGGCCGGTGACGCGAGAGTTAACGAGCTCCACCTGTGAGGCGCACCGGCCTCGAGTCTCTCACGGAGGAGCTCCGGAAGCATAAAAGGAGGAGCGACGACAGTGAAGGACGAGAGAGGACCAGGCCTGGACTTTATTTTGTTTTATTATGTTTGTGTGGCCGGTAGACGTCCGCGAGGGTCTGCCGGCATTACTTTTCTTTTGTTCTTTGTTTAGTTTATTAAAGTTTTATTGTTTGAATGTTCGCCGGTTCCCGCCTCCTTCTTCCCCCATCATACGAACTGTGTTACATTGGTGCCGAAACCCGGGAGGAAGGAGGGACATGCTGTCGGAGAGCCCTCGCTGCTGAGGGGGATCGCGGTGCTGCGGAGTTCGGGCAGCGCGGGAGTGAAGACCGCGAGAGGCTGCCCGAGGCGGTGGTACTGGAGCCTTGTGAAAGGTGGGACGGAGACCCGGATGCCGTGCTCCTGGGACGAGGTGGGGTGGCTGCCGTCCTGGAGGGAGCGGAGGAATGCCGTCGTTTGCCGTGGGCCGGAGCCTGCTGCCGTCCGCCATGAAGGGGAGGAGCAGGGAACGGCGGATTCGCTGCCGGCTGCCCTCAGCCGGAGGAGCCATCGCCGGCCGCCAGGAGGCGGTCGAGGATCGGGCCGTCCACCGAGCGTCCAGTGCCATCGCATGGCACCGCGAGGAAGAGCCTCTCGGCAGGCTGAGGACCGAGCGGCAGTGTGTCAGGGAACCGGACCAAGAATTTTTTTTTTTTTTTTTTTTCCTCTCTTCCCTCTCTCGTTCTGTCGCTCCCCTTGCTTCCGTCTCCTTTCTCTCGTCTCGTCTGTCCTTACCCCCAGGTGCTGCGGCCGCCGAGACAGGCCCCGGGGGGGGAGTAGAGCGCAGTCTCGGGAGTACCCCCCGGCCTGCGAGGGGCGATGGGGGTATGTGACGAGCAGGGCGGGCGAGAGCCGTGAGGGAACGGCGCGAGGCCGGTGACGCGAGAGTTAACGAGCTCCACCTGTGAGGTGCACCGGCCTCGAGTCTCTCACGGAGGAGCTCCGGAAGCATAAAAGGAGGAGCGACGACAGTGAAGGACGAGAGAGGACCAGGCCTGGACTTTATTTTGTTTTATTATGTTTGTGTGGCCGGTAGACGTCCGCGAGGGTCTGCCGGCATTACTTTTCTTTTGTTCTTTGTTTAGTTTATTAAAGTTTTATTGTTTGAATGTTCGCCGGTTCCCGCCTCCTTCTTCCCCCATCATACGAACTGTGTTACAATATATATTCATAAACAATAAAAAGAGAGAGAGAAAGAAATAAAAAATAGGATTAAAATGTAGTTATATATGGCATATATGACACTGTTTTTGAATTTTTTAACAACTTTTCTGTATGACAGAGTCTAAAAACTACAGTAAATAAACAACAAACATGCAAGTGTCTAGATTCAAATGTAAAGGGGCCTCATTTATAAAATGTTGCGCAGAAACCGTCCTAAATTTGATCTTACGATCATTTCTTAAATGTGCGTGCATGTGATTCATAGAATGAACGTACACACAGAAAACAAGCGTACGCCTCTCTTTCAGATGTGAAATCTATAAATCGCAAATGATCTTGAACTTGCGCGCAGCTGAAGGTTTCAGTTCTCCGCGTTGTAAACGACACCTAATTAATGTCATTTACATATAAAAGATCAACAGTCATCGTCCAAATCCTTGGCGAGCAGCAAGAATAGCTTAGATTTTCAAAAACCTGCAGTAATCTGACCAGGAAAAGTGTGCATGTCTGCTCAGACCCTGACGTGACGCTAAGCACTTTTCCACGTCAAAGACCGTTTTAATAAATATGAGCATTGGTGTGGATTTAAGCGTACGCACACTCTAAGATCAAATCTGTGTGTACGCACGCTTTATAAATGAGGCCCGAGATGTTTGTGGAAAGAAAGAAAGAAAGAAAGAAAGAAAACATAACTATGTGCTATCATTATTGAAAAGTGTTATTTTTTTATCATTTGAGACAAAGACTTCACACATGTGGATATAGAAAATCTGCATTTCAGATGGACATCAATAATGAAGCTCAACAGAGATCTGCTTGTTTTATCTGCAGATATTCAAAAGTTGTAATGTGGACGTCTGGCCATGACCTGGATTAAGCTGGGATGCAATCAACAGAAATAGGAAATCAATCTTTTTGATTTATGCCCTGGGCAAAAGTTATAAAGCCCAACCTATCTAATTATTTATTTTACAAAACACAATTCATATTGAGAGCAGGGGTATCAGATAAATTAATACAGGGTTTCTACAGGTTTCATCAAATCTAATTGAATGCTTTTTAATGCCTTTTTAATGCCAATTTTTAAATTTTAATGCCATATATATGTCGCTAAATGTCGATAGATGATGACATACGGCAATTAGAATATTCATCATGTTGTTGTATTCGCATTCTGCCAAGTGTCAGCCCAACATTTGTTTGCTTCTCTGGTGCTACCCTTTTTGCTCACATAATATATTTTAATACAGCCAAATTCCCAATAAAATTGTTTTATCTATACATTTTTCTGTTTTTCTTGTCAGACAATATGAAATGGTGACTGCATAAATCGGTCATTCGCTTGTACGAGTAAAACAGTTGCTTGTCTGGAAAAAAAAATAGGATATATATTTTTTTTGTGTGTGTAAACATAAATTTGTTCTGAAGCAATATCCTTTCAGAATATTGCAGCTTTGACATAATTATGTAAATCTGCATATTTGTGATAGATAACAACTGCATTAAATAATGTTATGAGATTGTTTTAAATATTTTTTGAAAATACAAATAAGAAATGTTGGGGGGAAAATGATACTTTTAAAAATGAAACTAAACCACCAGTAGGTGGCAGCAAGTAACTGTCTTAATGAGTGAGTCATTGAGTCATTCATTCAAACGATTCATTCCAATGGCTGATTCAATCAAGAATGAGGCAATTGTTTATGAATGGATCATTTAATCTTTGACTCGACCGATTCGTTCAAAACGCTGAATCTTTTAGTAATGAAAACGGCTGAGTGTTGTGCTATGGTACTGCTGTGATCTGTGTTTGAAACTATTTTTGCTGCTAAAATAGAACAAAAACAGTCAATGTTCCTTCCAAAATATGACTTAAAAATTCCAAAAGTGACAAGTAGTTAATATTAACTACTTGTTAATTGAACTGTTGTATGAAATCAGTGTCACATTTTTAATCGTGATGGTAGCCTATTTAGGAAAATAGCAGTCTTGGTTGTGTGATTTTGCTTACCAGTATCAAGTTATAAAAACTCCACATTTTTAATATTTACCACAGTATGTTTAACCGAGTTTCTTTTTATGTGCGCTTCGCTCATGTTTACATTTCTCCTCGGGATTGTGTGCGAGCCTCAACAGTGCAACCTTGTCACCGTCAGTACATTATACAGACTATTATTATCCACTGTCGATCGCCACTAACACTAAATGTAGTAAAATCAGTCATTCTCGCGTTTTGGTGACTCCCAAGTTGTTGGTTTTTTTTTTTTGTTTGTTTTTTTTTTTTTTTTGGTATTGACGTTTTAATCAGGTCCTTGCCCGGATGGGAAAGTAAAATTCTCTTTCACTTGCCCCTTCAAAAAAAATCCACTTATCCCGGACTAATGGACAAGCATTAATGTCGAGCCCTGACATGTTAAACCAGCACTAAAATCCTGATTTATAATCGAGACGTTGTCTGACAAAAATCACCATACTGTAGCAAAATTGTACAGGTATTTAATTAATTTATGGGTGAAATATATGAATATAATAAATCATAAAGCTTTATGATTAATTATAATACATATACCGACCCAAGAGGGAATTATACATATATTGTGAATTAATTACAACGAATTATAATCAATTACATATATGATTAGTTCTGGTTTGATAATAATTTAGAGAAACTATTAGTTTGTCCAGCAAACCGTTAGCTCCTCATAGCCGATTATAAAAGGAAGGTTTTTCTCTGGCCACGAGAAAGACTTCCTATTCTAGCATCAATGCGTAAAGCAAGGATACTGGATCGAAACGTTAAAGTGACCTGGGTTTGTTGAATGAGCAAAAAAACAATCGAGCATGAATATAATGTATTTAATATATGAAACTACGGATACAGAGACTATACTACTAGACATACACAAACAATACACATATATAGAAAACGAAAGTAAAGTCAAGAAAACAGAGGTGATCAAAGGAATGGCAACTTACTAACAGTTAAAACCTTTGAGAGCCAGCAAGGAAACTCAGCTTACACATCGAGCTTAAAACGCTTTGGAAAGAATGGTTCTATACTTGCATAGGTTCAGGTGCTGTGATTGTTTCGTGTTTCTGCAGGAGTTTCGGTGCGTGCGGCTGAAGCGATTGGTCCTTTTCCGAGAAGGTGTTCTTCGGCGGGTTTTCAAACAAGGGTTTAACTTAAGAGTAAGATAACTGGAAAATAAAGAAAAAGAGTCCGTCTCCTAGGCGATGAAGAGTGAAGACTTCGGGCGACGGATGAAGAGGGTTTGACAAAGAAACTTGTTGCCAAAAAGATGGTCGTCCCGAAGAGGGGGGCGCGTGATGGAAGCGCGGTTGCCGAGACGTCCAGGAGAGACGTGTGTGAAATGGCGAGGGACAATCAAGAGACAAACGAGAGACGCGTGTCGTTGTGTTTTAAGGACAACAGGCCAGAACTCCTCTTTGGGTACATCAGCCAATGATGAGGGTGCGATTTTGGCGGGCAAACTCTTTCTTTGTCTCCATTTATGACCTAATTTGCATGGTTTATGAAGTGTCAGATCTGAGTACATTTTCTTCAAAGTACCATTAAAAATAGAAGAATGCATTTTACAGTCATGTGACATACATTTTCAATTAGAGCATAACGAAATCTTTACAATGAGACCAAACTTGTCAGATGGCAAAGACAGAAAGGGGGAGATACAGTTTATACTTGGGTTTTATCGTTTAGAAGAAAACTAATACAACTACAGTCATAGCTAAGCTTATATACTAGGGATAAATACATGCACCTTTAAATACAGCGACGGGTACACTTTGGCACAGTCAAAATAGGATAGGAGGATAAATGTACATTCACAATCTCCATGCGTGTTTGTGAGTGTCTGTATGTGTGTGTGTATTGGGGTTGTGGCCAGTGTCTGTGACCACATGACCCTTAGTCCCACCAGGGTGACTCTTTGAAGTCCCTGGAGCTGGTGAGAATATGTTCTGTTTTTCTTTACTGGGGTAACAAAGGTGCCAATGGGGCAATTGGTCCCGGACTTGCCGGAGCCGATTTGTGATTTACACGCACAGTTCAGGAGGCTAAAAGCATTCTGAAGATTCTAAAGTTGACGGGCAGATCCGATTTTGAACAGACACTACAATACACATAAGATACACATAAGATAAAGACATGTGCTGTGATTTTGGCTATATGTACACGTAAAATGATCACTCAGGTTAGAAGCAATAGTATCTATTTTATTTGTTCTCTGACAGAGCGCACATCCTCAACTGAATGCGCTGCTGAACCAGAGAGGTGCGCCTGCGGCAGGAAAGCAAGATCTCGCGCTCGTGCGGTAGTAGGGGTCTCGGAAGCTGGATCAGGTTAACAAGTCGCTATATTCGTCACAACGCACTTTCTTAGAAAAAAAAATTGCAAAAGGGGTCTGAAAAGGCGCTAAGTTGGCAACACTGATGCAGCCTTCCGTCTCCAGGTCACAGCCCGCCGCTGTCCAAACCGGCGTTACGGCAATTTTGCACTGGCCGGAGGCAATTACCAAACTGGCTCTGTGTGCGTATCACACCAATGTACATATTTTGCGACAGCAAATCAAAGTTATTAATTATTTAGGCTTTATTCAAAATTAACTGGTAGTATTAATTTTCTTCAAAGCTAAAAATTTAATGCCTGTAGAAATAAAATGTAATGCTTTTTAATGCCATTTAAGGCCTTAATTTTCGCAAAATCCATTTAATGACTTTTAATGCTTTTTAATGCCCCGCGGATAGCCTGTAATATGAACAATTCTCGCAGAGGCTGCAGAGCTATATTATTAATTAAAATCATCTTATCTCATATATTCTCTTAGATGTTGCACCAAACTTACAATCTGCAATCCCTGAGCCTTGACCACAAAATTCAGCCTTGACTGCTATCCATGTTTTTGATGTAAAACAAGTCTTTTTTCTCATTAATCTATATAGATTTGAGTGTTCTCCATGTCTCCCATCAATGAACGCAATGATTGCATACATGGCAGTTGAAGACCTCCAGTTTGCAATGATCGTACATATGGAGCTTGTCACCTCCTGTTAAGCACATTTTTCATCATTGTCAGCAACAGATGTCAGGAAATCTCAGCGCCCCCTGACGGACTTCTGAAGGAGCCTCTCAGTTGCTGTCCGGGGAAACACTGCAGCTGAAGAACTCTGACATGCTGACCTTGAGTGGAACCACTGCATGTGACTGAATATTGTGCTGAGCTGAGAACTTTAAAACTGTGAAAGATGAGCAGTGTATTTGCTTCTAGCAAATAGGAGTTTGCTTCTGCCATAGAATAAAAAACTAAAAAGGTAATTGTGACTTTTTATCTCACAATTCTGTCTTTTCTCTTGCAACTGCTAGTTTATATCCCACAACTTTTTTCTTAGAATTGTGAGTTTTATCCCCAGTTTCACAGACAAGGCTTAAGTCTAGTCCCAGACTAAAATGCATGTTTGAGCTGTTTCAACTGAAAGCAACTTTCACTGATATATCTTAAAATACGTCAGTGCCATTGTTTTGTCTAAAGATAATTCTGGCTTCATCTAAGCCCTGTCTGTGAAACCAGGCCATAAACTCTCAATTGCAAGAAAAAAGTCAGCTCACAATTCTGACTTTATAATTCACAATTGTGAGTTTAAATCTTTCAATTCTGACTTTTTTTCTTGCATTTGTGAGTTTATATCTTACAATTCTGAGGAAAAAAAAAGAAAAAAGAAAAAGAAAAAACATCAAACTCGCAATTGCAAGAAAAATATCAGAATTGGCTTCTTCCCTTTTTATTCCATTTTTATTCTGTGGTGAAAACAAGCTATTGTAAATGCTTGAACTGATAGCTTTTTTCAGATCTTATTAGCGATACGTTCTCATTGAGATGTGCCACTGGTTTTGTAACACAACTGAGAATTTTCACTGCTTTGAGTTTGATAGGCTAGTCGTGGTACTGTTTGATCTCCAACAGAGATGTAAAGAACCCGACTAATTGTACTTTGTTGCAATAATTATTATTTTGGAGAATTTGTTATTTAGGTGAGTGCTGTTAAATCTGAATGCTTGTATTTTTACTCTAGATATCTTGTACTACATTGGGAACATAGTTCACTTTCCATCATGACTTAAATTTTTACTCTTACAATTAATTTGTTCATCTTTCTGATAAAAACTAAATCAAATCATTTTTCTTCAGACTGTGTGCTATAAAAGTTACCAAAACACTTCTAATAATGGTTATATTATAAGACACACGGTTACTGTGGTTATAGAAGTTTTGAACCTTTTTGCTTTGCTTAAGTTTTTTTTTTATTTTATTTTTTATTTAGTTTTACCATATGTATTGGCTACAGATTACAGTACACAATTTTCATTATGTTACATTTGTATGTAAAAATTTTTTTTTTATATGTATTATACATCAAATTAAACAAGAAAACAAGAAAGTTTTGAGGTGTAAAAACTTTGGGTTAATTGGGTTTATATATATATATATATATATATATATATATACTTATATATACACATAAGAGGTATAAGGTACGAGAGGCTGTGCTGTATCATGAATAAGTCACAGCTGAAGGGCATTGTTAGGCACGACACAAAGTGGAGTAACCCCTTCAGCCGTGACTTATTCACGATACAGCACTAGCCTCGAGTACTTTATTGCTTTTATAAAACGGTTACCACACAATACAAATATTAAAGCCAAAAAATAAGTATCAATGCAATTTTCATGAAGTAAAATCACTAAAAGCCTTCCTTCTGCCGGAAAAAAAATAATCCCTGACCGTGAACAGCAACAGAAGTTACATTGTTACGCCATTAGATGGCAGCAAAGACTGTCTTTATGAGTGTGTCAGTCAGTAGCGAAGACTGTTACATTGAAAAGACTGAATTGTTGTGAACACAGAACAAGACGCAACTGACAAATGCTTTGACTAGCGCTGTCAGTCACGGGAAAACCCCTTAACTGTTAAAAGGACAAGATAACACATCGGACATTTAAACACATTTTTTATTATGAACATAGGACTGACCTGAAGGAAAATTCTAAATCCGTATGCAGGTAATAAACTCGCTCACTCGATCTCTTTCTCACAGTGATCTTCTACATAATACAGTAAGCTTCAAAGAACAATATCAATTGAGAACAAACAGTTTGCTAAGAGTGGTTGCTAAGGGTGATGTGTAGTGATACACAGAACCGTTGGGTGAAGCGGTCATAGCTGTGTTTTATCGTGAATAAAACACAGCTATTGACCAATCAGGATCAAGGACAGGAACTAATATAATATATAAACCCGATTAACCCAAAGTTTTTACACCTCAAAACTGGTCTTTGTCCTGTAATTTCTTTGTATTTGTAGACCGACTTAAAAATGAAAATGTTACCTACAGAGGATGGTGGTAACTTTTGATGTAATTTCACCCCTGTGGTTTATTTCTGATTCGTTAAACTCGTGGTATTAAAACTGTTACTGCAATTTATCTCAGTAAACTGTACTAGTCTGAAGGTTTTTGTAAACTTGCTGGAGAAAGTAACAAGTTCTACAGTACATACATGTATTCCGATGCCGTCATCGTCTCAATATGTAGCCCTATCTTAATAATACATGTACATACAGTTATCCTTTCAACCAGCATAAAGCAAACAAACTGGAAGGATATTGAGAGTCTGAAAGATGCTGTCATTTCTTCTCTTCACGTGTCGTCATTTAATCTTTTCATGTTTTTAATCTCCTCTTTACTTCCATTTCCTGACCCTGCTTTGAACCCAAGCCTGTTCCCTAGTTACCTGCCAGAAAAGCTCAATAGAAAATACCATCTGAAATGTTCTGGTTACTGGAGTTCATAGGCCATTCCATCTGAGGGCACCTGGCCCTGGTCATTAGAATCGCATGGGGTTTTAAGGTCAAACCGGTGTGCTGCTGTTATTGCTCGCTGTATTTCAGGGGATTTGTATGAGGTTGTTTTGTGCAAACCTTGACTTCAGCGAACCGTGAGGTGGCCACTATTGAATCAGATAGACCTCCTGCAGATAAAATGCTATATAAATATAGATTGCCATGTCATTCAATGGGAACTTAATCCACAACCATGACCTGGAGACAAGCTATTCTCAGAGCACCAGATCTCCTAAGAATGTCTTTGTTTGTCACACAAAGCCGGGTGTGTTAATCCGGATAGATTGCCTCGCTGCCTTTAAATCACTTTTGACAAATCAAAAAAACAAGGTTTGTTGCTTTGGTGCTGTGCAAACAGGAAAGGGATGTGCTATTAAAATCAAGAAATGATCGAAAACATTTAATTATCAGACAGACAATACAAGATCACTAAGTATACAACATATAAAACCCTATATAGGGTAAAGTGATTCTTTATTAATACAAAATCTACATTTTGACAGCTTCTAAAGCCTTTGAAGATGTACAAATGGTTACAAATCTTGTGAGATTCAAAGAATACTGAATTGATATAGGTTGGTTTTATTGTATTTATAATAAATGACATTAATTAAGCATGTCTAATGACATTTTATTTAACCCACTTTATGCATGTTCATAATTTCCGCATCATTAAGTATAAATATTAATAATATGAAATGAATTGAAATTGGGTCATTTCTGTAGCATAATTCAACTAATTATTCTTAGTGTCCTTGTTGCATATGTTACTTACTGTAGTTATAATAGTAAATAATGTAATTATATGCAAATAACCCTAAACCATGCAAATACATACATGCAAATAACCCTTAACCGAACCCTATAGTCAGTACATGTTGTTAATTAATATTACTCAGTATTTAAATGTGTAAATACACTGTAACAAGGCCACCTTAAGATAAAGTATATATAAAAAATAAAATAAAATAAAAAATCAATAAAGAAAATCAGTCATAATGATGAACAACATATACATCTTTAAAGAAAAAAAGCACTGCGTTTCGTCAACACCTTTGCTCGCTCTACATCCTCAAGGTGGTATAGAACGGAACATTTCTAGGTACAGATACTAGTGAAGTGAGAGGATTATTCATGGGAAAGTGTGTTTAGGGGATTCAGCCCCCTCACTTGCATGGAAAAGCATTTTCTTATTATTCACAAGCGCCTCAGGTGACAAGTGTACTCTCTTTACACTCTCCTTCAGTCCTGTAATATTCCTGTTGATGTCCTCTACCTCATTTAAAGTAGAAACATGTACCAAATATGACAATTATATGGAATATCATAAACTTTAAGTATGTATATGCACAATGAAAAAAGTGAAATAATATTGATAAAGGGAGAGTAGAAGAGTCAAATGCTAATTTTAGCATTATAAATAAACGTGTTCTGCAAAACAAAGACTTTTCATTCTATGTTTTACTGATTGTAAGGGATGCACTTTAGATTTTATATTTATTTATTAATTATTATTATTAATTTTTATTTTTTATTTTAGTCACTGACATGTTCTTAAATTTCTCATGCACAATGTCATGTGTAGACGCATTAATTTGTTCTTACCCTCTTTCTAATGTTGATAAAAGTATTCTCAGGGAGCTTGTGCCTGCAGGTAGTAATTAGCATAATACAGTACATTTCTTAACATATATATATACACACACACACACACACACACACTTCACATTTCGACGCACATGCACCCGGCCATCCATGTGATGTAAAAGAAAACGTGATTCATCAGACCAGGCCACCTTCTTCCATTGCTCCGTGGTCCAGTTCTGATGCTCACGTGTCCACTGTTGGCTCTTTCGGCGGTGGACAGGGGTCAGCATGGGCACCCTGACTGGTCTGTGTCTATGCAGCTCCATACACAACAAACTGATGCACTGTGTATTCTGACACCTTTCTATCAGAACCAGCATTAACTTCTTGAGCAATTTGAGCTACAGTAGCTCGTCTGTTGGATCGGACCACACGGTCCAGCCTTCGCTCCCCACGTGCATCAATAGCCACGTTTACATGTACACTTTTTTGTCATTCCGATTAAAATCATTCCGATTGAAAGATTCGGTGGAGTGTTTATATGAGACGTTATCTAATCCGATATATGGTGTTTACATGCACCGGGGCTTTCAATCTGAATGACTTTGTGACATGCGCACATTAGCTTATGTCCTGTTTGCTGCCTTGTATTCCTGTCAACATGGAGTTCCATTATTTCTTATGCGTGATAATTTTATGTATAGTGTTGCTCTTAATCAAGCAACAGCGGTAAATATGTAGCATATTACTCCTGGATGGTATGAGGAAAAGACGGGAACAGGAAGCTGACCTGTTTGGTGGCTGTGCATCTCTAAAGAGCGTCTCAATACTACCCCTCCCTCCTCCGTAAAGCAGAAGCGTGTGGATGAAGGTCCGAAGTAATGATTCATTGAGTTCCTTCAGTTGCTAATGAGCCTTGGCCGCCCATGATCCTGTCGCCGGTTCACCACTGTTCCTTCCTTGGACCACTTTTAATAGATACTGACCACTGCAGACTGGGAACACCCCACAAGAGTTGCAGTTTTGGAGATGCTCTGACCCAGTCGTTTAGCCATCACAATAAGGAGAGTCTTTAGGCAGGACGGGAAGCCTCCAGGGCGGTGCCAGTGGTACAGGGATCCAGGGAGGTGCGGGCAGTTCTGGGGCCCAGGGTGGTGCTGGCAGCTCAGGGGGCCAGGCCGGAGCCGACAGTTCAGGGACGGCTTCCTTGGCTGTTGACGGGTAGACGGCTAGACCCCCCAACACCCCCCTCTGGAACAGACTCTGGAGCTGGTATTGGCTCTGACCAAAAGTCAATTAACCATAAGTCCTCCACAGGTTCTGGAGAGGACTCATTTTCAGGTGTGGCCATCATGGGACGAGGCTCTGGAATGGTGGCCATATTGGGACGAAGCTCTGGAATGGCGGCCATCTTGGGATGAGGCTCCGAAATGGCGGCCATCTTGGGACGAGACTCTGGAATGGACTCAGGTGTTGGAGCAGATTCCGGAGCGGTGGGAGTGGGAGGAAACCCACGCTGGGCAGCTGGTGTTGATAGCACTGTGGTTTTCCAGCACCCTCTCCACAAACTCAGTGAAACTCCCCGGAGGACCCACACTGGATAGGTGTACCTTCCACTCCTTGTTTAAACTGGTCAAGTAGAATATAATAAGCGAACGGTCTGGAAAATGAGTGAGGTACGGCAGCTGTCGAAACGTCCAGGTGTGGGCCTCGAGTGACTGCTGTTTTTGGTCCATACACATCAATTGGACTCCAGGTAGGTCCATCTTTCAGTCTGGGTCTAGCTTTCTGTCAAGATGGGTTGTAGTATTTAAATCGCACAACAAAGGATATATCTTCAGGAATCTTTACTGGAGTAATCCAAACAAGGAACAGGGGAAATAACCAGGAAAATAAGCTACAAAAACACCATATAACGATAAACAAAGCTAGACAAAGGACAGACTGAAACTGAAGGCTTAAATACACAGCAAACAGAGGAGTTAACGAGACTAAATTAACAAGACACACCTGAACTGAACACTAATTAATCAGTGAC
Organism: Ctenopharyngodon idella; assembly: GCF_019924925.1. NCBI lineage: Eukaryota > Metazoa > Chordata > Actinopteri > Cypriniformes > Xenocyprididae > Ctenopharyngodon > Ctenopharyngodon idella. The sequence goes on along the minus strand of NC_067235.1, from coordinate 2,514,536 downwards.
CTAGGATACAAACAGGCAGGCACACAAGGAGAACTGAAACAGTTAAACTCATACATGAACAGAACAGGGAAAGATCAAAAACCAAGTCAAAACAGATATAACCCTGACAACTGAATGAGACCCAGTGTATTTTTTTTTTCAGGAGATACAACACATCTATAACACTTTATATAGACAAATTCTGAACCGCACAGAAATATCTTTTTATTTCTTTTTCATAACTTGCCTTTGTTTGCTAAGGGTGGTTTCCAGTGTCATGGGAAGATTTATCTTTGAAGCTCATGAGGCAGAATGTTTGTTCTGTATTTCAATTAGCCAGCAGCCCATAAAATTAAAAATATACTGCTAACAGCTGTAAAGACACATAGCAATATCATAAAAAAACAAAAAACTTGTAACCAATGGCACAGACGCTTGGATACACACAGGAAACCCCTTTAACATATTTTTTCGACATGCAGGGTACTCCATTGCTTTCAATGAAAAACCTTTGGCGTCATACACAGACTACAATTTTTAGGCAATGATTGGGTTATAATTTTTCCATTATGACTATGAGCTGATGTGTGACTCAATTTCATCAGCTAGCATAATTTTATTTAAATTTATTTATTTTTTTATTTATGCTATTTAGAAACATTTGAGCATGTAACACAACCCCACCCCTAAACCTACCCATTTGTGTATTATTTAATAGCAAACACAGGATATAACAGGCAGTTATGACTACAAACACAATTTATTCCAAAAAGTACAAATATTCCAAGTGTTTCGAGGCCAAACATTTGATTTGTGTGAAGAAAAGCCCCAAGTGCGATCATCATATCCATCCATCATAGATCCTGTTCACACATTCAAAAATTGCTACCCGAAGAAGCATTACATCAGCTTTGATAGTGAAATGGCACTGGCTCTCATATGTTTCGTGACTGATTCCATCATTACGTCAGCTTTGATTGTAAAATGGCACTGGCTCTCATGTGTCTCGTGACCGACTGTGTCATGCTAAAGAGTTAGGTGTAATACTTTTTTAGTTGTTTAATAGTGTAATAGTTGTTTGTAATACTTTTATACTGTTTTTGGTCAGTTTTTGCAATAAATACCTGTGACTGTACTTTTATTTGCCTGTTATGTGTTTTATATTGTTGAGAAGTGGGTAGATTTAGGGTAGGGGTAGGGGTAGGGGTGGGGTTAGTTGCTCCAAATAAAAGTATAAATATTTATAAAATATTCTACTTTTACAAATGCAAAAAAATTAAATGCGTTTTGATCTGACGCGTAAGGCAAACAACTGAAAGCAATTATGCTAAAGAGGTACACTGTGCATTAAAGGGCACCTATTATGCAAAATCCACTTTTACATGGTGTTTAACATAAATGTGTTGGCAGTGTGTGAACATAACCACCCTACAATGATAAAAATCCACCCACTCCTTTTTTTAATCCCCATTGAACCAAAGCAGTCTCATTAGACATGGCATTTTGATTCTGACGTCACACTGCTCAGGCCCAGCCCACAGTCACTGACTGACAGTCCTGCGTTACCATAGTTTCCGCCCTAAGCGAACATAAGAATCTTCCTTTTCTCCCAATAATCGGAGCCATGAGGACAAAGTGGATTGGTTTTATTTTTGAACAGAAAAACAGGTTTCGCTAAAAAGTTGTTACTCAAGGATGGATCGCTACCAACTGTTCGTGATCCATCTTATAGTCTCCAGAGTGATTACGGCAGCAATGAAGGTTCATCTTCTTCTTTTAAGGATATAAAGTTGACCAGTTTATTAAACACCCCCATCAAAAAAAAAAAAAAAAAAAAGAATAAGGTGTGTATATATTTGTTTACTGTTAGCTGTAACAAGTGTTTTTGTGTAATTTGCTGTGTATGTTGATGATAATGCAAGGGAGAGAGAGAGTCTATGAATGAGACTTTAACTCTCTGGGGTCGGGAAACGTGCCGGCGCGTTTTGCGGGATTTTTTCACATTACAGCAAAACAGACTTAGAATACTCCGTCATTTTTTGTCATAGAGACATAAGTAATATATCAATTGAAACTATAGAATATCTTCTTTTATTTGTGTACACTCAGAGTAAAAACAAAATGTTGTACTTTTTGCAAAATAAAGACAACTAACATGATGCGTGATCTGTCGTCTCCCTCTGAACGAAGTACAATCTGATAGTTCTCAGAAAATTAACTGTAACTTAGTGAATACTAATCACAAAAAAATTAGACTTATGTCTAAAGAAACGTTGGAATGTCAGGTTTTTAAATCGTGTAAGTCAGATCGAAAACAAATATTCTGTTTATGTAATCTGTATGAAAACAGAGCCATGTCAGACGCCCGTGATTCAGCTCATTATCCGCTAATGCGGCCACGCTCACGGAGCGAACGCTATTCAGACGCAAATTCTGAGGCAATACATGTATACATCATTGCAATCGTGTATTTATTGTCTTCAAAAGTGTTTATCTGCATGTTATAGCCATGGTTAGCAATCTCTGGAAGCCTCTGTTATTTCCTGGAATGTCACATGGCCTGTTCTTCTTTAGAGTAATTTGTGGACTAAAGGTGCACAGAGCGCCCTCTGGCTGCAAGTATGAATTGAAAACACAGTATCCAGCGCTCATAGTGATGACAATAAATATTGAATAAATATTACTCCTCTGTATAGAAAATTGACATAAACATATGAGAATCCATCAATATTTCTCCAAATGTGCATGCTTTTAAGCTAAAAGCCTAGATGAAATGCCATAGAGCAGTGTTTCTCAAACTTTTTACACCAAGTACCACCTCAGAAAATATTTCTCTCTCCAAGTACCACCATAATGACCAACATTTAAATACAGTAGCGTAGTAGGCCTAACTATTCAGCTAAAATTAAAAATCGAGGCAATTTATTCCAAATAAGTATATTTATTATTGTTAAACACTGTAAATGCACAGTTTGAACATCAACACTGCACTTACATACAGGAAAATAAATAAAAAAATAATTAAATTAAAATGTATTGAACCTAAAAAGTTGAATAAAAACTGTACTGTACTTTAAATGTTTAAATAAAAATGAACTTAAATAAAGATCAAATTAAAATGTGTTGTACTTAAATGTTAAGTAAACAATTTACTGTACTCATTAAAAAAACAACACAGGCTGTATGTGTAATTGCAAGTAACAATAACAGCTGTAACATAACTGTACTAAAGTCAACCGAAGCCTGCTTTGATTATGGGTGTACCACAGGATTGAATGGTGGACTTTGAATGCTTCAGTTCATCATGTTTTCGTAAAAAACCCCACTGGTTTGTCCTTAAGTGCCGTGTGTTTGGTTGTTAGATGTCATTTGAGATGCGATGGTTTCATACATTCATTGCTAAGAACTTTGCCACATAACACACACTGCGGCCTGGGCTCGTTCTCTCTCCCGCTACAAATAAATCCAAATTTGATGTAGTTTAAGTCATAATTTCTCACTGTTTTGTACCGTTTGCTGCTGCTAGCAGATGCTCCGGCGACATCACCGGCGCTATCAAAGCCACTGTTAGCACCTGTGCTCGGTTCACTTTTGTCCTCTTCAGTTCTTGTGCTTGACACTTTCTCTTCCTGATCCACACTTCTCTTACCAGATTGAAGCCACGATAGCAGTTTCGTTGAACTTTTTTTATAATTTATCCACCTCCACCTCTTCCCATCACAGCCAATTCATATTTAATTCAGCGATTCCTCTGCGTACCACTAGTGGGAGCCTGTGTACCACACTTTGAGAATCACTGCCATAGAGGTAACATGACTTGTTCAGACACTTTGCATCACAGAAATACATTATATTTTGAAGTATATAATAGAATACCATTATTTTAAATTGTAATAATATTTCAAAGGATTGGTGTATGTTTGATATACAGCATGATGAGCTTGAGACATGATCACAGAGGGTTTTTTTAACATAACCTACCTGACTGAAAGAGCTCATTATTATGCAGGTCAGTAGCTCATGTGAATCACAGCATTATTCATGAAGATTCACGCCTCCACGCATACTGTGTTTCTTGACAAAAAGTGTCTTACAAAATTTAAATCTCTCTATTGTTTTATATGAACGAGTAGGCAGGATAATTTTTACATCATTCTGAAGCAAAAATTCTATTCTGCAACCTCCAATACCCAGAAGTCTTTTGAACACAGATTTAATATATTTTTTTTGGCTTTATTTCAGTGACTTAAGTTTTTTGTTCTTTCAATAATCACGCATAAACGTTATTCCTTCAGAAATACAAACATGTACATACATGTTGTTTACATATTATGGTAGCCAAGTTTGTGCTGAATACAGTGTAATGACAATTTTGCCATTAATATGTTTATGAACAACTGAAAAAAGCACAAATGTCAGGGCATGTCAAAACTTCTCCAGGGCCTCAAAACAGCCTCAGACTCCAGAGGGTTAATGTGCACTTCTTGTACTGTGTTTTATTCAGCTCTTACGGTGATTTTCTGGAGTGAAAATGGACGCTTTATATTTTGTGTGATGTACAATAAACAATAAAACTAATCAGTAAAGTTTTGGCCATCATTCGGATGGGATCCACTATAATAGGCTTGTACTAATAGTGGATAAAAGCAAGTTGACAACATAATTTATAACTGTAATTAAACTGAACAATACCTGTTCTGTCTCCATACAGCATATATTCTCTGGCTCTGTAGGAATCATTGTCTGACTCTGGTTCGAACATATAAGGCTGAACACTGCTATTTTCTGATATTTTCAGTGCATGAGATTGTCCTGTTTGTTTGTTGCAGGAGCTCTTGAAGCTCCTCCCTCTTCTTGAAAAGGGGGCCAGGAGCAGCAGCTCATTTGTATTTAAAGGGACACACACAAAACAATGTGTTTTTGCTCACCCCCAAAAGTGGTCATTTTAACATGCTATAAATATATTGTTTGTATACTAGGGTAGGGATGAACAATACAGTAGGTTCTACAATACCTATCAAGTCAATCCCTAAATATTGAATTAATTTCTAATCATTTTAAATAAACAGCTAATATTCATTAGCCTGTCGCTGGTTTCATATGAGTTTTAAAAGGGACTGAGGCGATCAAGTACACATTAGGAGTACCCATTACGGCGTTAATCGCACATTTTTGGGGGGGCTAAAGCCTTCCTAAAATGGGCCTAGTGACGCCCCATGGGTAGGCATTTCACATACATAAAGTATATACATTTGGTATATGTATAAATGTATGTTATAACCACTCTTTATCTGCACAAGCATTGTTTTGTCACATTATCTGCTACACTACAATCCTTCCAGGATTTAACAGTAATTAATTACATTAAAAATACTGTATTCAGATTATTACTGTGAAAACAATGCAGGTTAGAACATTGCAATACAACATTACTTTAAAAAAAAATAGCCATGTTGTTAGCTGCATTGTAGTAGTGTACACAGAAATGTTATGTGTCACGTACAGGCTTGGACACAATGACCAGAACTTTCGCAGAACAAGTGATTCACCGCTGAGACATCCGATTGTTCTCCATCCCAGGGGAACAGAGGTGGCTGGTATCTGAGTATGCACTGGAAAGGTGTTAATCCAGTCTCAGGTTGTCATAGCGAAATTTGGGCATACTCGGCCCATGCCAGGAACCAGTGCTAGGAGTTCTGGTGGCTGTGGCAGACAGTGCGAAGAAAGCACCCTATTTCCTGGATCTTCATCTCCGTTTGCCCATTTGTCTGAGGGTGGTATCCAGACAACAGACTGATGGACATGCTCAGGAGTGAAAAGAAGGCCTTCCAGACTCAGGAGATAAACTGTGGTCCTCTATCCAAGACAATATCTTCTGGCAAGCCAAAGTTCCTGCAGATGTGGTTGAAGAGTAATTCAGGTGTTTCCATGGCTGTGGGCATGCCATTCAAAGGGATAAGATGCATACTAGCCTTGGAGAATCTGTCGACGATGACTAGAATGTAAGTGCAATCATTGGAGGCTGGCAGATTGGTCATAAAATCCAATCCCAGATGTGACTATGGTGTTCGTGGAATGGGTGTCTTTGCCATGGCACATTCATCACAGCCTTGGACGAATCTTTTGTTGTTGTTTCTCATCCTAGGCCACCAGAACCGTTCCTGGATGAGTGAGAGGATACAATTGGTCCCAAGGTGACCAGCACCAACAGAGGAATGGAGTGATTCCATGAGAGGAATCCACTGAGATGTTGGTATGTAAGTTTTGTTAGGAGGGCAGCCTGGGGAGCTGAATCAGTGATGGCAGCCTCGGCAATCCTACTGTCCAGAGTCCGGTGCGATCACTTCCACTTAAAATACTTCATCATTTTTGATCATACAGATAAGAGTAATACATCTTTTGAATCTGTGAAGAGTCTACTTTTATTTGTTTGCATTCACAATAACAACAAAACGTTGTGCTTTTGTTAAATAATGAAAGCAAACAGTGCAATTTCTGCTATCTCTCTCTGCGAACTTGAGCGTGCCAAACAAAGAAACGAAACTCCAAGTAAACTTGCCTCAAAGGCATTAAAAAAATATACCTGTAGAAAGTGAAATGAACCAATTCAAATGGAAAACAAATAATCTCAGGTTATGTAATCCATATGAAATGTGCCTATATAGGTGCCTCCACTACTGCGGAGATGATGAGTTAGCTTCGTCAACTTCATCACTGCAGCTGAAAACAGAAAACACTTGTTTATCAATTAATTAATAAAATGTTAAAGCAGTCTCCTTGCTTTCCCCGATACATTCATAATCATTATTTCAGCCGGTGTGCTGTGGCAAGCTTTATGTGTGCACTTGAGTGCTGATTAGGCTATGTAGGCATTAGAGGCTCTTTATTATGATTTCTATGGTTTATTAATAAACGTGTGATTAGTCGACTAATTGCTTAAAATGAAGGACTACTAGTCGACCAGAAAAATCTTTAGTCGAGGGCAGCCCAATACACATGGTTTCAAAGCAGCTTTACAGTGATAGCAGAAAAATGATGCATTTCGGCTGATGTTCAGCTGAAGTCAGTTCAGTGTTGATTCAGTTCCATTGTAAAGATCATCAATTATTAAATTAGTTCATTTCATCTATAAAGCAGTTCTGCAAAAAATTATGCCATCATCCAGATCAATAATATTGTTGAATATTAAAGGGATAGTTCACCCAAAAATTAAAATTATCATGATTTACTCACCCTCAAGCCATCCTAGGTGTATATGACTATCTTCTTTCAGACGAACACAATCAGAGTTATATTAAAATATATCATGGCTCTTCCAAGCTTTATAATGGGAGTGAAGAGGGCATGAGAAAAGTGCGTCCATCCATCATAAAAGTAATCCATACAGCTCCAGGAGGTTAAAAAACAGAAAATTATAAATATATTTTTCAAAAAATATATATTTTTTTTAAATATGGATATTTTCTTACATATTTTGTAAGAAAATATCCATATTTAAAACTTTATAAACTTTAATAACTAACTTCCAACAGTACGATTTGCACCAAAACAGTAACCTCTGATGTGGCACAGGATGTTGGAGTATCATAAGCTTAGACGCCTCTCGCGGTTCAAACAAATAGGGCTGGGCAACAAACTCAAGCTCCTCTTCTCTTATATCGAAATCTTCTAACATTTCTCTTTAAAAAATCTCGTTTTACACTTCTAAATCTTGACCAGTGTTTTTTTTTTTTTTTTTTTTTTGCAGATAATACTTGCAGATAATATCACATTAATGAAATAAAAGCTCAATTAAGTGTACTAAACAGTACATCTTCATGACTGTTTTTCTTTCACTTAATTACACTTTGTCAAATTAAAAGTTTTACTTGAAATGACATTTTAAATCATTATGTTTTAATAATCTCTTGTTGTAATTTAAAGTTACTTATTTTTAAATTGGCTAACATACTAAAGCATGTGTAAAGTACTTGATTATAATTAACTGTAGTGTATTATTTGACATTACATTTAAAAGTTAGTATATCTTAAACGTACTAAATTGCAACTTTATCAATTTGTAATTAAACACATGACATACATGTTTAAATATAAATTACATTAAGTATCTGGTAACACTTTAGTATAAGGAACACATATAAACTATTAATTATGACTTTTCACTTAATAAACTCCTAATTTACTGCTTTTTAATAGTAAGGTAGTTAAGTTTAGGTATTGGGTAGGATTAAGAATGTAGAATAAGGTCTTGCAGAATAAGGCATTAATATGTGCTTTATAAGTACTAATAAACAGCCAATATTCTAGTAATATGCATGCTAATAAGTAACTAGTTAAAAGACCCTAAAATAAAGTGTTACTAAGTATTTTAGTTTACCATAAATGCTTGTCAGTGCATTCAGTGATTTAACCATATTTCAAAGACTGAATTGACATATTCATATGTACATATGTCAAAAATACTCTTAAGTAACTAAGTGCATTTCATGTAAATTGTTACTATTTTACTGTTTCCCTGTTACACATGTACTTACTGGAGTAATAACTATAAATTGTGCATAATTACATGCAACTAACCCTAATCCTAACCTCAGTTTGCGCCCAAGTATAATATTTTACAGTATATTATTTGCGTAATAAGTAGGCTGCTCTTTTTAAAGGTATGCTAAAGTGTACTTATTTTTCACAAGGGGTGACCACAGCGAAGAGTGGGATCTTAATAATGTTGTAGCATTGTGCTGCACATGGAATTACACTGCACAGAACTGAACTGAATACAGTAATTTGTTGTATAGAACATAAACTGCAATAGTATGCTTTGTATCATGAATAAACCATCCAGTTGCTAATTATATTCATATAGCATCATTACTGTCATATTCACGAGTCTCAATGAGCTTCACAAAACTAGTAGCTGAAATGGGAATGAAGCCTATTGATGTTTGAGCTCCAAACATACATTTAAACACAGAACATTTCAATCTAGACAGGGATTAACATGAAAACTTATAATTAAATACATACATACATGTCATATTACCGTTGTTTTTATGAGTACATTTTCAGTGTGGGCTTTTCTGAGTCGTAAATGTTTTCTGAAGCTTCATCCAGTTGGGATGTTTATGGGTGCTGCTTCAGACTGTTTAGTGTCCCCAAAAAACGTGCATCTTTTCTTAGTGCTGTTTCATGAAGCCAAAAGCCACATAACTTGGCCTCACTCCTTCAGGCTCAGCAAACTGTACAGATGATCAAAGGCATGAAATGGCCAGAAATCATGCTTAAATATTTATTTATCATCTATGTGCTGCTTGTGTTTCTCATTGGACGTCTCTTTCCTTCTCAAAATTTGTGTGATTGTTTTTGATCTTGTTTACTGTGGAGCTCTGGAGAGAATTCATTAGCTGTAATTAAGCTTTTACTTGATCAGGGCTTTGGGGAGCAATAAAAAAAGAAACACTTATGTGAAGTCAGATTACAGGAAGCAGTGTGGAATGGGAATGGCAGATTATCAAGCCCGAGACTCTCTGATCGCTATCTTGTTAGTGCTTTATTTGTCAATCGTCTGCTAATGCTTACATCGAGCCTGAGCTAATCCAAACTCCAATGCCTGGGCAACAGCTTATCGATGTGGTTGGGTAGAGGCTTGCGGTGTACCACCCCTTTGAAACCAAGAATCTGATTTAATCCCACAGTCATTAGTGTGTTAAATATTTAAACTGCACCAGCCTGTTGTGTTCGACCAAACCAGTCAGTTTGTAACACATACATAGGGGTGAATTCATGATTGGGACACTTTTTGCCATTGAGATGACTGGGGAAAAGTGTCCCAATCAACCTGAATTCACCCATATATATTGTGTAGCTATGTGTCTTGCTATGTAGCAAAATTTAAACGGACAAATATAACTCAGGTGAGGCTAAAACAATTATAACGTACTCAGACGGAGGGAAACATGAGCTTAAATATAACAGATGGCAAAAGAAAGGATAGTGAACAGGAAACAGACCCTCACAATATTTGCCAGAGCTTATTTGCATATGTTGTAATGCTATAAATTACTCGACCATCTGCTCACCTCATATGTTTGATTTGACAAAGGATTGTAAGGTAGACAATGGAACAAAAAAATTGGTGATATTCCAATAGTTAGATATATATATATATATATATATATTTTTTTTTTTTAAATGCTTAGAAAATGGCATGTTTCACTACACCTTACAGTGTCACAGTACATCTTTTGTACATTTTCAGAAATTCAAGTACTACCATGATATGTACACAAAGCCTTGTTTATGAAATCTGGATGAAGATACCATTAGAAAACATTACCTCCTCTCTCACTATATTTACATGCCTTCTGTATGCTGTATTAGGATAGTTTGGTGGGCTAGTAATGGATACACATGCTGAGTGTAAAATGCCCAATTTAAACATCAATAAGAACATGAAAGACGACTCTCTTCTCTTGTCTCTTTGGTGTGTGTGCCTTGTCTGAAAGCGAAATCTCACTCACTAACAGTTTTAACCATTTGGCTGGCTCATAAAAGACACAGATCCTCCTTTGTGTTTGATAGGCGATGAGGTATGCATAATTTTTGCTGTCTTTGATGATCAAGAAAGAGCTGTTCACGTGACCAGCTCAACTTTACACTGCTCAACTCTGTTCTGATAGCATCTTTAATGGAAAAATTCCTATCTGGTGAGTGAATGTGTTAAATGATACAAAAATAATGAAACAGACCGCTTCATAAATGTTGTATGTAATATATATATATATATATATAAACCAGGGGATGTTCATTTCTTTGCCATATAAAAAGACAAAAACATGAGGCTTTTCCCCAAATCACCTCATAATTTGCTGTCTTAACAACTACCAAAACAATATGTAACTGATATGCAAACCTTTTATTTGCCAATTATTTTCATTTCCTAGCACCAGTGGGTGTGTGATTCTGACAGTCAGTTTTTGACAGTGAAACACACTCTATCAAACTGGCCAAACATGGCTAATGAGGATGCCAAAGAAGCACGCTTTCAATAATATGCAAAGGGCATTCACCCATGAAGAAATCAAACGCTCTTTTACAAGAATTACTGTTGATTTCAGTCTGCTATTTCAGATGTCAGCTATTTCAGTTTGTCTTCAGAGTTTGTTGTGCAGCCCATATAACTAACTGTAGAGTTACATAAAGTTTGTGAAGTTGCAAACGCTAATCAATGGTGTGTGGGTTGAAAATAAGACACTCTGTCAACTTAATACAAATTGAATTATTTCATATTTTAATATATTGCAAACAGCATGTTGCCTTTATAATTGTCACAGTTATCCTCTGTTAGTTTCGGTTTTCATGTTCTTTCAGTTTGTTGTCACGTGTCTTCTTTGTTAATTTGCCATCAGTCACCATGGAGACTAACTAATCATCACAGCTGTTTGTCATTTGAGTTAATCATCTGTGTATTTAAGTTCCTGCTTTTCCTCAGTTCAGTGTCCAGTATTGTTTGTGTATTCTGCACTCTGTCTCGCATGTTGGCTATCATTGTGGATTGTATTAATAAACCCTGTCTTCATCTTCGTCTTCATAGAACCTTAGCGTTACAATAATATCATATTTATATTATGATTATGGTCTGTATGCATGAAAATATAGCTTTATTTATATTTTACGAAGGGGGTCATCATATTTGAGGGTTTTAATGCAAAACACCAAATACTGCTCAACAGATACAATTGCAGAAAAAAATATTTAGGGCATGTAAATGCGTTTTTTTTTTTTTTTTTCTGTACTTTAATTATTATATTATATTATATTATATTATATATGGTCTGGATTTTTGTTTTCACTGTTTACTTTTAGCTTAGAGTTTATAGAAGGCATTGGTTTAAGAATGAAGAAATGTTTCATGAAGTTATATTTAATGAAGTAAATATTTAATGAAAGTCCTTCTTCTGTTCTCTTTATATACTGTGTGACGATTGATAAATAATAATGTGAATAGTCTATGCTTACTATTTTATTTTCTGACCGTTTTCAAGGACCCTGCTGCTGATACTGCATTCTAGGCATCAATAATCTAAAGAGGACTGTTTCAGCAAAGACAGAGGACAGGGTCTTCACTGCTGCAAGCATTATGGTAAATCATTTCGTGTTGATATCGAAATGCACTGTGATGTCGCTTAAGAGGCCATTTACACAAAACCATTTTCAACTAAAAACTTAACCTTTTTATGAGTTTTGGCCGTTCATTTACTTGACAATGTTGTTTTGGGGTTTGAAAACACAAACTTTTGAAAACAGGTTTCAAAGTGCAAGTTTTTGAAAACGATACTGTTATTGTTTCCGTGTAAACTAGAAAAATGCAAATTTGTGAAAACGGTGACATGTGCATGCATTACATGTTCAGTCTATAGCACATACTTTTCTGTTTTTAGTACATCGCTGTTGTGTAAACATACCCTAAATTATAACTGCTGACACTGGACATACATGCAAAAGAATAATTTTCAGAAAAAAAAAAAAAAAAGAAAAAAAAAAAAATATATTTTTTCCAAATATATTATTGTAGTTGTCAGAAACGAACAAAGCACTGTTTAATCTGTGCAAACATAAACAAATACACCTCACACATTCACTAAAATACACTGCTTAAAAAAAATTAAAGGAACACTTTTTAATCAGAGAATAGCATCAAGTCAGTTAAACCCCTGGGATATTGATCTGGTCAGTTCAGTAGCAGAGGGGGTTGTTAATCAGTTTCAGCTGCTTTGGTGTTAATGAAATTAACAACAGGTGCACTAGATGGGCAACAATGAGACAACCCCCCAAACAGGAATGGTTTTACAGGTGGAGGCCACTGACATTTTTTTTCCCTACTCATCTTTTCTGACTGTTTTTCACTAGTTTTGCATTTGGCTAGGGTCAGTGTCACTACTGGTAGCATGAGGCGATACCTGAACCCTACAGAGGTTGCACAGGCAGTCCAACTCCTCCAGGATGGCACATCAATATGTGTTTGCTGTGTCTCCCAGCACAGTCTCAAAACCATGGAGAAGATTCCAGGAGACAGGCAGTTACTCTAGGAGAGCTGGACAGGGCCATAGAAGGTCTTTAACCCTCTGGGGTCTGAGGATTTTTGGGGCCCTGGAGAAGTTTTGACATGCCCTGAAATTTGTGCTTTTTTCAGTTGTTCATAAACGTATTAATGGAAAAGGTGTCATTACACTGTATTCAGCACAAACTTGGCTACCATAATATGTGAGCAACATGTATGTACATGTTTGTATTTTTGAATAAAGTTTATGCGTGGTTATTGAAAAAAACAAAAAACTTAAGTCACTGAAATAAGGCCACAAAACTAATATATATGTGTTCACAAGACTTCTGGGTATTGGAGGTTGTAGACTAGAGTTTTTGCTTCAAAATGATGTAAAAATTATCCTGCCTACTTGTTCATATAAAACATATCAATTTAAATTTTGTAAGACACATGGAGGCGTGAATCTTCATGAATAATGCTGTGATTAACACCTGAGAAGACAAAGACCAGCATAATGACCTGCATAATGAGCCCTTTCAGTCAGGTAGGCTATGTGAAAAAACTCTCTGTGATCATACTGATAACAGGAATACGTTAATATAATGTCCACTCTTGACAAAAAACACATGAATTTTTTTTATCTCATGCATGCACGTATTATTGCACGTGAAAATTTTTTTGTATAGGCCTATTATAGTTTAAATTACAGTACCAGTCAAAAGATTGGACGCATTACTATTATAATGTTTTTTAAAAGAAGTCTCAAGTCTCTAACCAAATAATGGTTTTCTATTTGAATATACTTTGTTAATGTACAGCTGACAAACTATACATCATTAAAAAGATCTAAGACTAAAGTTTCACATTTTGACCTCTGTTTTACTCTTATAGTAACCGTAATTTGTTAATAGCCTATGCGTCAGGAATGAATATGAAAAACGGATTTGTTACCTTTGACAAAACAACATCCATCAGGTCTTTTAGCTTAAAAGCATGCACATTTGGAGAAATATTGATGGATTCTCATATGTTTATGTCAATTTTCTATACAGAGGAGTAATATTTATTGTCATCACTATGAGCACTGGATACTGTGTTTTCAATTCATACTTACAGCCGGAGGGCGCTCTGTGCACATTTAGTACACAAATGTCTCAGTGAAGAACAGACATACCATGTGACATTCCAGGAACTAACAACAGAGGCTTCCAGAGATCGCTAACCATGGCTATAACATGCAGATAAACACTTTTGAAGATAATAAATACATGATTGCGACGATGTATACACGTATTGCCTCAGAATTTGCCTCTGAATATTGCTCGCTCCGTGGGCGTGGCCGCATTAGCGGATAATGAGCTGACTCACGGACATCTGACATGTGTCTCTTTTCATTCAAATTACATAAACAGAAATTTTTTGTTTTTGATTTGACTTACACGATTTAAAACCTGACATTTCAACATCTCTTTAGACATAAGTCTCATTTTTTTGTGATTAGTATTCACTAAGTTACAGTTCATTTATAGTTCTGAGAACTATCAGATTGGACTTTGTTCAGAGGGAGACGAAAGATCAAGCATCATGTTAGTTTTCTTTATTTTGCAAAAAGCACAACATTTTGTTTTTACTCTGAGTGTACACAAATAAAAGAAGATATTTCACAGATTAAATGGTGTATGACTCTTAATTGTATGTGCAAAATTGACGGAGTATTTTGAGTCTCTTTCATACTGATAAGAAAAAAGCAAGGTGGTATCATCGGCTCGACCAGCCAACCCCTGAGTGTTAACCCATCAGCAGGACCAGTGTCTGCTCCTTTGTGCAAGGAGAAACAGGATGAGCACTGCCAGAGCCCTGAAAAAAAAAAAAAAAAGACCTCCAGCAGGCCACTGGTGTGAATGTCTCTGACCGAACAATCAGAAACAGACTTCATGAGGGTGGCCTGAGGGCCCGACATCCTTTAGTGGGCCCTATGCTCACTGCCCGGCACCGTGGAGCTCGACTGGCATTTGCCATTGAACACTAGAATTGGCAGGTCCACCACTGGTGGCCTGTGCTTTTCACAGATGAGAGCAGGTTCACCGTGAGCACATGACAGACGTGAAAGGGTCTGGAGAAGCCGTGGAGAACATTATGCTGCCTGTAACATCGTTCAGCATGACCAGTTTGGTGGTGGGTCAGTGATGGTCTGGGGAGGCATATCCATGGAGGGACACACAGACCTCTACAGGCTAGACAACGGTACCCTGACTGCCATTAGGTATCGGGATGAAATCCTTGGACCCATTGTCAGACCCTACGCTGGTGCAGTGGGTCCTGGGTTTCTCCTGGTGCACGACAATGCCCAGCCTCATGTGGCGAGAGTATGCAGGCAGTTCCTGGAGGATGAAGGAATTGATACCATTGAATGGCCCCCACACTCGCCTGACCTAAATCCAATAGAACACCTCTGGGACATTATGTTTCGGTCAATCCGACGCCGCCAGGTTTCACCCCAGACTGTCCAGGAGCTCAGTGATGCCCTGGTCCAGATCTGGGAGAAAATACCCCAGGACACAATCCATCGTCTCATTAAGAACATGCCCCGACATTGTCAGGTGTGCATTCAAGCACGTGGGGGCCATACAAACTACTGAGTACCATTTTGAGTTGCTGCAATGAAATTTCAGCGAAATGGACTAGCTGCATCATTTTTTGTGTGAATTCAAGTGTCTTTGAATTCAGTCCTCTGTAAGTTGATAATTTTCATTTCCATCAAACGATGTGGCATCCTTTCGTTCCTAACACATTACCCAGTCCATATCAGTATAGAAATCCCGCATTATATTTTTCCCCATTGAGATCTGATGTGTTTTCCAAGTGTTCCTTTAATTTTTTTTGAGCAGTGTATTTAGCTTAACTTTATGGAGTGCATGTGGGATTTTATTTTTTAGAGCTACTTGAACAAATGCCAGCTTCAAGAAATGCATCCACAGCATTCACCTACAACAACTGATCTTGGGTATTGCTCCACATTGACAGAAGAATCTTAAAGTTCTGTTTTAGCAATGTCAAAAAAGAAACTTAAAGCTGGAATAGAAAATGTTTTTGAAGAAGAGAAGACACATTGTTCAATTAGGTAATGTATTGCTTCTAGTTTAAGATTAATTGGTATTTAATTTGTTTTGCTGCAGGCAGAAGTCACTTTTTGATAAGTTATATCAAGCGTACATCACCCGAGGTTTCAGAGTCTGGTGTACGTTAAATGTGACTTCAAAGGTGAAAAGGAACTCGAAGGCCAAGTAAAAACCTTGCAGCAAACAAGCTGTACTTGTTTCTCTAGCTGCACAAACAGCCCTTCTCCTGCAGTTCATCAAAACTTCCATGTGCAACTTCAAGCTGTGATGGGACTGAATCTGCATTAATGCAGGAGAGCTGCTAATTCAGAAGACAGGAAGGGCTCAGACCATTCAGCGATGGAGCAGATGTGATTAAACGCTGATGCCTGATCGAAAAGCTTGTAGGGTCTTGACTTGAAGGATCATGAATGACTGACACTGTGAAAAGGGAAGAGGGATTCTTAGGGTTTCACAAATGTAAAGTTGCCATGGTAACTGGTGGTGGTTTGGTTTAGCATGGAAGCTCAAAACTCAGTTACAAATGGCTAATTAGACTAAAGGTACTTGAGAGGGAAGGAAGCAGTAGATTCAATCAAGACGGAAGCAGCTGGGCTCAAGATGACTTTTTTTCTACTGATGCTAATTTCTGTAATTAACTTGCAATAAAGAAGCAATGTTTGTTTCAGCTGTGTGTGTGTGTGTGTGAGTGTGTGTTATTATTCTAACCTGGTGCACAAGGCATGTTTCCATTTTACAAAAGAGCTTTAATTGTCATTTCTCAAATTGATCTCAACAAGCTGTATCGCCTACCTTGATTCTCTGTTATTCAAAACTTCAGATTAAAAACAAAACTAGATTTGTATTTCCTAAAGGAAACTGATATACTTGCAAGGCAGTAAATCAATAGTATCAGGTAAGTTTAGGCTTATTTATTTTTTGGTCCCACTTTATATTGTGTCTTTAACTGTGTACATACATGTTTTTACATTGTACTTATATTTTAGAAAAACCTGCATGTGATAACATCTGTAATTAGGCTACATCTATAATTACACTCTTGACCTTCCCTTACACCTTAACCCACCCTAACCTTCTCCGTATCCCATCTCAATATCAGCAAAAGAGTTTTGCAATACAACATGAACACAAGTACATTGTACATACATACATACATACATATATTATATATATATATATATATATATATATATATATATATACACATACATACATACATATATATATATATATATATATATATATATACATATACATACATACATACATATATATTATAAGGGTACTGATTGTCATGCAGTTTACGTGGTTATGGGTGTTTTCAGCTGTTCACCACACAACTGTATAACAGCAAATTCTGCATCAAATCTGAATGGATTAAGCGACTTGATCACTTGATAGAGTGGCAGAAGCGCCATGCATGTTCATCAGCGCTGTGCACATGAGACTAATACCGATCTGTTTTACCGCTGCGGTTTACAGATGCACGGTTTAATCGGTAGTGCCGTTCCGTCTCATTTGGAGTATTGGCCTTGTGCGGTTAACCATGCACTCCAATTTAAAAACAGCGCACATGTGGGGACGGGTCTCCCTCGCTTCGCCGATCTGCCCACTACTCGACCAGCCAGTGCATGTAGTTAACGTGTTTGTGTATGTAAATATGTGTATGTTGTAATAACACCCAAAGTGATGATTTGGGGCCCCCTAGCGTCCTGGGCCCATATGCCTGGCATACTCAGCATCCCCCGTAACGGCAAACTAAGAAGGCACAAAACAAACAGGAACGGAACACAGGAAGTGAACACAGAAACAATAGGAACCAGAACTCACCTCAAACTTACTAAAACACAAGAGCAATCATGACAGAGTTCAGGGATGGTCATGTCAGAGCAGATGCTGCCTCCTCATGAGGAGCAGGAGAAGTGTGTGCAGCCTGAACACACGAGATGGCAACCGCCTTCACAGGAAGTGCAGCTGATGGTGAAAGGGCCTCTGAGACCACTGGACTCTGGACTACTGAACTTGGAAGCGCTGGAACTACCGTACTTGGGACCACCAGACTTAACAGTGCTGAGATCACCAGACTTGGGACCACCAGACCTGGAAGTGCTGAAACCACCGGACTTGGGACCACCAGACCTGGAAGTACTGAAACCAACAGACTTGGGACCACCAGACCTGGAAGCTCTGAGACCACCAGGCTTGGGACCACCTGACATAACAGGGCTGGGACCACCAGACTTGTGACCATCAATCTTGGAAACGCTGAGACCACTGGACTTGGGACCTCCGGACCTGGAAGTGCTGAGACCAGCAAAATTCTCTTTCCCACATTTACAGATTTCTTTCTTAAGCATTCACAAATAGCCTACCAACCAGTGCTTCAATTCTTCTGTCAGGTGTCATAACATTTTATGATATGCAGAGGCAATTTCAATTCTACATGCTGGAGAAAATGGGAGCTACAAAGTTGATCTCACCTATCCTGCGACTGTGCTGTTAAAATCATCGTGCTGATACAACAAGGCTTTCTCTTTATATCCTGCCATATAACTCTGCAGTGAGCTTGCTTGCTTCACACATAACCATTCTGTTCATCCTGTCAAAACATGCAAATAAACTGCATGCACATTTTCCTTTCACATTTGACCACAGATTACAAGAAGTATTATAAGTGACTGCATTGAGGTGGAATGTTAAATGAACACCCTCAATTAACCTATGCCAGCTTGATTTAGATGAATCTGAATGGAAACAAAGAGAGGAGGTGTACTGTAGTCTGTAAGTGCATTACGAAGGAGCAAGGAAGCTGTGCAAATGAACAGGACATTGGTTAGGAATGTCTGTTTTATGGACTTTAATCAACAAATAATTATTGTTGAATATTTGTCTATGTCTAATGCTATTTTTCTCATTAATGGATGACATCAGCCAGAAGTGATTCAAGCTGAATCATCAAATTTAACAATTTAAAGTCTAAAGTGGAATTTAATTCTGTGGTGTTTTGTGCAAATCCACATTGAAATTAGTTATTAGTCATGGTCAAGTTTTCTTCATCCATTTATGTGAGCCACTGCATGAATGGCTGTAATAATTCAGTCCTTTAGGGTTATTATGTCTGCTAGAAGAATGGCTATTTGTGTTTGACAATTACCTTGACTTGATTAAGGTAATGTCATTGCATTAATTTAAAAAAAAATATTTTTCTTAATGTTGGACGGCACTGAAAAGAACATTCAAAATGGCAAACAACAAAGTGCAATGAGCAAAATTATGACTCAGAGCCATCCGTGTGCCAAAATCGTACATGTAAAGGTATAAATATGTGAAAAAGCCTCACATAAACACCAAAAACAGAATGGCTACAGAACATCTAATGTAGCACAGGGTATACCAGCAGCTATCTCCCCAAAACACAATGTACTGAACATGACTCTATTTTTTTTTGTTTGTTTTTTAAACAGCAGTGCTTAATTATCAAGAATGTCCCTGCTGAAACATGTGGGTTCCAGCATGAGGTGTATTTATCAATCTGTATTTATAAAGCGATATAAACAATAAAGGTGACTTGAGATGAATATGTAAATATGTGCTGCACACTTTTCTCTCAATAACAAAATAAACACAACATAAATGGCAGCATTTAAAAACAGCAGTTAAGAAGGCATCTGATCATAGCGACATAGATGTTTGTACCAGCTCTGCAATTCAGCACTCCAGTCAAGTCATATTTATATAGCACTTCATACAATAAAATGCTTTACAGTATTAAATATGAAAAAACAGTGTCAGTATTGCTTTCAATTAGAATTAGAATTAGAATTAGAAGTGTGCACTCCCAAACTCCAGAAACAAACTCCAAACAAGTTTTATTTTGGCCTGATTTTGTTCAAAATGGCATCACACCAGTTTGCTCTACGATTTAGCCAATTATAGCACCTCTATTTCTTCAACTGCACAGCCTCTCTCCAAAACCCTGCCCTTCAAAGACAAGTCAGACAACTTGATGTCAGTAAACACAAATGTGCAAAATGATTCACAGAAAGAAACTTTTTTTTCCTGATTGGCTAAAAAGGAGCAGCCAATCTCCTGACTCTGTTTACAAAACTGTCATAAAGAGGTGTGATTTCTCGACACCAATAGCTGCAGAATAACACTGAACATGACACAGCTGAAAGCTCAGGCACCTTTCTGGGATTCAGCTGAAATGGTGCATGGTAAGATAGGTAAAAGCTGTTACTTTCTAAAATATACGAATAATGCATCCACAATTTGTACAAACAGACAAAAGACTGATTTATGATTAGCTCAGTAACCAGCAAACAGAGCCAGAATGGGTATTCAGTGTTTGTAAGCCCCTTCGCTCCTCTCTAAGGCTGTCATCTGCAGCAGCTGTAGGTATTGGCACTTAAAGGCTGCTGTTTAAATTGGTGTCTGGGGTGTCTTCAGAGGTGGAGAGCGTGAGTGAGAGGGCAGGCTTCTTTGACAGCATTGTCAGCTAAAGATGCTAAACCTCACAGTGGGGATGAAGTGCTCTTCACAAAAAGCTAAACAATAGGTCCAAAGACCTGAGGCCATCTGAGGCCTTCAAAAGAACAAAGGAGGTGGAAAAAAATGAACAGTTTTAACTCTCAGTTCTCATGTTGCTGGAATATGAGATAATGTACCAGGGTGATAGGACACTTGATTTATCAGTTTGTTCTGGTGTTGACTTGAAGGTCAGTCAAAAAAGGACAAGTTGGGTCCTTGCTTTACACGTAAGAAAGGAAAAAGCAGTGTCGAAATGCGGTAATGATTTGCTGGACAACCTACAATCTGGACTTTGAATCCCCAAAAGTAATCTGACATTTCCTCACTGCACAAGTACTAAAATCTGACAACAATTCAAAGTTGTTGACACCTGCACATAGTAGTTGTTGTATTTAAATGGACTCCCCAAAAAAAAAAGCTCATGGTCTGAAGCGCATGGCGCAGGTGCACTTAGGGCAGGTCCGGATCCACTTTTGCTAGTTTAACGACGGAAAAAATGGTTGCCGCACCAGGCACATGGTCCAAAAGGGTTGTACCTATACTCTTAATGAGTCATGGGTGTGTTTTGGGCGTAAAGTGCAATAAACCAATCTCCCATTTCCCATCTCATGTCCCATTCCTTTTAAAAGCCAGGCAGATTCGCTATTTACATGGCAGAATATAGACACCCTCAACCTGATGAGTCAGTTTAAATACATGTGCGTATTGCCACGATTGGTCAAATAATTAGCCAATTTCATACTTCATTACTGCAGATAGGTCATTCTGATATATGCAATGACTATCCATTATGACATGTAGGCATTTTTATCATTATGTATACAATAATAATCTTTTACATTGTAATCCTTTTATTTGTAACATTTGGCATGTTTGTGTGCTGCTGCCCTGCTATGTAACAAGCCGAGTGTACGCACGTTGTGCACCTGCCTATAGGCGCATATTACTAACGTGCTCTTTAAATAACAAAATAAATAAATAAAATAAAATAAAATAATGAAAAAATACTGCACCATTGACTTTAGAGCAGGTTTTTGTTGGTCAGTGGTGCAGTCGTTTTCAGTTGCATAAAAAAAGAAACACACCAACAATGCTCCTGAACACACCTCGTTTTCAGACCAGCACGTCCATGGGCGCACAGATGGACGTGAGTGCATTTGCTATTTAAACAATGTGGCACTGGACGTGAAAATGATAACTGCGTCAGGCTAAAACTAGAAAAAAACACTTGTGTCGCACCTATGATAGGGTCCACAATGTACAAATGAACAGCACCAAGCAAAAATTCAGGTTGCCAGAGTGAACTGCAAGAATGACAATGTGTGTCTGTTAGTGTACTGCCATCCAAACACATGCAAATCAGTGGAAGAGGAGTGATGTACAGTGAAGTAGCCTTTCTGGGAGCACAAGTGTTTTCAAGTACCTACACCACCCATATGTCACAGAGTACAGGAGTGGATGGCAGCCAGATCCCTGAGCAACAAGTTTTTTTTTGGTGTTTGTCTTGATAAGACAATAAAGAGATGACAGGAATGACCAAAAAGATGGGGGAAAGGGATCAGTAAACCATGCAAGCCAGACCCAAACTCAGTGTCACCTGTATGAGCATCACAGTGGAGTGATATTTTTAGTTGGATATGTTTTGATGGTTATATCCTGAAAGGCCTATAATTATGAAAGGCCCCATTGAGGCATCTCAACCTGTAAAAAACAATGCAGAGAGGCATCAGGACAGACAGCATCATGAATTCACATATGGTAAGTTGCATGCAAATAACATTTAGCTTAGTGGATTATGTTCTGGAGAAGTCAGGCATCACATAACTACACAGTTTTAAATAAGCATGGCCAAGTGGATGTCTTCTTATATTGAATAACACATCTTGTAGTGAATTTACAAATAAATATATGTTTTTACAGAGGCATGAAGCATGTTATTATTATTCACCATGATCTATTGGTCTGACAGCATACAGTTGGTTCTATCTCTCGCACATGTGATGCATTCAATAAAAACATCATGCTAAACTATCTAAGTGGGAAAAGAGGGCTGGGGCATTGAAAACTCTGGATTAATGCTTGTGATATATATATATATATATATATATATATTAGACTCTATTAAGACCTCCTGGAACAACTTATTCACATCTCTTCAGTTTTTGGAAGGATGATACTACTCGGTCAGGTGCACACGCATTATCAAGGAGATACCATCCTTCCATGTGTGCAAACTGCAGTCTGTAATGCAGCAGTGTCAAGTGTGGCCATGCAAGCGTATTTCACTATTGGAGACAGGTTATGAATACAGTTTTACAAGGCTGTTGAACAATTTATCCAACCGTTCCCTGAGAGATTTAAAGCATTCGCCAATGATGAGATCTTAAATGCAACGTGCAGGCTTGATTCCAGCAAGATTCTGAAATCAAACAAGATTCTGAAAGAATACTTGGAGGATGGAGTTTGGTTGCTGTCTTACTAGTGATCGGTGTGGGTAAGATTCAAGATATATCCTGCTACCATAAAACTGAAAACTTGCATCTTACTGGTGTCTTCTGTATTTAATTTTTCAGCATTGCCTACTGCCAGTTATGAAACCTCTCTGCAAATCCACAAGCAATTAAGAGTCCAAATGTAACAACATGACACAGAGTGTCTAGACAGATTTGCACTGGTATACCAGCATCACAGATCATGAGGGAGACTATATCCATGAGCCATTTTTTCATGATGTTGGTAGTGCATTTATTGTATGATTTGCATCACTATCCAACCTCAAGCACGGGTTCTGACGTGTTTGTCACATATTTGCCCTGTGGATTATTGTTTTTTGGATTTCTGCCTAATTGGATTAACCATGACCTATGACCTATGCTTAAGCACACCTGTGCTACAGAAGGTCAGAGTTTACACAGATGAAAAACAATTGCCCTGATGAGAATGCTATTGTCTCATAAATGGCCTCTACCCATGAATCATTGCAATAACTACCTTGTTTGCTAAATAAAAATAGTAATAATAATAATAACATTAAAGTGATAGTTCACCCAAAAATGAAAATTATCCCATGATTTACTCACCCTCAAGCCATCCTAGGTGTATATGACTATCTTCTTTCAGACGAACACAATCTGAGATATATTTAAAAATATCTTTAGTCCTCCAAGGTTTATAATGGTTGTGAATGGTAGGCCAAATTTTGAAGACAGAAAAAATGCATCCATCCATAAAAAAATGAATCCATACGACTCCGAAGGGTTAATAAAGGTCTTTTGAAGCAAAGGGATGCGTATTTGTAAGTAAAATATCCAAATTTAAAACTTTATAAATTAAAATAACGAGCTTCCGGCGGACGACCGTATGCATACTGTGCACGTCAATTTGGGCAGAAGAGCAACCTTTGACCTGACGTGATGACGTGATGACGCAATGATGCACGTGGAGGCACAGAGGAGAGAGCAAAACAAATCACTAGTCACGAATTAGAAGTTTAAAATGAGAAATTTTAAAGAGAATTGTCGGAGGATTTCGATACAAGAGAAGAGGAGCTTGAGTTTGTTGCCCAGCCGTATTAGTTTGAACCGTGAGAGGCGTCTACGCTTACGATACTCCAACATCCTGCGTCATACATCGCGTCAGAGGATTACTCATTTGGCGCAAGTTAACTTGCGCATTCTGCGTGCGGTCTTTGCCGGAAGCTAGTTGTTTGAATATATTAATTTTTAAATATAGATATTTTTCTTACAAAAATGCATCCCTTTGCTTCAGATGGCCTTTATTAACCCTTGGGAGTCGTATTGATTAATTTTTTTATGGATGGATGCATTTTTTCTGTCTTTAGAATTTGGCCTACCATTCACAACCATTATAAACCTTGGAGGACTAAGGATATTTTTAAATATATCTCAGATTGTGTTCGACTGAAAAAAGATAGTCATATACACCTAGGATGGCTTGAGGGTGAGTAAATCATGGAATAATTTTCATTTTTGGGTGAACTAACCCTTTAACTCCCACCAACCTGTGAAATGTGGGTGTATTTCAGCAGTGGTGTGTAACGCAGTCACTCCTTCTAGCCACTTTGGAGGGTTGAATTTTATATAATATATACATTTTTCAGTTGTAGTCTTTTAAAAAGGCATCTGAAATAATAAACTAAGTGCAATGTAGTGTTGTCAAATATATCAGTTTTCTGATACATATCGATACTGAAATATCTGAATTGATACTGAGCTCAAACGTGCTGCGTAATACACGAGAATGAACCTCATTGGTTACGCAGCACGTTTGAGATTCTGGAAGAGGTTTGTTCTTGTGCGTCATCCAGGTTAAGCTGAGCTTCTGCTTATGCTCGCTGATCAATGTTTACATGCAGTTAAAATTAAATCTGTTCATCATAACAAGCGATCGATTCTCTTAAAAAAATTTGGACTAAACCACTCGATTCATATGGATTAGTTTTCCGATTTCTTAATGAAGTTTTTGAAGCGTCAAAGTGGAAGTTACAAAGGCAGTCAATGGAAGGAAATCTGACAGCATTCTGTCATCAAAAAGATCTTAATTTATGTTCTGAAGATGAACGAAGGTCTTACAGGTGTGGAACGACATGAGGGTGAGTAATTAATGACAGAATTTTCATTTTGGGGTGAACAAACCCTTTAAAGTATATTATTATTAATATATTGGTTGATTATTATATTGTCTGCCATAGAGCTTTTAGTAAGATGGGGTTTATATTTCTTTAAGTGAAATTGCAGATGTGTATCATTAATGGAATATTGTTATCAGAACAGCTTTTTGGGCAAGGTTTTTGCTTGTTAGTATGATCAATGCAAAATGCAGTGCTACAAAAATATTTCATATATATAATATTATTTATTAAATATTAATATTATTTGAAATATAGTATAAATATATTGTATTTATTAATTCAAAGTATTTTTTCAAGGAATTATTATTATTATTATTATTATTATTAAAGCATGCATAAAAGTCAGAGAGTGTTTGGGGTTTGATTTACCCTTGAAGAGGAGACAGGTGAAAGGTTATCTTTCACTATATTAGACCGTATGGTGTTTACACCAGAGGCCAGTGATATATGGCCTGCATTGACAGGCCGCACTGGGTAATTAACAAATTATGTTCCAGCTAACAAAGAGTACACATGACAGGCGATGTATGGCTTTCAGAAGACCCCACAGCAAAGACCACCAGAGGAGCAGCTTTAATGTGGTGTGATGAATGAACTAACTCCTGCACTGCGCAGGTGGATGCACACACACGCACGCACACAAAGTAGTTTCTCATCCTGCACAGGGAGTTGTACAGCTGCAAGGTGAACGATGGCAAAGCAGAGGGCAATTATCCTCCAGACAAATAGCCCAGAAGGCCTGACAATTAGTCCCACAGAGGTCCAGCTCACTCTAACTCAAGAATATGCAGAAGTGATGCCTCTTTATTTAATCATCTTTTCCTCTCTTTCTTCTGAACTCAGTCGTTGAGTGGGCTTTAGAACATTACCTACATCCATTTATCAGAAAGTATACATGTTGCCATAAGGTAAACAGCAGTGATTTAAAAACGTAACCTCAGTTTAATGGTATGGAATCCCACTTGATTAATTTGAGCAGAGAGGATAAATTATTTCACTTGAAAACACAGACCATAAAACAGTGCATGATTTGTAAACTAATACATTTTTATGTTTGTATCACATGACCAGCTCCATATGTATGACTTTTCTAACACAGTAAACTTGCTCAGTAACTCATCTGGTACAACACTTTGTGATGCGAAGCATTCGGGTATGGATCCTGTGAAACATAAATCATGATGAAAGAGCTCAAAGACTTCTTCAATGATGTGGTTGCTTCAGCAAATGTGTTTTTATTTCTTGTTTACTTTTGTTAACACTATCAGTTAGGTGCTACGTTATTTTCAAATGCGATAGAGCATTAACCCTCTCACACACTAAACATTTAATTTCCGAACTACCATAATAGGTTCAACAACCAACGCAATAAAACGTTGCCACATTCACGTTAATATGTTTTGGGGGGAATTTAACTCACTTTTAGCTGGACATTTCACTTTGAAAGTGCTCTGTAAGATGCAACATTTTATTACATATAACTCAACAAACAAATCACAAACATGGTAATGATCAACAAATATTAAGTAAAAAATATGATCTCTGAACCACAAGACAGCTAACTAACAGTGAGTTAAGGTTCAATAACTCTCAGGGGTTGGCAGTTGCGCCGGCGATACCACCTTGGTTTTTTTCTTACCAGTGCGAAGGAGACTCAAAATACTCCGTCAATTTTGGACATACAGAAAAGAGGTATACATCATTCAAAACTGTGAAATGTATTGTTTTATTTGTGTACACTCACAGTAAAAACACAATGTAGTGCTTTTGGCAAAATAAAGAAAACTAACAAGATGCGCGATCTGCCATCTCTCTCTAAAGGAAGTCCATTCTGATACTTGTTAGAAAATTAACTGTAAATTAGAGAATACTAATCACACAAACATGAGACATATGTCTAAAGAAACATCAGGTTTTGTGAAATGTCAGGTTTTAAATAATGTAAGTCAAATCGAAAACAAATAGTCTCTGTTTATGTAATCTGTTTGAAAAGAGATGTCACTCGTTCGTGAGTCACCTCATTATCCGCTAATGCGGCCACGCCCACAGAGAGCGCGCACTATTCAAAGGCAAATTCTGAGGCGATCCATTTAAACAGTCAATGTCCGCATCAAAAAAAAAAAAAAAAAATGCATCAAGTTTAGTCAGATTCATGTACTTTTCATCATTTTGAGACGTGGTGAGGAATAATGCTGGAAGAATGTACCTCAGAGGAAGAGTGTGACTGGTTTCAGTTTCATTTCAAGGATCAAGCCGAGGATTGTGAATGGTAAGTTCTGTATTCTTAAATCCTTTATTCTAATCACGATATAGACTAGTGTCTGTGAATATTAAACTGCAAAAAGACCATTTAAATATGAATCCTGCATGTTCTGTGTGTCTCTGTGTGAACGAATGGCACAGATGCGCGGTTTCGTTTACTACACATAACTTACATTAGTAATCATGCCATATTAGCTTTTCCCAAACTATATTGCTGCTATACTGAGATGAGTGAAACTGACTGAAATATGTAATAAATACTGAAATAAAATGTCTTAGCAATGTATTAAATTGCAAAATAACATTTATAGGCTCTATAATACAACAAATGCGATACATAAAATGTCATAGACGTAAAAGGCCCCCAAACCCCCTCAGACCCCAGAGGGTTAAGGTTAACAAAATAGCTTTCGTTAGCAACATGTTGCTGCATTCCTTTTTCCCAATATCTGGGTGTTCCAAACTCTGTCATCAACTTTGTTTAATTAAAATGATACAACAGTCAAACTCCTAATAATTTAAATGAGAAATGTATTTTTAATTGATTAAATTATGGAGAGAATATTGATATAAATCCTATACAGTGTGACAGTCAATGAAATCAAATAAGATTGGCAAACACAATTCAAAATGGAGAAAAGTTGCGTTTTTATTAGTCAGCTTTAAGATTTTTGGAATAAATTTAGTGCTAATTTCCCCAAGGTCTTTTTTTAATCAGACTATACTATCATTTTCCATTTCTGCTTAATGAATCATGCGAGTTATAGTCATATTACAAATGGCAAGGCTTTGCAGGCTATTAGTTTGTTTCTTTAGGGGTCTAATAGAAGACATGCTTCATTTAGGACCCGGTAGTATCCTGAAGCAATACAGAATGGATTGCATTATTTCCAACAGCTGCTATTTCTCAGCCATCTCTTCACAAGAGTTGAAATATAATGCGCTTGGGTGAAGTTATTATTCCCGACCAGATCCTTTAGATTCCAACGTAATGGCATCCCCTCTCTTGAAGGGGCAATTTAAGTTTGCTATCCTCTACAGATGCACTCTTTTGAATTGTACTTAATTACTAAATACATTTTACCACTCTCTTAGGTACATTTTGCCCATTCATGTGTTGTGCCATAATAGTAACTTTGCTTTGAATGGTTACTATAATGTAATATTATTACCATGGATCATTTTGAAAATCCGTTATGCGATACATCAGTGCTATAACTGATCTTCTGTTGAGTAGGTTTACCCTTGGGATTACTTGACTTCATATAAGAAAATGTGTCTTTTGTTGGTTTCATTTATCAAGATAAGTGACTCAGGATTTCATAACGCAAATGTGTCTTACAATGTTTCAAAGACAGCATATCATTAAAAGTATTTTCCATTTCTAGGTGCTTTATCCATTTCTAAGTGCTTTATGAAATACAGAACATTATGTTGTGGACTTTAAATGTATTCTAAATGAACTATTTAAGGCCTTGGCTCCAGCTAATGGCCCCTGCTATCAGAAACTGATTCCTTTTGAGTTGCTGAGTCTGTGACAAGAGAACCAATGAATCAGAAGTTGCCATCATCATCATGGTTGTTGCTTGTTATGATGGTCACCGTAACCCTCTGTTTAATAGACTGCATTTGTGGCATAAACCTACAGAACATAGATTTTTTTATTTATTTTTTTAACAAAATCAAAAATTGCAGTTACAGTAAGTTAAAGCTAGGCATGGGCCGATATGAGATTTTGACGGTATGATAACCTTAAGCAAAAATATCACGGTTTCACGGTATTGCAATTACAGCTCTAAAATGTGTTTTTTTTTTTTAAATGTCTAAGTAAAAAACAACTTTTTTCCTTTGAACACAATATATTTCTAAGCAACAGAGAATATTTGGAAAAGTAGTAAACATGTATTTTAGATTAAATAATTAAAATAAATAATTGAATTCTTCTTAATTAAATTAAAATTATATAAATAAAATAAATGCAGTCATTTAAGTGAGCCTAAACCTGTATTAATAGAGTTATTATATGATATAGTCATTTGTTATTTTTATATTACAGAACAACAGTGAGATTTCAATACTAATATTCATGGATGTCTTTATTTCTTGCTTTCAAACGTTAAATCCTTGAGCTTTTATTTTGACGGAAAACCACAGGGAAGATGTCTTTCTTTGACAACAGATTTATAAACTACACTCTCAGTACAGATGTTTGGTGCACGTTGCGTTCCTAAATGCAAATTATAAGTGACTCAAACACACAGCACTTGCAGAGCAGCATTTTCTGTGAATCGAAGCTGAAAGCTGTTTTACTCCATACAGCGCGTCAGAATATATATTTATATAATTACTTCACAACCATTGCAATTTGATGATCGCACTAAGACACATCACATTCTCACATCCATGCATTGTCAAAATTCATAAAAAGTTACTGGGGAACTGGTGAATAAGCGTTTTAGCGCTGATTTTTACTGTATTTGCCGCTTTGAACCCTGGCGAAGTGTCCCGCAAATGGCGCTGCGAGCTCGCGCAACTCTGTCAGAAGCAATCCGTGCATGAAATAAAGTTATTAGAAAACGTAACATTGTGCAGTTTATTAAGTAATTGTTCGGGCCATTTTGCGATTTCAATCATCAGACAGTTACCAGCCACTTCACTTCATCTTTTTCGATGGGGGAAAAAGTTTCAGGGGTTCACCTTCCTCTGCCATCCTACACACACACACACACACACACACACACAGGTGACTGACTGACTGACTGCTCGCACCAACGGAGGGGAAGGGGTCGTGTCACTACACTGCACACAGCTTGGAGGATTCCTGCACTTTGCGTCTTTGACGCGACATAAAAAACAGCTCATACCTCAGGAACGATATCATGGAAAAATTTAGTGGTTTTGAAACCGTGATGTTTTCAAACCGCGGTATACCTTGAAACCGGTAACCGGCCCATGCCTAGTTTCAGCAGTTACTATGCAAAAAAGAAACATTAAAATACAAATTCTTTTTAGCCACCAGTAGTATAGCCACAAGACTTATACATTAAACGTGCTAGAAGTGTTAGTGTTTTTACGTTAATTTAAAGAGGCTATATGTAGAATTCAGAAACACTTGTTATTAGCGCCACCAGTGGCTGTTAAGTGAACTGCAGCCAGCGACTTATTGCTCATGTTCGCACTCGTGCACATGTAAATGTAAAAGAGACTTGAACGTGATTCAAGGCCCTGATAAACTCACGGTGAAGTTCTTTTTTGTTCTTTGCTTAGAAGTAAAAAGAAGTTGGAAGTATGTTTGCAGTGATATAATGTTAATGAACATCCTGATGCCATCCACGCTGCTGAGAGCAAAGTTTCAGTAAACATGTAAAATGTGCTGCATGCTTTCCTCTCAATAACAAAATAGACAACAAAAATGACAGCAGTGAGAAAACAGCAGTTTTCTGCTGTTAGCGATGTGGATATGTTTGCACTGGATCTGTAATTCACCAGTATCATGTTGACAGATGAAGTAATTAAAATGACACTGTTATAAAAGTTTTATTATAAAGTACATTTGAGACTATAGACTATATAGATCTGACTATTTAAGACTACAGTTTGAATGAATCTCTTTTCTTTGCATGACACATTGACATTACAGTACAGAATGGCTCTTTTGGCACTATCTTGAACATGGTATAAGCATTAGTTTTGTGTGTCATGAAACGGAAGAGAGGCTCTTGGGAGCGCGTAACCGTCACATTCTTATGTTCCTGCCAAAAACAATCCGAGTCCTTCACATAAAAATCAGTCTACAGGCTTTAATAGACAACCTAGGTAGTCGGAAAAGGTCTTGTTTATATATACATACATATAGCCCCTTTAATGCCAGTAAACAGACTATTTGCAGGGAATGTATGAACTGATGAACTGATAAAATGTAGGCTATATGTGTGAATGCACTGTAAGTCACTTTATATTAAATCGTCTGCCAAATCCGTACAGTAAATGTAAATGATGCACCATCTTACAGTAAATATAAATGCATTTGCCAGACACTTTTTGTCTCGTCAGTCAAATAGACCACAGGAAGTCCAATAAATAATATGAAATGTTATTTATGTTATTAATGAAGCAGTTTGACTTTCTTTTCAAAGTTCATCAAAATATTGCTGTTTTCCTCTGTTGATTGACATTTCTCATAGGCAGCCTCCTCAGAAACCATTAGAAGTCTGAGCATGTCGTGAAAAATAAGCAAAAAGTTGCAGTGGCTTGCACGCAGTTTCACACCGCAAGATTCTGAATAGAAAGAATGCACATTTTTATGGCTAATGAAGTCTGACAAAGGCGTAATTCATCTTGTCTACATAATTCACCCATACCAAATAACCCATCTCCAGTTGTATAAGTCATCATCATCCCAGAGCGGCGTCGGGGTGTCGTGATAATAAACTTCATTCTGCTCTCTTGTTTTTGGATCAAAACGGCCACTCACCGACTTGAATGGGAATAGATTGCCGTCTGATTGCTTAAATAAAACATGAAGGATCTAATGAACATATTCAGGCTGTGGCATATAACTCCAATGCATGGCAGCGAGCATTGATTAAACCTCCCCTGTTTGGCATTTGGATAATGAACAAACACTGTAGAGAAATGGCAACTATTAACCTTTTACCCCCATTTTCCCCATTGCTATTGAAATAGTTCTGTTTTGATTCCCCTTATGAAAATCAATGAATTAAGACTGACAGGGGATATATGTATATGCTATTATTTTTATTTTAATTACAAAAGTTTTCCTCACTCTTTGGTGTTAAAGAAGGGAAAAAAAAAAAGAAAAAAAAAAACAATAGTGTGGTAAGATATCCTGGATCAAAATTCACACAGGATTTTGCAAAGTTGTGAAGGATTTCTACATATCAAAAGAATAGATAGCATTTGTGTTTCAATTGTTTGCAGAAGTTTTTAAAAATGACACTTTTTCTTGATTTCACAATACACGTGGGAGGCTGTGAGTGTGTTTGTCTTTGCTCATATAGTGTTTTTCTCTCGCTACAGCTGTCCGTCTCAGTGGTAGGTAAAGTCTGCACGGGAGGGTGTTTGGCACTCTTTTTGTCCCTGTGAAGTTCTCATTGCCCATGAAAAGATTCCAGTTTTTGTAATTCAGTCTTTGTGAATTTCTTCATTTTCTTTCCTTCATACCCCGTTAAAAAGAGCGGCATAGCTGGTCACCAGCATGTGTTCTGTTTCAGATGCTGGTGTTCTGGTTTGTCCCCACCAGACGTCTAACCAGCAAGACCAACTTCCAACTTTATTAAACCAACTTCACCAAAAAGACCATACTGGTCAAATAACTAAGTTTTGCCAGATGGGAGAATTCAATTCAGTTCAATTCACATTTATTTGCATAGCAATACATATCACTTCAAAGCAGCTTTATAGAAAATGTATGTTTCTACACTACAATTAAGAGTGATCTGTTATCAGAGGTGACTGTGTTCAAGTAATGTCCATATTTCAGAAATGTACAGTTCTAAGACAATACAGATTGTGCAGTTAGCTAACATCATGTATTTATGTAAAGCAATGACTACATGTGATCATAATGATTACAATATATGGAGAATTTGGTAGATTTGTATGCTGATTCAATGTTGGATCATCTGAAATCTTTGTAAGAGGCTGGATCCAAACTGGAGCTGGCGTACTAGTAACGCTAAAGTAAATGGAGAATAATTAGTGTAGCTGCCGTTCAAACATTTCAAGCAAAAGTCATGTTCATTTGATCCGATATAATTGGAGTGCAAGGTTATGAGAAGGATAATGTGAATGATTGGCTTAAGAGATGTGTTTTTAATCTAGATTTAAAATTAGAGAGTGTGTCTGAACCCTGAACATTATCAGGGAAGCTATCAGGACAGCTAGAAAAGTGGACTTTGCTTTAGGTACTACCAAAAGTCCAGAGTTTTGGTCCACCTGCTACAGCAACATCAAGCACTAACCATCATAAACTAGCCTGTGCTGTTTTTTGCTGCTCTAAGCTGATCTTTAATCTTTAATAATTTTGCGTAATGGAGCTTCCTCATCCCGGCACAGTTAATCCTAGTCAACTATAATTATGATAATAATGTTAGCGTCCACACCAACGCACAATAAAGTTCTGTTTATTATAAGAGCGCGCTGCTGCAGTTTTTTCATCTACCACTTTAAATTCTCAAGTTTCTCTAAAATCGTGTTAATTTTGATTGTGATTTTCTTATTCTTCATCAGCTGGGAAAAAAAAAAAATCATTCTGAAAGTTATTATACAGAAAGTACAATATTGTTTTTCTGTGTCGTTATTGTAATAGTTGTGTTTTGGACTTTCCTATTCTCATTTAATAATTATTAAAACTTTATAGTAATTATCGTCCTTGGTGTGGACGGGCCTTAACACTTTTTGGTTTATGATGGTTGCCTCATCATTATATTCTAGCACAATTTTACAATGTTTTTAGCATTGTAATTTCATGAAGAACCACAAAATCAGTTCTAACCCCACTCAGGCTTCATAACCAAGGGTTAAAAGTGGCCTTTACCTGAGATGTTCATCCAGGGTTAATTGTATTGTTAAAGTCCTTTTTTCAGCCTGATCTTATAAGAAGGTGCAGCTATTTTATGAGTTGACCATTTTGTGTACATTTGTACAATTTGATTTGTATGAAAATGTAAAATTTTTGGGAAAAAAAAAAAGTTCCACCCCTAAACCTAACTCTCAGTGGGGTGTAAGCAGATTGTACAAAAATATGAAAATGGGATTTTATGAATTTATATGAATTTGCCACCAATTTGCCAAAACATAAAACATATTAACCCTTAAACACATACCTCGGGTCTTTAGTGACCCAGACCATTATTCACTACCCTCCTCCTCATTCATTTTTTTTTTTAAAGTTATCAACCTTCTTAGTATCCCTCAATCAGTTCATTATAAGCAATATAACAAGATAGAAATAATAAAATTGTAAATTAATGCCTGTTTTCCCATTCATTTTTTTTAATTGACCCAAGGTATGTAACAGTGTAAGTATATTTTTTTCTGCACAACAATAATTGGATATTTGATGACTGAGTAAGTGCAATACACCTTTATTCCACAAGGTGGCAATGTCTGATACACAATGATGAAGTAACGTTTCACTCATAGTTACTGCAGGCAGAAAACAAAAGAATAGAAAGTAATATCAGTAAAACTTGAAATGGCTCAGCGATTTACTGCAGACCAGGTAGAATACAATCACATATTAGTGTCACTGTCACTTGATGGTGGATCTGGTGAAGAAGCTGTCAGTGATCAAAATATTGATTTTGAAGATGTTGAAAATGATAGTTTTGAGAATATGTTTGAGGTCGTGAATATGAGCCAGATGCTGAATGTAAAGGACAGTAATGAAAGTATAAAACATCTGCTCCAACCGAACCCTTCCATGCTCCAAAAGGTAACAAAATATGCTTTATTTTATTCTTCTATAATTGTTACTCTAATATCAGGAGAGTTTTATATTATCGCGACAGGTAGAGATCCAGGTCACTAATGACCCGAATATTTAATAAGGATTGGCAAAACATTCATGCATTTAAGGATTAATAATTGCCATGCTTTTTAGTCTATGCAACTAACCTAGATCTCCATAATACAAAGCATAAAGATACCATATATTTACATTAAAACCCATGAAGTGCACGCATTTAAATGGTCATGCACTAAAGCAATGATTAGTTCTGCAGTGAGAAACAGCACAGTGTTTAATGGGCTTTGTAAGGTTTCAATAAATGCTTATTGCTTTCCTCCATAAGAAAAGTAACAACTCTCCTATATCAGAGCTTTCAAGTGATGCATGACTATTGAGGGCAGTTAAGTGTAGTGGGCCTGGCTCTAGTATTCATTGTAATTGTGCGGTGTGTAACATTAGTTATCGTTTATTATTTATCTTGCAGCGCATTTACGGTTTAGTCAAGAAAATGAGCCAAGCTAATACAATATATTATATTTTACACAATAAAGATTAGTGACCCTTATATATCCATAACATACTGCCCCACTTATAATGTTGTTGGAGCCACAAATATCCTTCCAATGCATGGGGAATCCATTAGGGAGTAACATAAAAATGAAAGTTCACAGGGTTTGGGTAATTAAACATAAAGAAGAGGCAAACATTCATAAAACAGCTCTGTGTACTCATCCAGAATGATGATATCGTTCACATTTATCAAAAATAATAGGGAGCCCTGAAGAATTATCTTTCAGTGGTTCTTTTCAGCAGTTCCTTCACAGTAAATGTGAAATTCATCGGTTCTTTAGACTTGGAGGGTCGGCACAGCTTCTATCAGACAGTAGAGTGGCTAAAGCACTAGCTGGACATAATGAGGCTGGGCTTTGAGAGGAGAACAGTTGGTTTAACAATGAGGAGGAGTGTAGCCATTCTTTCTCTGTTTGACAGCTCAAAGCTAAGTGTGTGACAGAACGGTGTTCTGCGTTCACACCATTACACACACCAGCCTAACGATTATCATTTGAAACAGTTCTTTACGATAAGGTGTTGGACTGCAGAAATAACAGTGGTGGTGTTGGGAAGTGGAGTTTTATTTCTTAATGTCCTCGACCTCTTCAGTAGCCTTACATAAGATTCTCACATCAAAATTAAAAGAAAAAAAAGGAAAAAAAAAAAAAAAAAAGGCAGCCAGTTACACTCGAATTAATGTTTCCTCGTTATTGGGAGCTGATATAAGAAAAGGGATTTAAGGTTTCACTGTTCTTCATGCTGAAGATAAAAGTACAGACCGTAGCTCCTAGCTGAACTTTCTACTGTCTACATATGCTATCTTTTACAGCAACAACTGAAATGAAACCTCATAAGTGACAGATTTAAAAAGCTTCACAGGCTGCAACTTCTTTAAAAGCACTCAAACGTGCCACATGAAAAGTTTGAGACTTCATTAAAGCTGAAAGTTTCTGATTCCATCAGAGTTTGGTGTTAGCATGTTGCTAATAAGCTAATGGCTTGTTACTCTAATATGCACAAAAATATATATGTAAATACTGGGTCTAATAGATCGATTTTAATTAAAAATATTACTTAAATGTAGTACATTTTTAAATCAACATTTCCATCAAATTAGAATGAACAGTAAATCTGTGGCAACTTTTCTTCTTCTTTTTTTTTTTTTTTTTTTTTGACAGTCTGGTTGTGAATATACTACACACATACCATTGGGTCGAATGGTTGATTTTTAAGTAGATGGAACCATTTTTTATTTATACTTTTGAGCAATGAATTAAATATAAATATATTTTTACCAAACAGATAGTTTCAGTCCTTGATTATTGACTGAGCTGTGTTCAAAGCCATTGTAAAATACTCTATAAACAGACATGTGCGATCTCATTACATCAGTATTAAAGGTTTAGTTCACCCAAAAAATGAAAATTCTGTCATTATTTACTCACCCTCATGTCATTCAAAACCCGTAAGACCTTCATTCATCTTCAGATCACAAATGAAGATATTTTTTGATGAAATCCGAGAGCTTCCATTCCAGGTTCATTGACAGAACAGCAACTCATTATTGGCCGGCTCCACACGCATGCGTCGTGCTGATCATGTGAACAGCGTCGGCCAATAATGAGCCGCCGTTCGGATGAAGAACCTGGAAGCGCTGCACGTAAACAGCGTATGAGAATGACACAGAAGAGAAGATATTGTTGAATAAAGGTATTTTTGTTTTTGCTCACAAAAAGTATTCTTGCCGCTTCATAGAATTAAGGTTGAACCACTGCAGTCACAGCGACTGTTTTAACGATGTCTTTAGTATCTTTCTGGACCTTGACAGTGTTGATTATATTCCTGTCTATGGACGAGTCATATACCTCTCGGATTTTATCAAAAATATCTTTACTTGTGTTCCGAAGATGAAGGTCTTACGGGTGTGGAACGACATGAGGGTGAGTAATTAATGACAGAATTTTTATTTTTGTGTGAACTAACCCTTTAAGAGGGTCGCACACCGGACGAGAAGCGCCATGTCTTTAAAATTCAAACACATTGGCTGCATCTGGAAACTGACAGCTGACTTGTTGCATGAAGGTACCTCAAGAAACTAAATAGAGCATAATAGAGTGGGATTTGGTAATAACTAAGCGAATATTTAATTACTATAATAGTAATTTCTTGCTAGAAATGACATCAGAAGTTGAAAACGTTGGTCAAAAACGTAGATTTACAAGAAGGATACATCTATGCTGCCTTCATAAATCGATCACATGAAGTTATCTCAGGAGACAGGAAGGGAAGCTAACATTGGATTTGGATGTGCCTTGATGCCCTCCTACCTTGGAATGCGTCCTCCGAAGGTAGCATTAAGCTTTCGGACGCAACCATTGTTTTCTATGAGTGTATGCACACTGCCGTCTGTCCGCGGCGCCCAGATATGACTCAGGATGCTGTTCAAAGTCACCACCACTATAATAGTTTCCTTTTAAATTACATTATATTTGTCCCAAATTGTCATAAATGTACATAATGACTTCACCCTGTGCTGCAATATACATTTATTTTTACATTCATAGTTTTATAGCTGGGTCAATGACGTGACGGGTCATTTTTTTGTTCAAAGGCCTTAATAATAATAAAAAACAAAGATGTGACATCCAAAGTATGTCAAGTAGCACAACTAGATCTATTCTATTGAATCCAAAAGATTTTAATTATATTTTGCTACATATAAAGGTATTTTAAAGATTTTGACGTGTCAAAAGGTCATTTGGTTTAACCGTCCAAAGGCCAATACAGCCAATTCATTTGTGATTAACATATCTAAAAATGTAATAAATGTATATATATATTTTATTCTGGCATGATTTTATAACATCATAAATCAACATAGTGCAACATGTTATTAAAATTCTGTGTAGAAGTCGTTGCTTTGTTGTGAGAAAGAATGTCTGGAAAAATGAATTTCATTGATGTCATTCGGAGTAACCAATATAAAGGGATCAAACCATTTTGGATCATGCGGTCAATATCATGTGACAGGATGTGACATCATTCAGACACAGGCAAAGGACCACATGATCGTGAAGCAAAGTAACTAACTCTCTCTTAACTATTTGAAAAATTCATGTTTTCACTTGATCATACGCATGTCCTGAAACATCAGGTCATTCGGTACAACTGTTATAAAACGTGGAAAATGTTGTAATATTTTAAAAACTTGTACTAATTATAAAATATCAAACAATGCTAACAAGCTAGATATCAGCCTGTTAGCACTGTTTGAAAATATTGTCATTCGGTATAACCAAAAGTGTCATTCGATAAAACCAAAATTTTGGTTAAACCGAATGACTGTTTTGGTGACAAATTTTGTCCATTTTGTAAAAAAAATGACAAAAGCAGTGTTAATTGATTATAAAAACCACATAATCTCATTAACACTTAATAAAACTTCAAAATTAATTATATCTCCATTATGTTTTTTTTATACTTTCAAAAACCTTATTCGTCAATGACCCATATGCGTTTGCCTGTGGTGATTACGTTTGTGTACTGCCACCTACTGGAGGTGCAAGGTCACAACACACTTCAATAGCGTGGAGTAGCATAGGGATAACGAAAAGGATGACAAAAAAAAAAAAAAAAAAAGTAGTCAATAGATTATTACATTTTTGTTTATTTTATGAAAACTTTATTTCATAATAAATAATTTTATTTCATATATTCACTATAAAATATAAAATAATATATATAAACTATAAAAAGCCCTATGAGTCCGTGGTTTAAAATCACTGTAAACCACAGCTTCTTGGGGTTTAATGCTTTAATAATAGACATGTCCCTAAACTCAAGTCCTCCAACTTGAACTTGTTCAAATGCATTATGGGATTACCTTATCCATGTTGGACATATTCAATGCCGTCTTATAATTTGATCAAAAAAGAGATCTAATGTTAGAAGGCAGCATTATTGTTATGCCGGTCATTGATTGAAACAATCTTCATGTCAGAAGCATATGATGTGAATTTATGCAGCTTACCAGATTTTGGAATCTAATATGTGAAGGTAAACACATATAAAAGTTCCACATGTAGAGCTAATGCTTACATTCATCGAATTAAAACCAACCTAATTAAATATTTTGTTTGAAATGCATTGATGTGCAATACTCAGAAGTGCCTTTTGAAAGTAATGATTGTGTAGTTTTCAACATACTGTACATAAAATATGTGCTACCCATGATACATAATAAAATCATTGACAATTACAAAAACTACTTTTCTCAGCCAGTAAAAGACAGCTGGATTGCTTGTCCCTGTGCATTTCATTTCAAGTGCTGTTTAGCAGTGACCTTGGCAGCTCATTAGCAATAAGCTGACAACCATTTTCAGCAAATGAGCAAAATAATAAGGGTAGAGTCTCAATTAATTGCAACCTGCTGCTAGTTAGGCATGTCATGTGTACTCTCCGCCCTCCAGGTGGCCACTGCTCATTGACAAGATGTGTCACATAAACAAAAGCTCAAACACAGTAACACTGTCCGTCTTTATACTGGAGGCCTTTGATGTTAAAATATACCGATATGGCGAATATGAATTGTACCTTAGCTGTGGGGTGTTTTGTGAATAAAATATGAGATATTGGTTTTTATGGTTTTATGTAGTCTCAATATCTTGCTTAAGTGATCAACATCATAGTTCAAAGATTAGTTCTGCATGCTTTCCCTTGATAAGAAATTCACCACGATGTTTATCAGGTTTTGATCTTACTCCTTAAAAGATGTAATAATTTTAAAAAGGAAGCTGCAAACCAAAGATTATGCAGCTAAATCAAATGTGTGAAAATGACAGAAAACAAGTAAACAAAATTTCTATCGCTTGTAATGCTCTCAAAATATTTAGTGTCATTCAACTCTTAAAAGGATGAATTACATGAAACAGGGTTATTTGCAGTATCCAAAATGAACTTTTGTCACATCTGCCATAAAAATGAATGGTAATAAGTGTTTTAGAGAAAACTAAACAGAAATTGACCTTATTTCTTAATCACAATAGTTTTGTCCCTTTTACAGTGCCATTTTTTTTCTCTCGAGTCTTTCTGATAAATAACACAGGTCACTGTGTCACTTGCAGCATTTATTAATATTTCAAATTAGCTTTTATTATTGTATTTTTGATCTTTGTTTTAATTTTAGTAATTTTATGTGCTTTTGTCATTTTTACTATTTTCGATTTTTATTTCTATTTAGCTTTCATTTATATTTATTTCAGTTTTAATTTTAGTAAATTTTCAACTTAAAGCTGATGTAAGATTTTTTTTTTTTTTTTTTTTAATGTTAGTCACTTCATTGTGAATTTATCCATGCACATCGTTTTTTTTGTTTGTTTTGTTTTAAACTCATGTGCACTTGTAATCTTTAATCAAAATCATTAACCTCCCTTCCCACTCCAAATGCCCAACTTCCTACTATCTAATCAATTTCCGAGGACAAAATCAAGTCCTACCCTACATTTTGTTTCTCATTCCAGCAGCCGTTTCACTCAGATATACGTCACAATAGAGCAGAAAAGACAACTTCTGTATCATACCAACCTTAAAATACATTCTTTTTAACCCTTTAAGCCCAAAGTGTACCGCCGATGGGACGTTTTTGCTCCTTACTTCATGAAACATGCTCCGATTGTGGAAAATTGCACATCATTATTTACAGCAGATTTTCATGATTAAAATGAGTCGAATGAATCAGCATAATCCAGTAAGTGGATCACAAGATGTTCCTCACGGTGTTACGACACATAAAACCCCACAGGACGCACAGACGCTAACTAAAATCAAATGAAGCTTTCACATGGCATTTTCGATTATAACTTCATGAAACATGCATAGATCATAGAAAATGGCACATCATTACAGTGGATGCTCCCAATTGAAATGAGTCCAAAAATCAACATAATCCCTTGCAACGATCACGAGATATTCCTCATGGAGGAACGATTTTAAAACTGCCCATTAGGGGGCGTCAAGGGCTAAACAAAAAGGCTACCTTGGTTCCAAATGCTGTAACTTTTGATTACTTTATGCTATCACCACAAAATTTGATCCAAATGCAGCTCACATATAGGGGAACTTCACCCAAAAAGAATTATCCTCCTATTTCCTTCCTGAGTTATTGCATGTAATATAAGAAAGATATGTAAAATTACAATAAAAAATTTTTTTATATATATATATATATATATAATATATATATATATATATATATATATATATATATATATATATATATACACATAAACTTTTCTATCAAACGATACCTACCTTTTGACTCGCCTTGCTATAGTTTTGGAGTTATGAGTCTTTACTTTTGTGTGTCACAAAAAAACAACTCTAAAAATACCTTCAGGGCTTAAGGGGTTAATCCAGTTTATTGTTCATTGACTACTATTAGTATGCCATTCATGGGTTGATGTTTCCCAAAAGTGTAAACATTGAGCCTCCCAGACACCATCAAAACACTGAGATCAGTCCACTCAGATCTGTCAATCTCTTTCCAGCTCAACCTATAGTGAGAGTTTGGGCCATGTCTACTACAGGTGGAGAGATTGGGGCATGGCAACTGTAGCAAGCTGAGAAATTGGGGCATGGCTACTGTAGTAGGATGCGAGTGTGGGACGTGGTTACTGTAGCAGGCTGAGAGTTTGGGGCGTGGCTACTGTAGAA
The DNA here is from genome assembly GCF_019924925.1 of Ctenopharyngodon idella. Lineage (NCBI taxonomy): Eukaryota > Metazoa > Chordata > Actinopteri > Cypriniformes > Xenocyprididae > Ctenopharyngodon > Ctenopharyngodon idella. Next base: position 2,472,216 of record NC_067235.1, on the reverse strand, counting down.
GGCTGAGAGTTTGGGGCGTGGCTACTGTAGAAGGCTGAGAGTTTGGGGCGTGGCTACTGTAGCAGGCTGAGAGTTTGGGGCGTGGCTACTGTAGAAGGCTGAGAGTTTGGGGCGTGGCTACTGTAGCAGGCTGCGAGTTTGGGGCGTGGTTACTGTAGCAGGCTAAGAGTTTGGGGCATGGTTACTGTAGCAGGCTGAGAGTTTGGGGTGTGGTTACTGTAGCAGGCTGCGAGTTTGGGGCGTGGTTACTGTAGCAGGCTGCGAGTTTGGGGCGTGGTTACTGTAGCAGGCTGAGAGTTTGGGGCGTGGCTACTGTAGCAGGCTGAGAGTTTGGGGCGTGCCCCTTTTTTAACAAATAATTTTGTCAGAAAAATACCTTAACCAAGTTTAGTCTTTTGTTCTTAACTCATATTTAAAATATTCAAATATATAAAATATTTTCCCCATTGACAGTTTAACTTATTAAAAACAATTCCCCAAACCAGTCCCCTCCGGACATCACTTTTCACCACTACAGTATGTATGTAGATATGAGCACTAAGCACTGCCTGACAAACAATTGCAAAGCTTTTTGTCCTTTCCTATCCCTTCCTGATAGCCCATGGGTGCTGTCATGACTTTTGATGATGTGAATGATGTGATTCCTATGAAGAAATGCCCTGTTGCCTATTAGACCTTTATTTCACACTGGGCCTTTCACTTCCTTAGTCCTCTTTAATGTCTTTGCTGCTAGGAATGGACTCCAGTCATGACTGGGTTAGGAAGTCTTCATTCTGGGTGCAAAGTAATCCTGCCCTGGGTAGAACCTGCGGCTGATGTGGCTCCCTGAGGAAGTCCTAACCGGATGCCACATCACATTAAGGAGCCAGCGAGACTTTCTAGCGTGGAAGAGCTCTGAAATGCTTCCCCAGCCTGCCTGAGGGTGGCATAATTAATTATGTCCTCTCAAATTTTCTTTGTCACTCTAATGTTTCTTATTATCCTGCTAGGCAGTGGATGTTTGCATGTTTGTTTGAAAGGATTTCTACATGTGTGAAACCCTGCAGTTTCTAATTTCCAGAAGGGGTTGGCACTGTGGCATGGTCAATGTTAGGCCACTGAAATGTAGTTCAATATTTTTTCTCATGCACATTCATGCACACTGCATTTAGTACTACTATGTTTTAGTCCACATTTAGTCCACAGCTGCAGCTTGTGATTTGCGAACAACTAGCAGAATTAAAGAAGACACCCTCCGTGTCTGCCATTATTAGGCAAACAGGAACTCCTACCCGAAAATCATGGCACTGGTTGAGCCAACGTAGATGTCAAGCCACTCAAACAAAAGGGTTTTAGCAGCTAGCCAAAAAGAATCTTTCTCCATTAATTTGGTTTCCATCCACATATTTTTGGTGTATTTTGAGTATTAAAAATGCAGGGTGAAAAAAACAAGATATGATTAAATTTAATAAATGAGCATAAAAAAAATTATACATTTGCTTGGTGGATGCATTATTTTTTTTTTATTCATTTGCACATAAATCTCAAATGTTGCTCTGGTCTTTCCAAAGCCAAAGTCTTCATAACTGACTGCTATTACTTCTAGAAATTACTGTCACATTGTTGCTCCCATAAATGAGGCATCAGCCACCAATTGTGCAAGTTTCCTCGGAAGTGACTATTTGGTAACACTTTACTCAACAATCCACTTTAGACATTCTACTAAACAAGGCTTGACATGAACTTTTTTTTTGCTCTCCAGCCACTGTTGGTTTTCCAAAGTTAGCCACTCAGCATTTTCTTTGGCCACAATTGTGACTGATACTATGGGGAAAAACTGCCATATAGATATTTTTAATATTATCTTATAATTTGGCAGCAGGTATATTAGGCTGCTGTCACTTTAAGACCTGACACATGGATCCATTATACTGTTACACATGTGTTTTCTTTCTCAACTGTTTACGTTCACTTAAAACATAACTGACTGTGTTTACGTGAATACTCACCAAGGCTGGCAACAAAAGATCTGTCACTACTTTCCTTACATTAAATTAAAATGGCAACTTGCATGGGAACATATAGACATAAATTGAAGGGGAAAAAATCTGTATATTATAGATGTTTCTATAGCTCAAAAATTGTTGATTACCCATGAAGCAAAATGGCAGCGTCCAGGTTGCTAACTTCAGGGCAGCATGCACCAGCCAAGCAACTACCATTGAGATGACTAGGAGTGCACAGAGATAGCCCTCTCCAGGTATATTAGACCTCCTTACCACGAACGATCAGGCTGCGGTTCAGTTCGGCACTGCAGAAATTACACACTGTGGCTTTGAATTTAGTTGGAAGAATGCCTCAGTCACAGCACCTCACACAAACACACACTGTCTTTGAGCTCAGATTGAGTGTGTAAACGGGCTCAGAATGGCTGAACCAGCTGAACCAGAGATACTCACTTCTATTGACGTTAGTCTCTGCAATAAGAAAGGAAATAAGAAAACAGGAATAAAACAAGAGAGGCTTTTTCTGCAAACGGGATGCGACAACACTAGCAACACAATTTTGACCTTGTTAATTATAGAGGGAGACAAAGGGGAAATGGAGGGTGGGTGTGTGTGTGTGTGTGTGTGTGTGTGTGCATGTGAGCGGTGGGGGTGCAGTGTGGGCTGGGTCAATGATGGCAGCATAATCAAGCCTGATTTTTGGCACTATGTTGCCCTGGCAACCAGACTCATTTGCAACTGTACCAATTGCAGTGCCTGTGTTAAAAGCCCTCTGTTTCATTTTCCCCCTTTTTACCCGTAATGAGAGAAAATGGTTCTGAGGTCAGTTAAACAATTATTGCTATTTATGAAGAGCTGTTTAAGTGATTTATTCCTTATTTTCCAGAACAACTAATGTGCTGTTGCTCTTGCTGCACAGATTTGAAGCAGAGACAGTGTTGTTTTTGAGACCACTCGGACATACCGTCACTAAGCAGGAAGCTCATGAGATTTAAAACAAGATGACTATCTTGTGGTCTTCATGTTGCTTTGGAAAATGTTTTTTTTTAAGGAGCAAACAGGAAACAGATGGCAACATTTGAATCACTATTTGCTGCCTTGTACTGAGTGCTTTCCTTTTTAGATGTCTTTTCTTATTGCTATTCACACAAACACACAGCACACAAACACAGGCTATTGTTGCCGTTCATTTTTAAGCACAGCTTATCAATGTGAGCAGCATTGCAATGAGGAGTAGCTAATGAAAAATCAATGCTCAATTTCAGGTTAGATTAATGAATCAGAATCTACATGGAGCATTCGCACCATTTTCTCTCAGACAGCCTCTCTAATACTTTAATTCTCACTAGTGGAAGAGTGCAGATCTGCAAATGGTGAATAACATAGTAATATATTGATTTATCAGGTTGAATGTAATAACTTTTCCTAATCTTTTGAGGTTAGATAAACAAATGTATTAAATGTGTTGGGATCTTAAAAGTGTATAAAATCATTTTTTCTACAGGACAGTGTTTTTGTTGACAGTGTTGGTTAGCAGTCACATTTATGTCATGCACTTCTTAATTTCAAAACTACTCTTAATAATTTTACATACAAAAACCCAAACATAAAAATTAAATCCTTAAATAACATGAATAGCATGATTTGTAAGAATTATTTTTTTTAAATAATTTTTATCATGTTTTATTATGTCAGTAAAGTAATACAAATGTGAATATGATTATATATATATATATATATATATATATATATATATATATATATAATTTATGAAGCAGTAGATGCACGCCTAATTCCAGAATCAAATTACTGAAGGTACTCTAGCAAGTGCAGCTCCACCATAGCAGTATACATTTAAGATTATTTACAAGTCATCACTTTTACCAATAATTGGAATAGAATTTCAAAAATATTTTGCTACGAATATTTTTCTGTTAATCTGTTAGTCTGCCTTCACATTGCTTTAATGCGTTACTATTTTAACATGCCATATTTCTGTCCCGTGCACTGTGAATCCAGCATTTATATGTAAACTTTGTGGAATGCAATTGGCCATCAGTCCTCTTAGCAGGATGAAAACAATAGTTTTATTCAATGGATTATATAGGCTGTAGCCTTGAAAGCGAGCCAAGACCGCTCCCTTTACAATCACTAAAATGCTGTTGCTTTGTCAGTTCATCAATGCACAATAAATCTCTTACTTACATTGTGTCAAAACATTGTTTGTTAATGAGAGGTTTCGCAAGCCTGCATAACTCAGCACTGAATAAAAACTCTGGCGCATTGAGCGATGAGTGGATTCTGACTAAATTAAACACCTCTGATTGGCCATTGCGTTCAAGAGATCAACAACTATGTCTGTGTTTAGCTACATTGCTCACCACTGCAAAACTTCATTGTAAATAGATACATTTGATGTTCTCCAGATCGCAAACACAAATATGCACTGGTGCGTTTGCCAAATCTGTTTCGGCAATATATTATTACAGTATCAACTGAGGGTGCTTTTGCTTGCGTTTGAGGGTGCTTAGTAGTACCGGGTCTGAGCAGAGGCCACCTCCATCCCGAGGCCAGAGCCCATCACCAGGTCCATCCCAGTCCACACCGTATGGGCACGCCTCTCTGAGCCAGCCGAGGAGCACTGGCTCATTAACTTCTCTACAGAGCCAAATCCCAGAGCCTAATCCTTGATCCCACCCATAAAAGCACTCCAACTAACCTGCTAGATGATCCTGTCAACTACCAAACCTGTTGTCTTTGTCCTCACTGCTGGCACTCACCTGCTCTGCTGGTGTCGCGCAGCTCCTCTAGTTCTCTGTCTGTGCCATTGGGTCTCCTCTCTACCAGCATGGCTCTGCGAGATAGATCCCCTGGCTTCACCTTGGACTTCCAGGCCCATGACCTCGGCCTGTCAGCCCGTCGGCTCCACCTTGGATCTGTGCTCCCTCAGCTCTGCTGTGGTCCAACATCACTCGGATTCCACCGGGCTCCCTCGTATCTCTCTGGCTCCACTTTGGTCTCTTGTCTTCCTGGTTCCGCAGCAGACTTCCAGACCTCTGGCTGCGCTTCAGCCCTCCACACCTTCGGCTCCACCTGGTTCCTCATTCACTTCAGCTCTGTCTTGATCCTCATTGCCACCGATGTCGCCCCGTCCCTTAAACCAGCGACATCACCTTGGATTTCCAAGCCTGCAATGTCTTCCCTGTTCGTCAGCCCTTTGATTGTGCCGGTGTCTCCATCTGGCCCATCTTCAATTTATACCACAAAGCAGTTTGGCAGTGTGTTCATGTTTTTACTCGCATCCGACCTAGATGGACTGAACAGAAGAAATGAACCAGAGAAGATTTCCACATCAAAAGGCGGTGAAGCCTCAGAGCCACACCCACATACTACATCATCACCACTGACCATTAATAGTTTGAAGTTGTTTACCAGCCGGAGTGAACTCTCGAAACAAACTCAAAAAGACCTTCATTGTTGCCAGATTCATTCAAAACAGCAAATAGGAACTATCCTGAGCTGTGACGTCAAAGGCATTTTCTAAAACTGTTAAGTAGACGATGTAAACATCGTCTCCATACAATTCTGTGTACCATTTACTGGAAATTCAAAAACATCTTATGCCAGTATGCTTGATTGCCCATAAATGTGTTGTCTGTACGACAACAGATGGAACTTGAGTTGGATTGGAAGTCAATGTTTTGAAAAATATGCATTGGTGTTTTCAAAATGTTCTTAAAGGGTTAGTTCACCCCCCCAGAAAAACTTGTGTTCATCTTCGGAACACAAATGAAGATATGTTTTAATTAAATCTGAGAGTTGTGTTCCTCCATTGAAATGAAAGATCATTAACCCAAAACTTTGATTTTTTTTTTTTTTTTAAAGGCGACCTATTATGCCCCTTTTTACAAGATGTAAAATAAATCTCTGATGTCCCCAGAGTGTGTATGTGAAGTTTTAGCTCAAAATTATTTGAGATTATTTATTTTTTTTTATTACAGATTATTTTTTATAACGTGTGGTAAAATTGCCACTTTTGGGGGTAAACAAAAATGCGCCGTTTTTGTGTGTGTCCCTTTAAATGCAACTGAGCTGCTGTTCCCGGCCCCCTTTCAAGAAGAAGGCGGAGCCTCAAGAGCTCATGCTCTGGCATACTAGCAACAAGAAAACAGGACAATCTCACACACTGAAAATGTCAGAAAATGTTAGTAGAGGTATTCAGCCTTATTTGTTTCAGAATCAGCCTTTGTGAAAATCAATTGTTGAAAAGACCCTTGTTTGTGAAGCAGTCTGGCACAAAATGATTGGCGCAAACGTATAAGACTTTACTGTTTTTCTTCGGGACATTTCCTTCGAAAATGAAATGTAACAATTTCCTCAGTGACTTAGATGGTGGGAGTCTATGGAGACTCTTATGTTCATTGGTACATAATGCTTCTTTGGGGCAGACATTGTACAACTCCAGCTACAGAGAGGATACAAAAATGGCGGACTTCGTGCTTCTCACTCAGGGCTGTGTCTATGCTAATAGGGCAGTTTGTCACTGGTTGTGGGCAGGGCTTCTACCTACGATGACATCATCATAGGGGGGAATCTGAATTAGCTCATTTGAATGGGGGGGTCATGAGTGAGTGGATTTTTACTATTAAAACAAATATATTTGTAAGATGAACAGATTTAATGTAGGCTTTTATTCACATTTAAACATTGATCAACACACATAGTTAGAGAAAGCACAACAAATATGGTAAACAGAAAATCAAATGTGCTTGCTTGACATGCTATAACTAATAAGATTTGTTCTCTCATGTCCCACGAGCACATTCAAGCTTTCGCATGAACCATTGAGGATTGTTCTTGAGTGTCAAGCAAATACGGTTGAGAGCAGGTACATTTTTGGATGGTCTGCCCATTTAAGAGAAAAAAAGTTAATCTTTTAATCATATGGTGATGTGACTTAATATGTAGACGTAAATAAGGGGGGAAAAATAACCTTTTCAGCAAAGGAACTTCCACATCATACCTGACGCACAGAGAAAATGGCAGCATTGAAATCCTATACTCCGGAGAACGGGTGGAAACTCGAGATTAGCCACAGCCGCATGGATTCTTCATCTTATCTGAAGCCAGCAATGGGTCTGTGAGATTGAATAGTCTGGAGGTTTTTGAGAGCAATAGTTCAGCCATTGGTGAGCTCTTAAAAGTAATTTGACAATGTACTACTCTTTTACAGTTCATAAGCGTAGCCTTGGTAACACTATTGCATCCTCTACCGAAGTAAACAAATTTAGGCTTAAAATGTTTTTATCAATGCAACCGTCCTTCAACAAAACATTTCCTGACATAGTTCTTACTAAATAAATGTATTATTTCCAGAGTCCATCTTTTCAATAACCCATGGCATTTTATCATTGAATTATCTAAAGATTGCGTGTTTTGAATGGAGCTCTTATTTTAAGCTCAACACATTTTGCTAATTTGCAAGTGGCATTCAGAGGAAGCAATACAATTATGTGGTCTTATACATTTCCATCTTTAATGGATGCAAAATAAACTTCTTTCTGTGGTAACAACCTCATAAGGAGTTGAAACACAGAAACACCTGGAATGACTTGCTCTCCACATCAGATGCAAAGTTCAATTTGCAGTCTTATTTCCCTACTTTATGCACTCACTGGCATGTGGTCATTAAAGGTAAGGCTGAGTGGGTGGCACTATTTATGTGCCAGGTCAATACATCGGCAGGGAAGTGATAAGATGAAGGCCCTTGACGCAAGGCTAGCGGTAAATTGCCAGTGGTTAGGAGTTACCAGAGCACACTGAATTTGGACACTTCTATAGCCACAGTGGTTAAAGCAATAGTTCAACCAAAATGACAGTTCTGTCATTATTTACTCCTCGTCATACAAACCCATATTCAGTTATTTTTCCTGTAGAAAACAAAAGGTGAATTTTTTTTTAAAAAAATCTTCATGCATCTGTTTTACATACAACAAAAGTTCAGTCACGACAATTCTTGTGGTGAATTATTTAGCATTTATTGGCATGGGGCATGGAATGTACATATGCTTGATTTTGGCAGATGAGATCTTGTACGCTGCTGCTGCTGAGCAAATGCAAGAATTTGTTCAGCTTAGTTAAAATAACATACATTAAGGACATGCTGCTGCAAGAATAAGAGCCATCGCAGTAATTCTCTACAGGTGGCGCTAAGGAGGAGGAGTGGTAACTAGAAGTTTTCATAATTGCGCAGCAGGGCAATTGCAAGCTAGGGTACAAAATATATGGTTTTGTGGATTAGGAAGAACGTCTTTTTGGCTAATGCACAATGTCTGGTGTTAGCAGAACCAATCAGTGCTCTGTTAAATACTGTATTTCACAGGGACCAAACCTCAAAAGCCATAATCAAAGTAGGCCATACAACTTTTGGTGGTCATCATTTTCCATACATTTTTTTTTCATTGTTCTCAATTGAATATCAATGTTGAATGAGAAGAAAAAGACACGTGTGTATTTATTATTAGTATTTATTATAGATAATGCTGAGTGTATATATATATATATATATACACACACACATATATACACAGTGTTCCAAATTATTATGCAAGTGACATATCAGTGGGATTTCAGTACAATAAACATTCAGATTTTAGTTTTTTTCAAAGAAAGTGTTTGTTTGTTTTATTTCTGCATATCTTTTTAGATAACTGGTATAAATTTCAGACAGGTTTGTTAAACAGTTTGCAGGTCTACTTAGGTAAATGGAAACCCTACTTAAAGAGGTTGTTCCACATTATTAAGCAAGTCACAGTTCTCATGCAATATGGGGAGGAAGAAAGATCTTTCTGCAGATAAAAAGCATGAAATGGTGCAATGTCTTGCAAAAGGCATGAAATCAACTAATACTTTGTGAAAACTGAATGGAGATTATTGAACTATCGTAAGATTTTTGAGTAATTTACAGTCAATAGAACTCGTCAGATAAAGGCTTATTAAGGAAATGTTCTGTCAAAAAATGAATTGTATTAAAAAGACAGCTATAAAAAAAATTGAGTAGCAATCAGGTACTTGAAGCCACTGGTGTCTCTGGAGTCTCTAGATCCTCTCCATGCAGGCTGGCAGTTGTGCATAAAGTTACATTTCAGCCCCTAAACAAAGCTCACAAAGAGAAACATTTACAGTGGGTTTAGAAATACATGGAGACTCATTTTTAAATGGGTTTAAACCATTTCATGCTTTTCATCTTCAGAAAGATCTTTCTTCCTGCCCATATTGCATGAGAACTGTGACTTGCTTAATAATGTGGAACAAGATCTTTAAGTAGGGTTTCCATTTAGACCTGGCAAACTACTTAAAAAAACCTGTCTGAGATTTATGCCAGTTATTTAAAAAAGATATGAGAAATAAAACAAACAAACACTTTCTTTGAAAAACTTAAATCTGAAAGTTTATTGTACTGAAATCCAACTGATACGTCACTTGCATAATAATTTGGAACACAGTATATATTGAAAGTCATCATTTTTAACATAATGGCCTGAACGGCAAAATATCAGATTGTATTTATTTATTATTTATTAACAATTACAGAGCTTTAAAAAAATCTTATAAAAGCTTTTAATTTAAGTGAACTTAAAACAATATTCACATAAACCTATTATAATAAATGTCACATTTAGCTGTGCCGTTGATATAGTGTGTTTGGTGATGTTTCTGTCTCTGTCAATACTCTATCAGCTCTGTTTGAATGAGAGCTGTCGGCTCATTTTTTACCCACTTGAAAGTTTATTTTGCGCATGTGTTTTCATGAAAAATAAGTAATAAAATTACTAGTTAAAAGATTTGGTAACAATATTTTTATGTGAGGATCGATCCTCTCGATACAATGTTGGTATCCCATTTGCAAGTATTCAAACTTAGTCCTGCACTTACACCTGTCCTAATCATATGTGGACCATCCTTGGACCACACACACACACACACACACACACACACACACACACACACACACACACACACACACACACACACACACACACACACACACACACACACACAGAGGATTGTGGTGCTTATCTAAATGTAATACAGTCAGTCACACTTAATATTCAACAATATTATTGACTTGACTGCACAGACACTATCGGATGAGAACTAAGCTTTCTAAGTTTTCTACAGAGCTGCTTTATAGCTAAATTGAACTCATTTCATAATACACAGTTATTGAACTGAACTGAACATGGCTGGAGACATACGTGTCCTGGGAGAGCAAATTTTTAATTGTAAATGTTATAGATCACAGAATGGAAAAACTATGAAGTGTACGTGAAGGAAAGGAAATTGAACTTTTCTGTCACAGAACCAGCAAATCAGATAAGTAACATGTGCATAATTGAGTTTCACTGTGTATGCATAATTCATCTTGCAGTTAGATTTTTATTTTGTTCTTTCTTGTACTTCTTTTTTTTCCCCCACATTGGCTTTGCTGCACATTAAAAAAAAAGAAAGAAAGAAAAGAGAATCATTGTAGATTCAGATATGTTTGAAAGTCATTTATGTCTTAGCATGCAGTCCATAACTGCATCTCAACAGAGAAGAATATTATGTTCTGGTTTGAAGGACCCCAGAGGTGTGTAGTGTGCAGATTTCAGAGGAAGAGCACTTATCCTCGCTCTTCAAGAGCCATTACAATAATTCTCATAATCTAAGTTAATACCGATCAATTAATTCATCTTTAGAATCAAACAGCATTTGATAAATTGTTACATCTGCTGCTCTTTTCACAGTAACAACCTGTATTAAAATATAGTCTATATGACCCCTAAAGTGCATGTTTGAGCTATCTTAACTGAAAGCAACTTAAAATATGTCAGGACCATTGTTTTGACTCAAGATGCACACTAGTAATATTTTTTTCTAGGGCATGTTTATAAAAGCTATACTTAAATGTCCTAATTGAACTAAGGCCTAATCCTGCCTAAACCCTGTCTGTGAAACCGGTGTCGTGCTGAATTTTGACCCCCTGCCAGATTATATATAAATTTTAATTTTAAAAAAGCCAATATGTATTGGTACACTATTATTACAAAGAGCTACGCAGTGTATGTTCTTGCTAAATTGCTCCCAAACATAAGATTGTTGCCTATCATAATAGTAGAATAAGTACCTCTTAGTTATAAAACACATCCAGTATAAAATTTTTTTTAAAAAAAGTTAATTTTCTTGGTTGTTAGCCCTTTGTTCCCAAACTTTGCATACTGATCCCTTATAAGTACTTTATAATTACTGAAAGGTAGGCTGTAAATTTGTTTTACTTACGCAGTACTTTGCAGGCTGTAATCTAAAGCGTTACCCAAGAACTTCTTTACGTTCTTATTTCTTCACATTCTCTTATTGGCCTTGGTATTTAACATAGTCATAATAGCAAATTGTAAATTGACACTCAACATTATAAACCTAACATCCGTGTCTTTGACATTGAACAATATGTGCATAGCTACATGTGTTTATAAAATGCAGTCATGGCTTGCTGGTTTGCATGAAGAAAAACAATTGCGTCATTGTAGTTAATGATACACTTGAGTACTTGGATTCCAACAGCGCCAACTAGTGGTTAAAGTAGTAGACTACCCGACTAGTCTATGCAAGCCCTATGATGTGGTGGACATTGTGCTTTTTAACTGCTTGTATAGAAGGGTCAGCACTGGTCTCATAACCAGCCTAAACCCCCTACTATCAAATCTGATTTACTGCAGGGAAATATTTTTGCCCCCTGAATCAGGTTTTAGTTCAGAGGAGCAGACCACATGTTGTGAAATGAAGCAGGCAGCTAAACTAAACAGGTTGTCATTTGCCCTTGTGGCGATCCTATTGATTTACTGCTTCTCGCTGATGGTTTCCTAGAGGGTGCGGGGACAACAAACCCTGAAAAATGTTCAAATGCAACAAAATGTTCATGAGTCTTCCTCCCATGAGGCCGCCAGCCTAAAGCTCATTCGGTAATTCAAGACGTGAGAGGTAAAACCAGATAACCTGTCCACAATTTGGACGTAATGCTTTTTAATGATCAATATTACAGGCATTTTTACATAGTCTCTGACAAGTTACAAACTGCGTGTCACTGGCTTAAATGAGTTTGCAACCTTTCCATCCATGAGCACACTGTAGCTACTGTAGAAAGCACTGCAGAAAGGTTGTAACCTAGTTGTATAGGTTAACAAGTTGGACACTGATTCTGCCATTCTGCAGTTACCCATTTATTTCAGACTGCAAGTGCATTGAACAGCAGTGCCGTTCAAGTTTAATTATGTCTGTTATGTAGTAACCAGTAGTGAATGTGTGGATAATTGCTGTGGCTCAGTGGTTGCATTTCAGAGAATATATTCAAGAGGTTCTTCTGGAAAGCTCTTGGCTTTTCCTAATCTGAACTTCACAGGAAAAAAGTTTCAGAACTTGGGGCAGCATTATTAGGGTCATTATCTTTAAGGTTACAATTGATTTGATTCGATTCAAAAGTTTCAAATGAATTAAAAAGCTTTTCAAAAAATTCAGAATAATTCACCTTGAATCAATATGAAGTTGTATTAGATTCAAATATTATGTATTTAATTTTTTTTTTTTTTTTTTTTAAAGGGGACCTATTATGCCCTTTTTTAAAGTCTTGATTTTGCTTTCATGCTTGAATGTTCAAAAACACTTTTTTTTTTTTTCCCATATATTTGTTATTGTTGCAGCTCCTCTCTTCCCAGTTTGTCAGTAACGCTCTGGGGTGTTTCTCAAAAGCATCGTTAGCCAACTAACATCGCAAGTTCTGTCGTTACTAACATAGTTCATTGATTTAGTGTTTTTCCTGAAACCATCATTTAAACGAACATTTGCAAACTGCATCGCAAACTGGTTAGAAGCATAGTTTCTTGTTTTTATGACATGTGGACTTAAATCGTTATCTTGAGCAAAATAAGCAAGCTGACATTAAGTACAATGTATATCTTTTATTTTGAATATATACAAATGTCATTTACATATTCTAGTTTGTCAAGAGATTTAAAGCACCGTTTTTGAAGAGTGCACATGTACATACATGCTCTAGTATGTAAGAATGAGCCTATGATTGAATCTGGAAATAAAGCCAAATAACTGGGAAAAAATATAATTATTCCTCAGATTCCATGTCCGTAATTTATAAGCAAAAAAAAAACTAGCATTAATTCGATCTCAAGCGGATTCATTTAAAGAAGTTATTACTCCACCACCTGCGTGACATCATTCACCAACATGGCTGAACGACTGGTTTGCGACAATACAGTTTCAGAAAACAGTCATGACTAGCTAGTTGATTTGTTCAACAATGCATCGTACCATGGTAGTGAAGCAGCGAGTTACGTCGTTGTACAGGAAACGCACCCCTGTTTAGTTCCTGTCTCTATGAAGCCCCTCCTTCTGAAAAGCACAGTGTGCTCTGATTGGTCAGCTGGACCAGTGTGTTGTGATTGGTCAAGCGCTTTTGAGGATATTTGGGGAAATATCCCGCCTCTTGCTTGCTTCAAACAGCAATATTACACACTAAAAAAAGCTGAACATGTAAAAAAAAAAAAAAAAAAAAAAACCTAGGATCCCTTTAATACTTTACTTACAGGCTACTTGGAATACAGCAAGGAGTGCCGATATAATATTTTTTTTAGAACTGACCATAATTAAGCGTAATATAACTGAGCATTTCCATATGAAACGGTATTGTTGGGATCACTTTCAGAATGATTTTTTTCCAGCTGTTGAACGATAAAACACTGACATCCAATCAGGATCTGTTTTAATTTAAGGGCTCGCACATTTAAAATGGCAGACGACATTGCGGAGAAGTTAATCGCCGAGGTCCAGAAAAAGCCACCACTATTTTCAAACATACTTTAAAGAAAATGGATACATGGAAAACAATCGGTCATACCCTCAGAATAAATGGTGAGAAGTATTAACGATATATGCCAGACTAGCAAACAGCGTAACATAAAATGACCTCAGGTATCCAGCGCTAGTTTCGACAACATTGTCTTGCTTTGAAGTTGCAGTGAAAAAGACTAGGTGTTGTTTTTATTCCACTATATTGACTTCGTCAGCTAAATTCACTGTTAGATTAGATCGATTACACTAGCTATTCACTCCAAACACAGCATGCTGAGGACATCTGCTGGTTAAAGCCTGTAAATGCAACAAGAACAGCAAAAACGTGTTGTACGCACTTTGAAACCGCAGCGCGTGAGTTTAGAATAAACAGATGGTTATCATTTGTTGGTATGGACGCAAATATAGTTATTGTTCTTGGTGTGAACGGGCCTTTATGCTTAATTTGTAAATATTATAAATAAATTAATTAGGCTGTCACCAAAAGCTTCTATTTCATAATTTTGATGACTTTAGTAACATTGCAAAATATGTATAATAAATAATCATAAAGAATATAATAATAAAGTCTACCAGTACTAAATGAAGTTGCTACAAAGATAGTAGCTACATTGATTTGCTACCCCTTAATTAGTTGTTAACCAATATAATTATCGGTTCCCTTTGTTGAAAGATAAGACGCATCTGTGCAGTTCCACTTTGCTCTTTAGCTTTTAATGTGCTTGTTTGATAAGTTTGGTTCACCAATGCAAAAGTAAAATGCTATAATCTAATGCAGTTACAATAGCTTCTACAGTTAATTTTAATGACTGCATCCATCCAGAGTGATGCTTTACATTGGATTCATTCTTTTTAAAATTTAATTTAAGTTTGTCTTGAATCAAGATTTTTCATAGATTGCAGTTTGATTTTATTCGGCCTGTTTTCAAGAGCAACTTTATGGGAAACTCTGACCTTGAAGATGTGCATTACTTGTGCATTCAAAGATGTCGACAATGTCGGAAGGACAATATTCTCTTAAACAGGACACTGCAGTGAGAATCATGCTCGCTTTATGAGCTTTCTGTCTGTTTAGAATGAGACGCTGATTTTACTGCCGTTTGGCTGAAGCTGTTAGCCTTTATGGTTTCCCTTGATCGTTTTTTAACAGTCTCTCTTAAGCTATTACTTTTAAATACAAGCTTCATTATATATTATTATGTTTATAACAAAAAGAGATAAATCAACATGATTGTGTGCAAATGTTTGCTTGACTATTAGACAGAACTGAACAGAAGTAACAGTATAAGAAATATAAGACTACAGTACAGTAGTAACTAATGTGATAATATGAGTGTTACTTAAAAAAATCTCAGAGAATTAAATGATGAAAAAATAAGACAAAGGTGAAATTGTTAACAATAGACCAAGGCAGCAGCCAGAGAAGAAGTTAAATCATGAATGAAGAGAGGATGGAGGGTGCCTAAAAAAAAAAAAAAAAATCTTCCACGGTTGTAAGTTTTACTGAACGCTCTCTTGTCCATGTTACTCAGCAAATGCATGATGCAATCAAGTGAACTGAGTGGTTTCAATGAAAATAGTGTTGTGTCAGCTTCACTTGGCAAATGTTTGTTCAGTCAATGGTGAGTGAAATGCACAAATTGAAAAATGCAATGCAGGGTGTCCCTTTGTGCACAACATAGCTGAGATGAGGAACTGAAGGGCAAGCAATACACTGACTTTAGAAACACTGAGCATTATGTGCAACTATCAGTCTGTAGCTCTTAACTGGTTAACCGATGAATCTAGGCAGGGTTGAGCTGGGTCGTACCTGGATGAGAGGCGTCCTGGGTCAGGATGCTAAGGTTGCCGCTTGACCAGCAGGTGGTGTTTATAAATGTGGTTGCCAGAAAATCACTAAAATACCACAAGGAGATGACGAATGGTTTTAGTTTTTGGTGCCAAATGGCCTACTTGAGTAAACCATGTTAAGTGAATCATCTTGCATCAGCTAGATGAGTATATTGTTTTCTTTTTCATTTGAAAGTGGGATGGTTTTATGAATTCAGTGGATTAGTTGCTATAGTAGATGAACATGCAGACCATAAACTGTGCACAGCGTGAATAAACAATGTCCTCCAATCAAAAGTTTGGACACATAATGTATTTCTAAAAATACAGCAGAACATGTCAGCTGATTATTAGTGCTACTGTACAGAATAGTTTTAACCATCAGTGTCGCAGTACAGGGACACTTGGCATATATTATTATTATTATTATTATTAAATAAGGATTTTGGACTGTAAAAAATTATCTACAGTGAGCTCTGTTCACTTGTATTAGATGTAGAACAATCCTGGGATGTAATTTCTCTTCGGCTGAAGAAAGAAAGTCCCATCTCGGATGGCCTTGGGGTAAGTAAATAATCGGGAAATTTTCATTTTTTGGGTAAACTATTACTTTAAGAAGCCTGAAGAGGTAAACAGCACACCAACATCCAAAACACAACATATGCTGGTCTTTTCAGCAGGGTAAATTTGCTATTGGGTAGAACACATTTAATTTGAACCATTTGTATAATAAAATGGTCGGGCCTGCAGGGGATGCCTGTAGAAGTACTGCAATATCTCAAAGGGAGTTCTTCATAGAAAAGAGGGGAATTAGTGTTATAAATGCTTATTGGAATAAATTTATTTATTTTTATTTTTTTCAGCAATAAAGAAAAATGCCCATTCAAGGACCATTAGTATGATTAAAAGGGCCATCACATTTCTGTAAATCCATGAAATGAGAATTATATAGGCTATACTGTGGGGGGACACTGTTTCTGGCAGCATCAGAGTAACATTTTCCCAAAAGCTGGATCCATTTATATTTCTCTATTAGCTCATTCATGGGCTTACACTATTATATTTCAGTAGTAAAAAATGTTATAAGTAAAGTAATGCATAGTTTATATTATTTGTAAACATTAAGTCTCTCTTTTGTAAGGCTGGAAAGCTTATGCTGCTATTTTGAACCAACAATCGGATTCAGAAAAAGATACAGTTAAAGGATGATGTGCATAATTCAATTATTTATTTGACACGCATCGCAGAGCTGGACCAAGGGGAACATTTGTAGTTATATATATATATATATATATATATATATATATATATTTTTTTTTTTTTTTTTTTCCATTCCCAGAAAATGTTTCGCTAGATGTTTCGATCGTTTCGCTAGATAAGACCCTGATTTGTCAGTTGGGGTCATGTAGGTGAACTATTCCTTTAAGCAATTGTTCCTAGATTGTACATGTCATGGTGTGTGGATGTAGTAAGTGCACAATGCTGGGGATTCAGATAAATAAACAGTCTTTAATCATAAATCCAAAGAGAAACTAGGAGAACACAACCATGCTAAAACATAGACAAGACTGAACAAAGAACTGAGAGGAACTAAGGGCTTAAGTGCACAGAGTGAGGTAATTAAGTGGAACAGAAACAGGTGCACGTTTAATCAGAAACCATGGAAACTAAACAGACTTAAACTTAACTCTGACATACTGTACATTAGGATACTTTAATATGTCTATTAATTTCACCACAATTCTATTCAGTTTATAAGCTGGCAGACAAGACCAAACATGACACGGTTACATGTTAGAACACGCAAGCTGATAAATAGTATGTAGTGGGAAGCACACGTGTCCTGTGAAGCACATGGTACAGATGTGGATTAAAGGTGCAAGTGACTCTGGCTGTTTCTCAATATGCGTTCTTAAGCGATCTTGCGTCCTTGTGTTCTTGCTCTACGTCATCATCAACCGTCGAAGTTCAATTCCAATACTCAAGAACGCAAGAACAGAGGACGCATGAAAGTACCCGGATGTGTTCTTGATAATCGAACCGTTAAAAATCCCAGAAGACGCTGTGGGCGGTCGACGTACGGAAGCCTGCAAGCTTTAAAGTTCTCATTCTCACTTATGACATTCCCTCTACAAGCTTCCAAATACGTGACGGCTCAAGAAAGTAAACATTTGTTTTGTTTAATTTTAACAAAGTGAAAACCTGAAGAAAGCCTGCAGTATTTTTATAAAATATAAAATTATATGAAAACAATGTCTATAATATTATGATAGAAGTCTTTTAATAGGTTATTACATTTGTTTGTGAGGTTATATTGCATTTATTGTGCATTAGCCACTACTTATAATATGCTGGGACGATCAGTTGAGCAAGAAGATCGCAGCACATCTCAATTCTCAAATGATACGTTCTGTGTCCTTGCGTCCTTCCGAGTTCATTCTTTCAAGGTCGCCTGGCAAGACCGGACTCCACGAGAACGCAAGTCCATTCTCTGCTTTCTTGGAATTGAGAAACAGCCTCTGTCTCCCCAGACGGAACCATCCTGTGTCCCAAAGTCATCAATTAGCATATTGATGAGCTAGCATAGCACTGTCCCACATTTAACTCACATGTATACCTTTAAATAGATTACTGATATACTAGGACGGCTGTTCGCTTAGCCCTACACTATTGCCATTCATTGCCAAATCTAAAAAAAAAAAAAAAAAAAAAAAAAAACCTTGAGAACAAAATTCATTCAGTGGACCCATTGTCATGTTCACAGTCATCATCACAATTGCAGTGGAGGACTTAATAACAGTAATTAGTTTATCCTGACAAGTTTAGGATGGGGACACAAGCCAAACATGTTTCTCTCTCCCTCTCTCTCTCTCTAGTGATGTTCACTGCAAGCTGCAAAACCCCTTCTTATAATCAAGGGTTGTACTAACATTTTTAAGTGCTCACACATAAAAGATTATGGGGCAAATTCACTAAACAGTTGTGGTATTGTAGTGTGTGGTATTTCAAAAAAATCCTTGCAATCCAGTTTACTAAATGCATTAGAAAAGCACTGTGCATAAATCACTGTCATCCTTTTTGACTGAAATATACCTCCTTTCGATGTAATTTAGGAATATAATAGAGTGTGCCTTATTCACAAAAGTCAGAGTTATAGGCTTTATGCCGAATGTCACATGTTAACAAACAGGAAAACGGGACTTATTGCATCCACTTGTTGGGAGGTGGGGGGGTTCTCTGTGTTCAGGCCAATTACCGAGCTCGGAGCCCTCTCCCCGGACAGCACGCCAAATACGTTTACCAATTAATTTATCTGACTTATTTGTAAGTGTGAACTCGTGAAATGAATTTAGATATAGTGGATGTGCTACTTTTGATCACTTTTCCTGTGACACGCTATTTTAATGACAGCGAGGAGTGACAGGCACACAGTAATTCCTCTTTGCAGATCTCGTTATTATGACAATAGTTTTAGCGAGATCAGGGATGCAAATTACTTCGACAGACACTGCTGGATTCAGTGGTCGAACGGTTAATTGTCCAGTTTGAATAAGTCAAATTATAATTATGTGTAATAATTAAATGTAAAAAAGGAATTTAAAAATAAAGTAAACTAAATAACAATAAACAAATCCAATTAGCATTACAGAGTACAACAACAGTTCTATGGTAGTTAGGTGTATACCTGGTTACACAAGAGAAAATGAGTGTGAAGATCTTAGAGCATGCGAAGGGGTATAAATGTGAAGAAGATCAGTAAGGTACGGAGGAGCGAGTGTCTTGAATGTGAGAAGCAGAATTTTAAAATCGTTGCGATACTTCACTGGAAGCCAGTGTAGTCGCTGGAGAATTGGTGAAATGTGCTCAGCAGAAAGAGTTCTAGAAAGAACACGAGCTGCAGAGTTCTGAATCAACCAAAGTTTATAGAGAAGTTGGGAAGGAGGACCAGTAAGAAGAGCATTGCAATAATCGATATGTGAAGTAACCAGTGCATGAACAAGGATTGCAGTGTTGTTCATTGTGAGGGAAAGATGCAGACGATTAATATTATGGAGGTGAAAGTATGCTGTACGCGTAATTATATTAACATGAGCTTCAAAAGGAAAGTGTGCTAGCCAAGATGACACCCAGACTCTAAACCAGCTTGGAAAGACAAATTGCATTATGATTGATATTCACAGAAAAACAATCAGATTTAGTTAGAGTAGATCTTGTGCCTACAAGTAGGGCCTAAGTTTTATCACTATTGAGTGTTAAAAAGTTAGCTGAAAGCCAAACTTTAATTTCAGCTAAACAGCTGCACAAATAAGGTGGAGGAAAGGAGCCAGAGGGTGTGGAAGACAGGTAGAGCTAAGTGTCATCAGCGTAGCAGTGAAAATGGATACCATATTTCCTGGAAATGTGGCCAAGAAGGGAGTACGTAGAAAATGCATAGAAGTCGGCCCAAAACAGAACCCTGAGGAGCATCAGTAGTAACTGTAGATGGTCTTGATTGGACATTTTTAAGTTGGACGAACTGAGTGCGACCAGAGAGATATGATATAAACCAGAACAAGGAAGGTAAACAAATAAACAGGAAACAGGCGTAACACTATTCAGGGACTATGACAACAAATGAAAGAACCCAGGCAATGACAATGAAAGCTATGACAGGAACTGAACAAGACAGAGAATTAAACATGGCGGTGACATTACTGAGGAGCAGGCAGAAGAAGACACCAAAGAAATGATAACCAGAGATGAAGGTTGGAGGAACCAGGGCAGTGACATAAGGAGCAGAAGGATAACGCAGAGCCATGACAGGTTGAAAGTCCACAGAGAAGACGATGGTGGGAGGAGCCATGGTGGCAGGGCCAGGTAGAACTATGGAGATGACTGACTAAGGTGGAGATGGTGGAGGTGGAGACAGAGGGGAAGCCGAAGAGCCAGGGTGACGCAGAAGGCCTCGAGGGCTACAGTGGAGCTGCAAGTGGGCATGACCGAGGGGAAGACGTGGACTTGGCAGACTGGGGCGAAGAAGGTGGGAGTGAGGACCATGGCAGAACCAGAGGGAAGGAGAAGCCTGGCAAAGTCAGAGGGCTGGAAGGTCAAGGCGAAGCTGCTGACTCGGAAGTCAGAGTAATGATAGACCAAGATGGAGCCAGAGGGACGAGGGAGCCCAGTGGAGCCTTAGGGATGGCAGTCCATGGTGGAGCCGAGGGGGCATTGAGCCAAGGTGGAGCCAATGGGTCTGGAATGGAGCTGGCGGTGTCCTTATCCACGTGGCAGACAGTGAACGGCAAGTTATTCTGCACTAGCACTCACTCCACATATTTGGCGAAGCTCCCTCGAGGACCATGTGATAGGAAACACAAAGCGACCGGTCAGGGTAGTGGATGAGGCATGCCAGGTCGAGAAGTCCCTCATCTGATTCTCAAGAGAGCGATCCCCCTGCTCCAGCAGGAGGAGGCTAAATGCAGGAATGTCCATAGTTAATGTTCGCTGATGAAATAATCCAATCTTTTGGTCTCTTGTTCTGTCACAGGTTGGCTGTAGCTTAAATCCCAAAGATGATGTGTGAAGGAATAATTATCGACTTTAACACAAAGAATGATAAGATTACATACAAACCATAAACTTTAACGAGAGACAATAAAATAACTCAGGCAATGACAAAAACAATGAAAACTATAACAGGAACTAAACAAGACAGAGAATTAAACATGACTGTGACAGTCTGTAGTTTTATCTGCCTGTCATATCCTGTGTTTTATATAATATAATATACAAATGGTTAGGTTTAGGGGTAGTGGTTTGATTTGGTTTTGTGCCCAAAAATGTCTAAATAGTGTGAAGTAAATAAATGTATTTTGGCTGTTTAAAGGGGGGGTATCACACACAGTTTCTGCCAATCTCATGTTAATCTTGAGTACATATAGAGTAACAATGCATCCTTCATATCTCCGAAAAGTCTTTAGTTTTATCATATTTATAAAAGATAGATACGCTAAACCAAGTTTTTCCGAAAAAAGCCGAGCTCCTGGAGACGTGTCTGCCGTCAGTGCCGTGGACGGAGCTAAAGAGTCACGAGCGCTCGCAGCTTCGGTGTAGAGATCGTCTGCTAGCTGCGACATCATTATAAATAAAAAGGGAGCAAAAACGTTTGTGTTGTTCACATTATATGCACTTGAGCGCTGATTGCCAACAAAACACAGACATCTGATGCAGCTTTACTCACCATCCGCGATCTGCAAATTCAGTGCCGAACTGGGACTTGTTTACAAAGTATTCATCACCGAATTCCCGGGAACAAACAAGCATACGTGCACAACTCCGTTGCTGCCCCAGAAAAACAAACTTCATCCACTGTTCCCTTGACGCTGGGTTCTTTGGGAAACTGAAAAAGGTAATCTTTCCCTCACAACCAAAAACACACTCCTATAAAATTGACTGAAATTCATTGTGAGGTGTAAAATACTGTAATTTCTTTCTTACGTTGCAATCTAACAGTCTGCAATCTAAAATCTTATTTTTCTTAAATGAGACTGCCTCGATGATGTATGGAGCCTTCAAAGGGTGCAGCCCCTGAATTGGGACACAGCCATTGTTGAAAAATCTCTCGGCTTCCGTATCCCGAACGAAATGCGTTGATGGGCCTGCTCTTGCTCTGGGTGATGTGTGTGCGCACGCTTATCAGAGAGAAGTGCCTATACAAGGAATTCCGTACTCTTTTGATGTCATACAGGCCATACTCAAAAAAAAAAAAAAAAAAAAATCTCTCAGAAACTAGAAGTAGTGTATTTGGCACAGAAATACTCTGTCATATGTCCAACTCGTGTTTTGAAACTTTGGCCATGTTTAGCATGAGAATGCAACTCTTTAACGGTGTAAATAAGTCAGAATGCATGAAAAAGCATTACACCTAGAACTGCACGATAATGGTTAAACTGATAATCACGATTATTTTGCTCAAAATAATAATCACGATTATATATCACGATTATTCTATCAAAAAGGGTAATGTAGTTATGGCCATTTTGCACGTTCTTTACCAACCTACACTTCACCCAAAAGGCCTGTAGGTGACACACCGACTTCATTTAACCAACTATGATAACTTTGTTAGATGGTAAATCAATACAAAACATATGGTTTTGGTGAGCGCTATGTAATCTGTATTCACATTAGATTTTTAAAGCAACACAATTCGTTTGCAAATGAGACAAACCACAGATCCAGATTGCCCTGCAAATTCGTAAAGCAAAGAACGATGCTTTTTGATATAGCTTATATATATATATATAAAAAATGTCCCTGGCTAGGGACATTCTAAAATGCTTAACGTGAAAAACGCTTAACGTGGCTTAATGTACTGAGTATTTACTTAAGTATTTTTCTGTATAGTATGCTTTATTAGTATAGTGTTTACTAAGTTTGGTCTTTTAATGTCACTGTCTTAGTACATTAAGCCGTGTTAAGCATTTTCTTTATGGGAGGAAAATGCTTCATTAAACATGTTGCTCATCTGCTTTAAGCCACGTTAAGCTTTTTCATGTTAAGCATTTTAGAACGTCCCAGTGGCGATATATGATCAACTGATTAACATTATGAAAACTGGTAAAACCTTTAGGAACTTCAAAAGATAAAATGGCGAAACTCCTAATATTACTTACAATAATTACAAACTGTTCATTTTCCCGACTGAATTTGCAAAAGTGTATTCTGCAAACAGTAAAGTGGAGATCAGTGTTGCATTTGTTGAAATTCATCGCTGAAGGTTTGATCATGGCAGATTTAGTCACACAAATAGTACAAGTGGCTTGTGAAGAAACAAAAACTGCCTGTATGACACTTTCATTGAAGCAGAATTTCTCTGTGGAGATTGCTAAACTCCAGTGCACATGTTTGTTTTCAGATCAGCAGCGCTTCTTCCGCATTTAGAGGGAGCGCGTGTTGCCAGATTACTCAGATTAAGTAAAACACTGGCAAGAAAGTATATCCTTTAAAAGGGAAAAGCTCTATTTGGGGGATTTAAGCTTTTTGCATCTGGCAACCACAAGCATATCCCAAAGAAAAAAAAAAAAAACACGTTTTCAGGATAAATAACGAGCGGGCCAATAACGTGACGATTATATGTAATCAATCGAGAGAAGCAGATATCGTTATCGCGATTAAAATACGATTAATCGTGCAGCCCTAATTACATCCCCCCCTTTAAATTGAAAATCCTACCCAACATATGTCTTAATTTCAAAATGATACTCCAATATATCATTTCACCATGACAATAAAATTCCCCATTGTGTCTTGACGCCAAAGGTTTCTCATTAAAAGCATTAAATGACGCTAAAGGGGTACCCTGTTGCATTAAAAAATGATGCCAAGCCTCCATATGTGACAAGATGGGAGTGACAATATGGGAGTGACCATGTGTTGATTAATTCAATGCGTTATTTGCGAAATTTAAGTAAATCATACATTTTTTTTTTTTTTTTGTGTAATTTATCAAATGAAGCATTATAACCAGCCATGTATACAGACACAGTGTGTAGATGAGTGCACTTTCAGAAGCTAATACTGGAGTCTGGATCTCAGTGCTTCAGTGATGCTGTAAAGTATGCCAAATTGCCGTAGTCTGCTGAAACCTTTACAACCTAGCACTCAGAACAAGCCTGCAGACAAATCATTGTGTTTGCATTAACTGCACTCACAAATATGTGGAAATAAACCATCACTAATATGAAAAGCAATGAAAGTGTACTGAGAATGGCTATTGATGGCATGATTTCTTGTGGCAGTATTGAAGCTAATTCTTGACTATTTTGAAGAAGAAGAAAAAAAAAAAAGTGGCCATTCTGGTTCCAAGTAACCAGACTGTCAAGACAGAATATTAATAATTCAGATATGATCACACCATCAGCAACAGATCGTTATTAGTCATAGAGGTATTTCGGGAAGCACAGATTTGTGTGTGTTGGGGACATAAACACACCTCCATGGCTCAGTGAGGGAGTGAAGATCTCTCCCACATATGTGCTGGAAGGATCAGGTGAGGATTAGAGTGCGGATTGACAAAACTGAGAACTTTCCACATTCCCCATTCCATTTGAAAAGGATTAATAGCACAAAGAAAGATTATTGGTGACTGGATAACATGTTAAAACTTTAGAGATACAAATCACTTTGTACAGTTGAATATCAATGCTAAATCTAAATTACTTTGGGGAGTTTGAGTTAGGTGAGTATGTGCTCTGTTTCACAAAAGAATGTGATAGCTTTGTAGAGGTTTTTTTTTTTTTTTTTTTTTATGTGCTATAGCACCAGTTCACTAAAACACAGTAAGCTTGAGCATGAAAGGTTTCGTTGATTCAATATATTCAAACTTTAAACTTCCCTTTAATTTCCTAACTCAAGGTTTAGCTTGCACCTCTATTAAAATGTGTTAAAAAGTGTTCTCAATGCTCAGATGAGATATTTAAACAGTTCAAAACCTAAAAGTTGCAGAGCTTTATACACAAACACACACACACACATAGTTCATGAAACTCTTCCAAGCAGCTGAATTGTTCTTTTAAAGCCAACAGCTTTGGCCTATTGATTTGTTTGTTCTACGTAATATATTTATTTCCAGTCTGAACCTGGTCAACTCAGAGCAGCGTCCCATGGGAATTAGCCCTCCACCATCCCAAGCACCACTTGCCTAGATCTGCTAGGGGGTTCTCCCTATATTATAGTTTTACGAGTCATATATATATATATATATATATATTAGTCCTGCAAGGTTACATATAGAAAACTGTTTCCAAATGTGATTTGAGACTAATTAATCAATTAAAGGTCCAGTTTCACAGACAAGGCTTAGCCTAAGCCAGAATTAGGCTTTAGTTTATTAGGATTTAAGTAGCTTTTATAAACGTACACTAGAAGAAAACATTACTGGTGTGCATCTTGAGACAAAACAATGGCAGTGACATATTTTAAGATCTGTCAAGTTACTTTCAGTTAAAACAGCTCAAACATGCATTTTAGTCGAGGACTAGATTAAGCCTTGTCTGTGAAACCAGGGGTAAGAGTTTTAACTTAGTCTTAGACTAAAGAATTGATTTAGACTTTTGTAAATGACACAAAATTTTGCAATTATATTTTAAACCTGTAAAGGCTGAAATAATATGGATACTTGGGGAGGGGGGGGGGGGGGGGGGGGGGGGGGATTTATTCAGAGGCCCAAACTGAGCATAGATACGCAAGGTGGTGTAGTTGCTTATATTTAAAAATAATAATAATAAGATTAAATTCTTATAGTGTATAATGCAAATCAATGAGATCTTTTTTTACAGTATAGCAGATCTTAGTCTTAGTGAGATAATATTTAAATGCTTAGTTTTATGATATAAGCTCTGCAGTTTTTCAGCAAGGTTTTTTCATTTTTATCATTTAGAGGCCTTAGAGGCCTTATGTGCATATCAAATATGATGCAGTAGGCTTTACAGGGTTAACATAAGGCTTTGTTCATTTTGAAAAATAGTGAGTGGAAATACTGCCCACAAGTGTTCAGTGGCTTATATGATGTTGTGGGAGTATGAAACATGACGATGCACAAGAAGGATAACCCCTTAATACACAAACTAATACTTGATGTATCTGTTCCTATTTATAGCACTACAATTAAAATGCCTAAAGTTATATCATTACTGTGACAAATGTAATCCCCTCCTTAAACTTGCAGAGTAAAACTGTGTCCCAAAACATCAGCAAAATGAAAGTGTGTGTAAATGTGTCCTGTGGCTCTACAGTGTCAAGAGTCTATAGAACCCCCGAGCAGAACATATAAGCTGAGAATGAATGTAGTTTTACTTTCAGATGAGTCAGCAGTTGCTAAAGAACATCTTTTGAAGACAGGCGAGCCATTCACTCTTTATCTAATGGCCCAAAACCCTCATAACTGGTGTGTCAACATCAAATGGTGCAGATAAATGAAATTGGTTATTCAGAGCTGTGATAGTTTTGACACTGTGATGGGGAGGGAGTTAGATGCAGAAACGCTAAAGGTATAGAAACTTGTATGCTGATAACAGCGCAGAAGATTTAGTCTGCTAAAACTTCTCAAGTATGTAAGTGCAATAATGTTAATAATGTGTGGGGGTCAAACCTTTCCTGGAACCTTCCCAGCACTGCACATTTGGGATATTTTCCTTATTAGACACATTTAAATAAGGGACACATGTTGGCTATTGCATGGATCGCGGAACGTACCGAAAGAAGGGGGGCGGGGGGTTGATAGAGGGGCGTGTTTTAAATAAGAAAAAAACTTTTCATAATCCTCCATTATAATAATAGTTTTGAAAGTTTAATAAAAAAAAAAAAAAAAAAAAAAAAGTTTTGGAGGAATTCCAGTGAGGAAAATAAAGTCATGCAGTTCCATAGCTTATTTAGAGGTCTATGTTTGGATGAATATTTTGGTAGCTGCCCATAGACGAGCCATGGCTGTTAGTTTCAAAGGTAATTTACTCATTGAGAATTCATTCCCATAACAAATTTGCTCCCTTGTTTTAGCTAAATCGTTGTTTGCGTGAATGGATTGAAATTGGATCCCATTTACATTTAGTGCAAATAGTGGCAGATACTATTTGCAGTGTATTGTAGTACATTATAATTAATTTCTACTTTTATGAAATATTCTTCTTTAAAAAAAAAAATAAAAAAAAAACTCCTGATGACATGAAAAGGGAGAAGAATGGGGGATAAAAAAGCGGACCGGAACTTCGGTTAAATTCATCGTCCTTGCCCTCTACACAATGGTACCATCCTTCGGATGAGACGTTAAACCGAGGTCCTGACTCTCTGTGGTCATTAAAAAAATCCCATGGCACTTCTCATAAATGAGAAAGGGTGAAACCCTGGTGTCCTGGCCAAATTTCCTCCACTGGCCTTTATCAATTATGGCCTCCTAATAATTCCCATCCTTTGAACTGGCTCTATCACTCTCTCTCTTCTCCACCTATAGCATGGTGAGCGCACTGTTGTTATGCAACCGTTATGTGGCTGCCGTCACATCATCCAAGTGGATGGTGCACACTAGTGGTGGTTGAGGGTCCTTTAAAGGAGCTATATAAATAAAACGCATTATTATTATTATTATTATTATCATTATTGAGGAGCCGCTCCCCTGATATGATTATAAAGCTCTTTGGGTTTACAGTAGTACATAGTAAAGCCCTATATAAATGCCTCATACATTTATTCGTTCATTTAATTAGTGGGCAGAGTTAGACTAAATAGCTTTTGCCAAAAAGTCTGATTGTACTTGGTGTAAATAGAAACTGAACAATAGGTTGCAATATCAATGTTTCATAACCAAGTGATCTGCCTAACTGGACGGTATAATGCATTGTGAAAATGTTAGTGAATGTTAGTGAAGAGGCAGTGTCTATTTACTCTAAGGCTCTTGTTGGCAAAGGCTATTTTCATTAACTCCATCCACTGTCCCTCAGACAAATTTCTAAAACTTCTATTTACACTTTGTATGAATAGATTTGATCACTATTTGCACTTAAAATTAAATTTAAATTAATGATGTCCAATTCATGAACGAATTGTTCTTTTGAGCCGGTTTTCAGGAAGTAACCAGTCGAGTCGGTTCACAAAATCGAACCATAAATATAAACCAATGACAATTATAAACCATAATAAACCAATGACAAGACAGAATTAAGAAACACCGGACAAGACAAACCAATGAAAACATAACACATGAAACAAACAAACCGGATCACATGAGGGAACAGGGAATCACATGCAGTAAAGCAGTAAAGATAAATCTCAGAATTGCAGGTTATGCTAACAAGACTTCGCAAAGAATGGGTAAATGCGAGGGGCTTAAATCTCAGGGGTCGGCGGTCGCGACGGCGATACCACCTCGTTTTTTTTTTTTTTTTTCTTACCAGTGCAAAAGACTCAAAATACTCTGTCAATTTTGGACATACAAATAAGAGTTGTACATCATTCAAAACTGTGAAATGCCTTCTTTTATTTGTGTACACTCAGAGTAAAAACAAAATGTTGTGCTTTTTGCAAAATAAAGGAAACTAACATGATCTGCAGTCTCTTTCTCAATGAAGTCTATTCTGATACTCGTTAGAAAATGAACTGTAACTTAGTGAACACTTATCACACAAATATGAGACATATGTCTAATTCAGGATTATTCATGCCTCCATGCGTACTGTCTTTCTAAACAAAAAGTGTCTTACAAAATTTAAATCAATATATTGTTTTATGTGAATGAGTAGGCAGGATGATTTCCACATCATTTTGAAGCAAAAATTCTAGCCTTCAACATTCAGTACTCAGAAGTCTTGTGGACACATATTCAGTATGTGTTTTGTGGCCTTATTTCAGTGACTTCATTTTTTTCTTCAATAACTACGCATAAACGTTATTCTCTCAAAAATACAAAAGAGGGAAAAGAGTCAGGGCAGAGGATTGTGGGAAATGCAGTTCTTAAAAAAAACTGAATAAAACTCAGGAGATGGAGCCCTCTGGTGGCAATCCGGAGAGTGGGCAGATGCAATGGGTATAACAGAGCCCCCACACCCCGCGAGCGGCTCCTGACGCGGATAAGTTGCCAGCGCCTAGGCCTACCACAGCCTCTGGGGGCAGGACAATTAGGGTAATTGAGGTGAGATTCTGAAATAAGAGCCGGATCCTCAGAGTTTGCCCATGAACGCTCCTCTGGGCAGTAGCCCGCCCAGTCGATCAGGTACTGGAGGACTCAGCCCCGGCACCGAGAGTTTAGTAGCTTGTGGGCCCTGAAGGCCTCCTTGCCATTGATGATCATTGGGGGGAGGGAGTATCTGTGAGTGCCGTGAGCCCTTCTCCCTCAGAGCCAGTGCAGGTTTAAGCAGAGAAGCATGAAAAGTAGGTAAGTAACGTTAATTGGCAGGGAGTTGTAACTTAAAAGATACAGGACTAGTTTTACCAAGACTTTTAAAAGGGCCAACGTACCTGGGACTTAATTTCTTAATTTCATTGCATCAAATTGTCGACTGCAGGGACATCAGAGGGCTCTCCGGACCAGGGGAAGAGTGGAGGCTGAAAGCCCAGGATAAATTTGATGGATTGAGAATGATAGCCGGATGTTAGGCTTAAGTTGACATTGAGTAGTTTGAAGAATGCTGACCACACACGGAAAGTGAATTAGGGACGTTGATCTGAAACAATGTCATCTGGTAGCCCATGGAAGCGGAAGATCAACTGAAACAGGCATTCTGCACAATCTAAGGACATCTGGAGTTTGGCAAGGGGGATGAGTCGACAAGCTTTAGAGAATGTGTCTACAACTGTCAATATCGTGGTGTAGCCTTGGGAGCAGGGTAGGTCCGTGACAAAATCCACTGCAATATGAGAGCAAGGACAACATGGGGCCGGCAGCAGATGCAGGAGTCCAGAAAGAAGTTGTCAGGATGATTTGGATGTGGCACAAATGTTGCAGTTTCTAACATAAGGGGTGACATCTGTGGCAAGCGATTTCCACCAAAACTGGTTCTGACCTATACCTGCTAGTCGCTTGGATGCCTGGATGTCCAGAGCTGGTTGAGCACGAAGGTCTTGTCAGGAGAACAGTCTGGGAGAGAGGGTTCTTGAAAAAGTAACACTTAATTAATTGATAATCTGCCCCTGTGATCATAATTGTGTAAAGTAATAAAAAGTTTAATAAAATTTGTTGGTGTTTTACTGCCACTAGTGTTCATTTCATCTTGAATCTGAATTAAAAAAGTGAATTATACATCTAGGTATGTTTATAGTACTGCAGAAATGTACGGAGAGTAACATATTTTCAATGAGCCAATGTTGATAAAATTTGTCTATAGGACTTGTGGGCTAAATTCCAGGTCTTCAGAAGTGATATGACAACTTTGAGTGACAAACAGACCAGAATTTAAGTCGTTATACATTGATAATCTTTCATTGAAAATATCTGACTCAAATAAACAATTCTCACAAATTGAAACCTTTCATGAACATGTCACGAAGAGTTAGATCAGATGTCAAGATTTACAGCACTGGGTACCACATTTGCATAATGCCCGCCTACGTTCTTCATTGGTTGTAGTGCTCGGCTAACACATGCGCTGTTATTGACATCAAACTGAGTAGCGTATCACTGAGAAACGTCCTGCTCAAGTTGTCTTTGCAATGGAGGTTCGGGTTGAATAACTTTCTTCCAATGTTTCATCATCAGAATCGCTTTCGGATTGATATGGTAAAATCGACGCCATCGTTACTTTCTTTACAGTGTGTACGATCGCTGAGCTTTAGGAAGCCTCCGGCGCTGAAGTTCATCTATGGTAATGGGCATTTCGTTTCCGTCAGGTGCTGTAAGTGGTAGACCAATCACAACAGACTGGGCCATCTGGCCAATCAGAGTAGAGTAGGATCGCAGAAAGGAGGGATTTAGAGAGACTGAATCATCTGACGAGTCGTTTGAGAATCATTGAAAAATGTGGTGATGTGCAATGTATATTATGAGAAAATAAAAGCGTTTTTTGACCTTTGATGCATGCTAACTTGTTATAGGAGACCTCCAAATACAAAATTAGAACCTTTAAAAGAGCATAATAGGGGCACTTTAAAAATCACCTTCTGTGTTCCTTGGTAGAAAGAAAAGTCATTTTGGAATGACATGAACGTCAGTAAATGATGAAAAAAAAGTTTCCATTCTGGGTGAATTGTTATTTTGCAAATATGATGTTATAACTCTATTGTGTTCCAGTAACTCAAACAGCAGGGCACTGGACTCACAACCACAGGGTCATGGGATTGATTCCTAGAGAATGCATGAACTGATCAAATATATACCTTCCATGCAATATAAGTGGCTTTTAGATAAAAGCATCGACCAAATGTAAATGTACTTCTGACACTGTCAAAAAAAGACACTTTGATATTAAACTGTGATTACATAAGCAGTGTTTACAGCAACTACAGTTCATAAAAAGCTGGCCACCATTGTAAGTTCTCTCATCATCTCTTACTTATACATTTCAATACAGAAGGTGTGCTTCGCAACGTTTATAAGAAAACACAAGGCAACGTCCAGATGGACTCGCCATACATCTAAAACCACTTCTAATGAGCTAGCGGAATGCTCAAGAGGCAGCGAATTTACTTACGATCAGTCCCTGAAACATCAACCTCAAATCTTTAAAGATTAATGCTCTATTGATTGATGCTGTTAAATAATTCTCTTTCAGATTGATCGTTTCTTTGGTTCACTTATGCTGGGTTTTTCTCTGATGGAGATGTCGGTATATTTTCATGGTATATTACAACCCCTAAATGTGGGTTGTGAATCAGATTGGTGAACGAAGCATTTATGTTTGGCTATAGTCCTGAAATACTCTTTGCATAAAGGCAATAGTTGGTTCCAATGGTCTATGAAGGGACATTAAGCATGGGAAAGTAATGTAGCTTTTTTCAATTTGACTTAAGTGTTCAACATTTATTGATTTCTCACTGATGGTTAAATCTGGTTAGATGCAGTTCTCTGATGGGTGGCCAGCATTAAGAAAGAAACATCGCAGAAGACCCAAGAGACTCAATGATCCAGCGTTCTAAAAGGTCTAACTTGGGTTCATGGAATTATCTTTGAACATATTGCAAGAGCAATTTTTCTTTCTTTGCTTGTGCACATTACCACAACAAAGATTCAACAGAGATTGCATTACTAAAGTGAGGGAAGAGCGTATGAACTAGTGTAAACTCAATAAAAAAACAAATAACAAGAGCCTTATCTGACACACAATGAGCTAGAGGGTTGTATGTGTGTACTACACGTTGACATTTTGTGCATTCTCCAAACTGATGCAACATTTGTTGCTTCAGATTTTAGTTTACAGGCAGGCCCTTCTGGAGAATCAAGTTCCTACATATTTCAGGATGATTTTATTACGAAATCCACCTATAAATAATGCATCCATCAGCAGAAGTGAAAAAGTATAGGAAAAATAAGACATTTTGTTGTGTGTCTCAAAGTCTTTTTTCTTACCTTTGAGATTGTGCGCTCAATTTTTGAGGTTTTGTATATAATTTCCTGTTGTTGATTCAAACACTACAGGGAAAAATAAAAAAATAAAATAAAAACACATTTACTCACCTTGTTGTTAAACCTCACGTTATGACTTTCTCCTGTACAACAGAACAGGAGACATTTTTAATAATTTGTAAGTTGTTGTTTTTTTTTTACATAGACTTAAATAAATGGGGTTGATGCTTTCAAGGATTAAAAAAAAAAAAAAAAAAAAAAAAAAAAAAGATGAAAAAGCACAATAAAATTTTCATAAAAGTAGTCCATGTGAAACGTAGTCCAAGCCTTCTAAAGTCAAATGATATATGAACAGAAACAAATTTAAGTCATTCACTAATAATCTTCACTTGCGCTTGACTTCAAGATCTTTGAGTCAGTGAGTTAAAGTCAAGAACTGAGTCAGTCTGGAAAGATTTGTTCACATGAACATGCCAAGGAGAGTTTGTTGGATATCAAGAATTTTAGTTAATAGCAACTTAAATTTCCACCTATTCCTCACACAATAATAAGCAAGTCTTTATCAAATGTAGTGAATGTTTATTAAGTAAATCAATGACTCAGCAAAAATTAAAATGGGATGCCGGGAACCGTTCTAGCCTTAATTGCATTGCTCTTAATGATCTGATACTCCAGACAGATACAAACTCACTGCAATGCTGACTCTAGCGTCCCACATGAATCCTGAACCTCTATTTTAGAGTATAGTTGACCTAAACAAAGGATGAGATGATATTTTACTCCACAACCGTAGAGAGATAAATGGCAAACCATTAATCTATCTCAGCCCACCCAAACCACTTTTTGGCTGAATGTAGTGCAAAATCCATTACCATGGCATTTAGCACAGCTACAGGATCACTGACAAATAGTAAGTAAGGCAAGCAAAGCTGATGTTTGTAATTTTTTCGATGTTGAAATACTTTCACCTATCCAGATTTAATGTGCAGAGACAACTATATGTAAGCCATTTGTCAGCTGGCTTCCTGAAGAGTGTAAAAACTGTGTCTCTGTGGCAGTTTGCTATTTCTGATGCAGTCAACATAGTGAATTGACATTTAATGGTTGGGCTGTTACGTTGAGTAACTTGTGCTACGTCGTATAATATATTAATGTGCCTGTGAATGGTTGTGTCTGGCTCTCTTGCTTGTGTTTGTTTTGTCTCCATCTCTTCTTTTCTCAGGATTGGCTAACAAGATGATGAACTGGAGTGACTGATGCTGAACACATTTGACTACCCCAGGACTCATGAAAACTACAGATTGTATCGACAGGGTTATTAACAAAATTATTGTAAGAGTAGGTGTGACACTGTAAAACAAGAGGCATGTTTTACCACTCTTGTATTATAATGATTTTATGTAAAATAGAGTTTTAATAGGTTTACATGTCTTCCTGTTTTGTATTAAGTTTCATGTTGATATTGTAAACACTATTCTTATCATCACTATTCTTATCTATTCTTATTCTTGTCTGTGTTTCGCTCCATCTCGGATTGCATGCACAGAAAGCCGCCTGGGGAACAGCATCTCTTTCACACTATATCACAACAGTCACATTTCATGATTTGACTGATTTGGATGTTATGTAGGAAGGGTGACAGCGCACCACTTAAATGGAAAGGAACGGAACGCGGCATCGTGTTTATATGATCATTGGAAGCCAAAATCAAATACAAAACTAAAATTCTAATAATCGCACAGCCCTAGTCATTAAATCATTTTTGAGAGCAACTTGTGTACTTTGCATAAAGTGTGGGCCAATCCGGAAGCCAAAAACCCAGAAGTGTGAAATTAGCCTATGGCAGTGTTTCTCAAAGTGTGGGGCACGCCCCACTGGTGGGGAATAGAGACATGACAAGTGGGGTGCGACAAACGGGAGCAAATTTGGTCATTTTTGTGCCCATCTCTGTTAACCTTTTGAGCGGTACAGTCCCACGGTAAGCAGCAATAACAATCAAGTCAAATATAATTTGCCGACGTGTTTTATTCATATCAGATAGGCCTATACATAGTGTAAGTAACTATAAAGTTTACTCCATTTTTCTCCCAGATCACCGGCCACTTACTTAAATGGATTTCAGGAGAAACTGATGAATTCACATGCTGTAAATCTGACTGACAGGACTCTCTGACCTGCTGTGCAAACAAACATGGTGGCGCCCATCTCGTGTTATAGATCAAGATCAAGATCATTTATAAAGATTTTTAAACGACAAAACACACTCACACATATTTGAGAATCGGAATATCAGATAGTTGATGACATGGTAAGCAAGTGAATATTTTGAATAAAAAAGGAGAAACAAAATAAAAGTGATACCTCGGTCATACAGTGTTATTGTGGCTGTGGTGTGTGACGTGACAAGCATGACGCATCACCATGGAAACAAGGGGAAAAGTTCTAAAATAAATCACGTTAATAAAAAAAAAAAAAAAAAACTTAGAATATTTTAATTTAAACTCACGCATGAAAGGGTTAATTGATTTGATTTACAGATTTACTTTGGTAAAAATGGAATACTACGGCATCAGCTTTCTTACCTGTACGCGACAGCGTTTTGCTTCAGGTGGAACAGAACACTATGTTTCCGCTATGTTTGGCCTAAAACTCTCCATATTTACAATTCTTTGCAGCCTTTAGTTGACACCATTGCTACTAAAAGTTTGCTAAGAAGTATTTCCTACTAAAGCAAGGTGGTATTTGTTCAAGCCTATCCATAGCAGACTGGTGTTGTCCTTGGACGGCAACATGAAAAGTGAAGTTTCCCTACCTATAAAAGGGAAGACAACAGCCTTTTTTCCCTGATCAGGTAACACCAATTTAAAAAAAAAAAAGAGAGAGAGAGCTCTTTGCTGCATGGTGGCCAACTTTTATTAAAGCCCATTTGGCCAGCAATGAAGTACCACTTTAAGCACCACTGAGAGTTAAGGGGTACTTGCAGGGTTTTTTTTTTTTTTTTTTTTTTTTTTAAATCATACATTTTCATGCAATCTGCTTTTGTCCCACTGATGGTTTTAAATTTTAGGGGTGGACCATCATGCTTACTCCCCCCCCCTAAAAATCACATAATTCTGTACGAATCATCACCCTGTAAAATAGTTGTGTTTCTCATGAGACCAAGTTGCAGTGAATTTGACTTGACCTGCCTTTTCCAGTGTAATTACTGCTATGATTTTCCTTGCTTGATCAATGCTTGACTTAATTATTTACACAAAACTGAATATTGCGGTTTGATATACATAATGTGGACACTTCACATGCTATTTCTTAAAACATAGTAGGCAAGGTATGTCTACAGTGTGTACTTGGCAGCATTGACATTTTTTTCACTGAGTGCACTAACATGCCAAATTTTGACTTAACCAATGGCATGTGTTTGGTTTGTTTTTAGTGTTCTGATCTGAGTCCATCACTGAAAGTGGTTAAAATGCCAAAAAAACAAAAAACAAAAAAACATGTCTCATACATTTTGGGAGTTGCATCCAATTTTGATGTCAAACAGAGAGGTTTAGTCTCAAAGCTAAACAGAGGCAGCATCTGGGAGATTTCAGAGAGTCAATGACATCATGGCTTGCCGGAGTGACAGGTGTTGTTAAGAACAGCTTTTGGCTTACCCAAGAACCCCTGCAAAGATGGGCCTGATAAAATAAATTAACTGTGTGAGGGGTGACAGCTTAAGAATACAGCCTCATTTATTTCACAGTCTTCATTTCCCGCCTCATGGACAGCAGTCATATCGCAATTATTTAAACCCTTTCCACTGCGATGACAAAAAAAACGCCTTAAACCATTAACAAACAGCAAGAAAAACAGGAAGCATCATACAAAGCATGTCTTCTCATTGTGTTACCTAGTCATTTATAATACCTCCTTCACTCCATCCCATCACCCATTTTTTTTGCCAAATGAAATCTATGTAATCGAGAGCTCAATCAAACTGTCATGTGTACAGCTTGTGATTGCACAATTCTGCAATTCATGGGAACTGCTCGTAGGGGACCCGTCTGTCCTGTCCTCAAACTGGAGTTTAAAGTGAGCTCCTTCCCATTACATGCTAAGCCTATGGACTTTGAGCAGCGTGGAAAGTCCTTATCAGCAGTGGCCAGGTCTGGATTTAGCACAGCGGCTTGTGAGCATCAGAAAGGCAGAGTGCAGGAGGCCTGCGAGACGGCAGCAAGCAGCTGGTGGTGAACTTCAGAGATGCTGTTCTGTTTTGCCCTTGAATTCTGGCTTTGTGGTTGCTTTGTGTTCACTTTAAAGTATTTGAATGTAAAAGTGTTTGTGTTAAAAGTGTTGCAACATAATTTAAGTGGCTATTACTAAAAAAAAAAAAAAAAAATTAACAAAAATTTATATACAAACAATTAGGGTTGGGAATTGTGAAAATTTTCCGGTTCCGGTTCTGCCTAACGATTCCGGTTCCGGTTCCATTAAAATAATTAAACAACTAATAAAAAAATAGTAGTAAGGGAAAAATGCACAATACTCAACTCAAACATTCCTTTTTGTGTTTATTATTCTTGTAAAATGACTGTTAATCTCAACAAATTTGCTAACACTTTACAATGAGGTTCATTAGTTAACAGAAGTTAACATGAACTAATAATGAACTGCATTTCTACAGCATTTATTAATCTTTGTTAATGTTAATTTCAACATTTACTAATACATTATTAAAATCAAGAGTTGTATTTGTTAACATTAGTTAATGCACTGTGAAGTAACATGAACAAACTATGAACGGCTGTATTTTTATTAACTAACATTAACAAAGATTAAAAAATACATTAACTAATGTATTGCTCATGGTTAATTCATAAATGAACCTTATTGTAACGTGTTACCTCAAATTAGATAAGATGCTTGAACACACATGTAAGATTCAGACAGGTGAAACAATATTTGTGTGAGTTGGATTCATAAAGACTTGTTTCTGAAAGAATGATTCAGTGATAGACACATTTTTAACAGTAAATGTGTTGCCACCTAGTGGCATAACAATGCAATCGATACAGTCATTATTTGAAGTCCAGTTACTTTCAGAAGGTAATTTATTATACATAAACATCAGCGTTTCTATCTGAATAATAAGCTTTTGTATACCATAATTGGAAAAGGCCTATTTGTCACACAGAAATAATGATACAGTGCGTTTGAAAAGATTGTTTGTGAAGCTGTTTATGTCTACACATGACAACTCTTTAGATCAACGGCAGCACGGACGCAGATGTGAATGTCGTGACTTTATTTTGTTCAAATGTTTAATATACACGGGTGAATCGTTGTCATTTAGGAATTAGATCATGTGGGTGATGAAATCAAGAACGTGATCTTTTAAAGATTAATCGTGCAGCTTTGTGCACCTCTCTCTCTCTCTGCATTGTAATCTGACGTATATGAGTAGCACGAGGGCTTTTCAGTGCATACATTGCTATAATATTCATGATGTGAGATTAAATCTATTAAAGGATACGCTCCCCACACTTCGCCCACCCATCACACCAGAACCGTTTTCGGAACAGAAACTTAGAAATCTTGCACGGTTCTGGTTCTTTTAAAAAAAAACAACCCTACAAATAATATAAAAAATATATATATATATATATATATATATTTTTTTTTTTATTAGGAATGTCAATAGATTTTTTTTATTTTTTATTAATCGCGATTAATCGCGCACTTATCGTGAAATTAAGCATACACTATTTTTCTTGTTTAACACGTCCATTTTGCCATCATTGCCTATATCCAGCAAAGTAAACCATCAGATTGAAGTGTGATTTTCACAAACTGTATTTTTCAGCTTTTTTCAAGGTAAATTTAGATTTGTTTCCAAAAAAGGACACCAAATAACCAAATGATATGATTTCATATAATTAATACACTTATGTACACCAAAGCACCCATAAAAAAACACAGCAAAAAAAAAAAAGTTTGAGAATTCACAGTGTATAGTATGTGCAACAGCAAAGAGCTTGTTTACATTTCAGACAAGTCAAGTTGCAATTCTGAACAGGACCACATGAAAAAAAAAAAAACAACCTAAACCAACCGCCTTGACCTGCATATATACTAAATTACACAGCAACATACACAGGACAAATCCAAACATTATCCTGAATGTGTGTGAAAACAACGTGAATGTACTGAAATGTGTCTGTGCATAAATACAATGTGCGATCAGTGCGTTGACAGCACTGCATGATTTTGTTTGCGCATCAATATACCGGACTCACGCGTGCTTCTGTACGCCACCGCAATCGTCTTTACTTTGATTGCAATCCTCATCCATCAAAACTTTCATAGCAAGAAGCTGGTTTGCTTTATCCAGCCGAGAAACAGTTTTCATATCATCTGTCCACACAGCGGTGGGATGTTTTGATGTTCCGTTCAGACAGGAACAGCAAGATGCGGGAGGGCTTGGTTTAATCACCAGCTCTTAATACTTTTCATTGGTTAAATACTTGCAAAAACCACAGATAGACTTAAAGGGTGACTAATAGTAATGATTTATGGGGGGAACAAAAGAAAAAAAATAACGAAATGGAGATACGGGGTTTCCGCTCGTGTGTTGTTGTTTTTTCTTCTTCTTCTTCTTCTTGAAATTTTAAATGCATTATATTCACATTGAAAATATGTAACAAATATACTTTGTATTTGATCATTTTAAATCTGTAAATGTGAATATTATAAATTGCACCATTAAACCACATTACTTTTGTTTTTGTACTATTTAGAACCAATTTTAAATCATTAAAAGACTCTTGAATTTTTGTTTTCAAAAACTACAGTTTTCTGACTACAGATCACCTGAGGAGTAATATTATTGTAAATTGAAAATCCAGATCAATAAAGATAGCTGCATAAAATTGTTGTGTTTCTCATTATAAATATCATTCATAACTTTTACAACTGCTGTAATACAACTAAATGAACGAAAACCAGATTTGACATCAGATAAGATATTACATTTATTAGGAAAATCTATAATTACAGCTACAATTTAATTATCATCAATACTGTTTATAGTTTGTTTGGTCCCACTTTATATTAGATGAAAAATCTGAGACTAACTGGATTTCTTTTAGACAACATCAGAATGTGTGTACTCAAGAAAAACAAAATCCAAATGAAAATATTGTTGTTACGGACAATGCAAAAATAGCAGAACTTTTAAATGAGCATTTTTTATTTTTTATAAATGAGCAAGTATTTTATTTGAGAATCAAGTTTCTAGACCGTATATTAAAAAAACGAGACATACAAAAAAAACATTCAAACTTCATCGCCTTTTAGTTTTTCCTTACAATCAGTTAATAAGTTACAGGTTTGGTATGAATTAAAAAAAAAAAAAACTGCTGTTCTAGATGCCTTTGATCCCTTCTTTTTTGAAGTGGGTGCATCAATTATATCTGAACATTTAACATATATTTTTAATCTAT
Organism: Ctenopharyngodon idella; assembly: GCF_019924925.1. NCBI lineage: Eukaryota > Metazoa > Chordata > Actinopteri > Cypriniformes > Xenocyprididae > Ctenopharyngodon > Ctenopharyngodon idella. The sequence continues at coordinate 2,431,993 of NC_067235.1, read as the reverse complement.
CTATCTATAACTACAGCGGAAATACCTAAAATCTGGAAAATAGCCATTGTGTCCCATCTGTAAGGGTGGTGATAAAACAGATCCAAATTCATATCATTCAATCTCAGTTTTGCCTTGTGTTACGAAGGTGATGGAGAAATTAATTAATAAGCAATTTGAATTGTAATGGGAAAACCCAATAAAAAAAGATTGTTAAAAAAAATATTGGTTACACTTTATTTTACAGTACGTGTACTTACAGTGTACTTACCCAAGAAAGTACTGGTAATATAAGGTAACTACATGGGTTAAGGTTAGGTTTAGGGGTAGGTTCAGGGTTAGTACCCAGTTATTGTAATGGCTATAACAAGCACATAGCATGTACATACGGAACAAGACTGTAAAATAAAGCACTACCAAAATAATAACAAATTCATATTAGGTGAATTGGTAGCTTCCAGACCAGTTATGTTTCTTTAATTATTTTTAAATTGTTTAGTAAATTTTAATAAGTAGTATTAGACATAATTTAATTTGTAAATTTGTCTAGTACAAATTGCTCAGATATTCAGCTCGGACATAGTAAGCAGTGACAAAATACAGGGTTAGCCTCTCCACATCTGTGTGGCCACTTTTATTTTCAAGGACAGTCATTAAGGACTGTAACAGACTGATGTGACTAATAGGCTCTCAGGGAAGAGCGTCCAGAGAGGCCCCATCTACATCTTCAGAGCTTCTGTCTGTGCTGAGCGCAAAAGGTCTTTCCCCCGGGCATTACTGCTGCTGCATGTGGGTCATGCTAGCCACTGATTTAGAAAATCCTTAAGCTTGCTGTGGTGACAACTAAAACCGAACCTTATTTTGTTCTCTCTTTTAGGGTCACTGTAACAGTAGCGTTGGTCTGTTAAAAAATACAGAATAAATTTAGAATGCATCTCAGTGTTGTAGTGGCTTTTACCCCCAACTGAGAAAAATAAATCTTAGCTGTGTTCTAATAACAATGTTTAACTGAAATAAAATACTTTTTGTGACCAATGTAGGATCCACTTTATTTTAGGTGCCTTGGTAGGTTTGTTAACAGTAATTAATGCATTGTTTCATTAACTATCAATGAATCTACTAATCTAGGTTAATACAAATTTCAAAGATCAAAGAAAATTTGATTGCTCATGTCATGACTCTTTTATGATGACACATTGATCTTCCTCTCCAACTTGGCAATCGTAGGTACTGTATGCAAGTTAATGTACAAACCATGAGAACTTTGTGTTTCATTAAACTTATGAGGGGCATCTGCGGTCCTTTCAAACAGCAAGAAGCCAAGGTGCCTTTCAGTATGTTTGGCAAGCACCAGTGATTACAGGCATTTATAAAGTCACAGCGTGTAGAGGCCAGTTATGCAGGTGACTCGATGAGGGATGCGTCCTCCAAAACAGGGCAGGGAGAGTTCATTTCTCAACTATCGGAAGTTTAATTGTGGAAGTATGTTAATGTTGGCATCACAACATTTGATGTTTAGTTGTTTGTCTCATTGTATCATTGAATGTATCTTTGTGCTATCCTCACTATAGCATCTCATACATGTGTCATGTAGTGGTCCACTATTGGTTTACCAGCTCCTAATGAAAAATAGAAATGCAGCACTTAAGGCTACTGTATTATTTTGGGTGATGTGTAATTTCCTATTGAAAGTTACTTGTACTTTTACTGAAAAACATGTCCAAAAATGTAATCTTTACGCCTTAGAACATCATTTATATATATATATAAGGGAAAAGTGCATATTTAGTCAAATCAAAGAAATGAATTGGTGCACTTTAAATCCTTATGTCCTAATAAAGAATGTAGATATTTATATTCTACTATGAGAGTTAAACCACCTCAAGCTTTAGAAGAGTATGTTTCCCATTCTTCTGTTTGGTTAACTTGGGGACGTGACAGGGACGTGTAAATACTAGGGCTGCCCCTGACTAAAGATTTTCTAGTCAACTAGTCGTCATTCATTTAAGCCATCAGTCAACTAAGCGCACGTTTATATTAATTTAATTAGGCTTTAATTGTTTATTAATAAACTAGTGTTTTCTGAGTCAGTGTCTGCTGCAAAGATGAAGTTGACGACGCTGCCTCGCCATCTCCGCAGTATAGTGAACGCTCCTTTAGAGAGAAATGCAACTTTCATACAGATTGAAAGTGATTGTGCCGATGTCTCATTGGATATGCGCCTAATAATAGAGCACATTTACCTAGGTTAAAGTTAGAGCGAGCGGCCTTGTAAAGTTGCTACTACTTACATGTTTCGAATGATAAGCCATATTTGAGGTCGATGGATGATAGGCGAACGTTTGGATTTCCTGCCCGACATACTGTAATTACCACAAGATCCCGCCGTTAACGATCTGTCCCTCACGGACTGTGTGACTTCGCCACAAGGTTTCTTGGTTTGCTTGTTTGTTTGTCTTTCTGCGACTAACCGACCGACTAATACAATTTCAGTCGACTAAGTCTCTTCTAATTGACTAACGTTTAGTGGCAGCCCTAGTAAATACACTTAAAAAAGAACAAAAAAAAAAAAACATACTTTGGACCAAAATGCTCTAATTTGTTACTGCCAAATTCAAATTTTTTTTTGTTTCTGCACATCAACACTCTGGTGTCAAGTGAATATACTTTTTAAACAAAATTGTTTCTTTTATTCCTCCATGGGGAATGTTATTTGCTTTTAGACAAACTGAGCAAAACCAGTTGAAATCAGAATCCATGATATTTTTTAGAATTAAAAAATTATAAAAATGCTCTTTAAATTAACATTTACATGGTAATTGCCCTTTTTTATAATTGGTCAAAGTATCAGTTTTATGTTTTAGAAAGTTTAATTGTAAATAATTGTTGTTTGAGTCAACATTAGAATGATTACAGTTCACACTGGTGAATTTGGTGAATTTTGTGAGTATGCACCATTTGTGCATGAAGACTTATCTCTTTTTACAGCTCCAGCTATTTAAAAAAAAAAAAGTCTTGAAGTCGTGGCACCATCGATCACACTCTCTTCACTAAAACCTTCATCTGGACCATAGATGTACTGACATTTGCACCTAGACAGCACTTTTTAGAAGGCTAATATGATCTAGACTTGAATATTGATTGTAGAAATCACATGGCTAAGAGAGGTCCACCTCACAAGGATGGTAACATATATCTTGCCATTATTTTCTGGCATCGGTAGCTCCTGTTCTTAACTTAGTGCAAGAGAATAAGAAGATCACGGTAAATCAGACTCTCTTATAGCTGAGAGAGAGGTTTGTTCCAGCTGTTTCCCCTTGAAATGACAGAGCAGGGACCATGACATATCAAACTGCTACTGCAGGTGAATCACATCATTAGATGGAACAGATTTATGGCTCCATGAACATTGTTATTACCTCCACCGCCACTTGGCCTGATGTCTTTATGAGAGAGCCAATGCTCCTGCTACACTGAAGGTACAATGTGACCTGAAACGTGTAGAACAAAACATTGCCTTTTTAACTAAACTACTTGTTGAATTAAAGAATGGCATGTTAAGACTCTAACCAAACAAGGTCATTTCAGCTGACAGAACCTCAATTAAAGGTCAAAATATCCTGCAACCTTATTTTCTTCCTGTTTCTATTTTTTTTTTTTTTTTTTAAAGATTATTCAAACAGAACATTTACATTAACAGAACCAGATTTATACATGTATAATAACAGAACCAGATTGTCTGTCCAATTACAGTTTTATGTGATAATAAAATACCAAAGCTCATTAAAAAAGATCATTTCCTATAAAAGTCACCCATATTGTTCAGTAAAAGGACAAAATCTGTCCATACCGCTTCTGGTCTAGGGGAACTTTATTGCACTGGAATGACAACCACGTATTACATGACCTTCATTGTTTAATCACTGTTTTGTGTCCTTTGTTGGGTCACATGACTGGACACACTTTGTTACTACATATACTGTACAACATTTGTGGGTAACACTTTAGAATACTGTTTCTTATTACCAAAGTATGAGTTAATGTAGCATTACTTAGTTGTCCTGTAGTAACACTGAAGTCACTATTAACTACTAAGGAAGGTGTGTTACCTTATCAGCATGTAATAACATATGATGATTGTGTTAAGTAATAGTTAGCTTATCAATAACAACTATATTGAATTTTGTTATGCCTCCTGAAGAATACAGCAAAATATCTACTAATTCATGTTAATAGATAACTATAAATTAACTGCTCATCAAGAGTCGTACACAATTATCTATTAAACAGCCATTGGCCCGTTCTTCTATACAGAAGATAGCAAAATACAGCGTTTTTAATCAATTTCGCGAATCCTTGTAAATGAGATCGTTTTGACAATGTTTTTTGTCAAAACGATTTTCTGAATGTATCGCGATTCTCTCTCGAATGGATTCTGAGCTTAGTTTTTAACAGCAGATGGCACTGCATGCTTTAGAAACAGCTCTACTCTTCTTGCTTCCTAATTCCTTACATCACTTGAACCTTCTATAACAATCAATTCATAAAGTTCAAAAAGGTTGAAGCGAATTACAAGGGTGTTTGCAGTGGGCCGTTTACATTAATCTTGTGTCATAAAAGCATTCTGAGGTGAAAATACATTCTCAGACTCAGCCAAATGCATGAGTGCTCTTCAGCGCTCTTCTTCATGAGCATTTGAACGTGCAGTTAAAAACTAGCCTAGAGCACCATCTGCTGTTAAAAACTAAGCTCAGAATCTATCCGATTTGAGAGAGAATTGCGATGCATTCGGAAAATACTGTCCCAGCCCTAGTTTTTACATTTATTAGTAAAATAAGGTCTGTGGTAAACATAACTTGACGATACTTGGACGTTTTGCTCTACAATGTAAACTGCACACACTCACACCCCAAACGTTCTTATCTAGTTACTTATTAGAAACATTTTTTTTTTTTTTTTTAAATAAACATAACTTCAGAATTGCGTTTTCGATATGGGTGCTGTAGAGCAAAACGTACAAGTATCATGCATATACTGTATGTTTACCACAGACCTTATTGTACTCATAAAGTAAAAACCCCATTATAAAACACCATAGGGAAATCTAGAGGGAACCACTGGCAAATTAGTCTTCTGTGTTTTGCCATTGTCTCTGCAGCACTCTTTAGACGATTATCCTTTCTTGCCAGTGAAATTTCACAGAACTGCAGCTAATGTGACCTTTAGAATGGCTGATAAAAATCAGCTTTGCCATCATAGGTATAAATTGCATTTTAAAATATATTAAAATATAAAAGTCATTTTAAATTGTAATAATTTTTTACAACATTACTGTTTTACTGTATTTTGATCAAATAAATGTAGCCTCGGTGAACATAAAGCCCTGGTTATACGCACAGCCTTCCAAAGTATTGACTTGTGTGTGTATACACAGGCGTTCGATGCATGCGCAGTTTTGAGCAATCTCTCGCCACGAGTTACAACCCATATAAATATATTAGTATTCTTTACATTCTTTTTTTTCTTTTCATGCTAGAGTTGTACAAATGAGGGTCCTTTCTAACCTCTTCACACAATCTGTCGTCTATGTAGGCCTCTATCATCGCTGTAGCTTGCATGCGTTCCAGTCTGTTCTGTTTATGCAGGTTTTCTTCGAGTACCTTGTGAATCGACACCCCCAGGGCACGGTTGCCACATTGTGTATAAACTAATTACTAATTATAAAAAAAATAAAATAAAATAAAATAAATGTGCATGTGTGACCTACGGTCACAAAAATCTGGCGGTGCACGTAAAATACATAAAAAGCAAAGTATAGTTTGGGCTTAAGAGACTTTCAAAAACACCAAAAAGTCTTACTGACCCCAAACCTTTGATTGGATTGATGGATACAAATTCCATACAACTCCCCTCTGTGTGCTGTTGAGTGTTTTTCTGATACTCCTATCATACAGTATTTTGGATGAACTGTTCTTCCATCTGCTCTACTACAGTCCACCTTCACCCTTTTTTGTAAAGACGGTTTTAAAGAGCAGGAAGCAGGAGAGGAAGAAGCGTCTATGTGAAGAGTCTCTTAACCGAGAGGTAGCGTGCAACACCACTTATCAGCCACTTATCATGCTGCCATAAGATTTTTACCTTACTCCTTACCTAACACCAACCTTTAGTCAACTGGCAAAGCCACTTGATTGAATGATGAAATGAAACAAATGAACATCACGTCCACTGGCTCACAATTGTACTTTTACCAGATATTTCACACATTGTCAAAACAAATCACATGTATTGCAGCGCATATCTTCATGCTGTCTATAGCAAGAAACACTGTGTGCACAGCAGCTTGATTTATACACTTCTGGTCTAATAAATCTTTTAAACTCATAATCGAAGCTTATTTTTCCAACATTTATATGCTGCTGCTTAACTATCTTTTGTGGTCTCGCAGTCTGTGGCTTTTACTGATCTCTAAGAAGCACAGTGGATGGATTGTCTGGATTTCCATTAATTCTGCAAACAATGACAAACATCTCCAAACAGCCACCATCATGCATTATCAGCCAGATCAGGCATTACAAGGGAAGAGGACCATTAGCAGCTCTCAGTGCAGTTACAGAGAGAGGGCGCTGTCTCCAATTTTAATTTTTCTAGATCAGTTCTAGATTGATTCTAAATTATGTATATACACTTGTAGCGTCTGGAGTGATCACACACAATTGTAAAAGGCAATCACCCATGCAGGCCCCGTAAGGTCTGGTTTCCCCACTGAGCGCTATCACTATTTGCTCTTAACATCCACTTCAAAGACAGTGTTTTATCAGCAAAACACAGGTCACCAGAATCATTTGGTTTATAAAAATGGAATCTTTGCCACTAATTCATTGACAACTTCGTCTAAATGAATGAACATGCATTTCCCCAGTACATCTTGTGTATTATTACTGTTTGTATATTGTTCTTTCGTATGTTGTATAGTGTTATGCATGCCTGAAAGTTGGAACTATGAGATAATGTATTTCATCTAGGTGATGTTTACTATCAAATTACTCCTTGTTTAATGACTCACATGTTGGTGGACACAAGCCTACAAAATGGACACAAACCTACAAACCCAGGCAAATGAACTCACTTTCAAACAAAGGAAATCCCCCGCCAGAGAATTGCACCTTTCTCATTGGTCAAGCCATGACTCGAAGGTGTCGACTGTCTGGAGAGTTCAAAAAGCCCCCATGAAAAATCACACTTAGTTCTTCTAGTTAGTTCTTCTGGTTCTTTGTTCTTGTTCCTGTTGATACTACGTGAGGGCCACCTGGCCTGAGCCGGGCTGGTAGGCCTCCATTTCACTTCAAGCCATGCACAACTGCAGCGGCCACAAAAGAGTCAAATTAACAGCGCAAAGTTTGTCTTCATTTTCTTCATCAACGCAGAAAATATTGATTACAACTTCCACGCCAGCGGACCGAACCATCAAAGATTTCTCCTGAGCCTGCAGATCTGGACAGCTAAGGCATTTGCAAGTATCGTTTTGAACAGTAAATGGCAATTTGAACACTAAATGGCAATTTAGTATTAAGATTGATTTAAGATTTAACAAAGGTGCTTTATAGTATTGAAACTGATGGTTCGTCCAGCAATTGTTAATTTACCCTTTACATTGTTTCATTCCCCTGTTGTGATACGGTTCAAATTCATTTTTCACTCTCTCACTGTGTGAATGGTATGTTTGTGTTTGTTAGTTTAGTTATGTGTTTGTGATTGAGTTAAATAAAACTTGTGCACACTCTTGCGAGTTTATTCTGATCTGCTTATAAAACCAATGTCCCTGATAACGATTCGATCACAGCTACGTGCTAAGAAAGCGATGTTTTTCTGTGGCCTTGGAAAAATATCCTTCTATAAGAGTTGATAGATGATCAATACTGAGTGTTTGCTGGCCAAACAGATTAATTGATTGTAATATTAATTCAGCTACATTAAGTTAATTTGATTAACTGATTCAAATATTTACAGTCATAACGAGTTATGACTAATTATTAATATTTCCCCCTTTGAGCTAATAAATATCGTTATACACTACCAATCAAAAGTTTGGAATAATTAAGATTTCTTAATGTTTTTGAAAGAAGTGCTGCATTTGTTTTATCAAAAATACAGTAAAAGTACAATTGTAAAATATTATCACAACACCATGAAATCAACACTGACAGTTCTTTTTTTATGGAATATTACAGTATTTATTATAAATGATTTATCTGTGCACAGCATTACTATTTTTTTTTTTTATTCATGTTCCTCATAATCTTGAATCAAAATAACTTCAACCTGTCAACCTGTCACTCACATGAGATCCACCAATAGCAAACCACAACCATCCAATCAATTCCCCACAGACAAAATCAAGCCCCGCCCTACATTTGTTCTTGTTCCAGAAGCTGCTTCACTCAGATATCTGTCAATATAGGTAAGAAAAAAAATAGTGCAACTTCTGTTTAATGACGACTTTAAAAGAGCTGTTTTCTATATGAACATCATGACAAATCAGCAAATCAGCATATCAGAATGATTTCTGAAGGATCATGTGACACTGAAGACTGGAGTAATGATGCTGAAAATTCAGCTTTGATCACAGGAATAAATTACATTTTATAATATATTCACACAGAAAACAGTTATTTTAAATAGTAATCATTTTTCACAATACTGCTGTTTTTACTTTATTTTTGTCTATGCCAGCTTTCTGATGATTAATGTTGGTATTTAATCTTTTTTGCAACAAAGTCATAAAAAGAGTTAAAAGTTTGAGTCACATAGATAGAAAGTGGCTAAGTCACGTCCAAATTCTTTTCCAACACCGAGATGAAATCAGGTAACAGCAGGTTATCTTTACTTCAATCCTCGGCACAGCACTATCAATGGTTCCTTAAATGTAGTGTATCACTAATCCAGGATCCCGCTCTCTGACATCTGTGGCTTAACATGTTTTGTGTGCACTCCTGTTTCCTCGTATGACACCAGGTGTATTGCAATGGCTTATGGAAATAGGTGTGGAATAGCAGTGCAGGGGATTCTGGGTCATAGTTGGATTTGTTAACTTATTACAGTGTCTGGAGGGAGGCTCTTATCGACACCTGCCAATTCTTTGGCAGACCCAGTAGGATTGCACTGACCTCGATATAGAAGTAATGGATATTAGAAAATCTGCTCACTGTGATTGGAGGGGATTGAGTGACAAAGAAAGAGAAAAAAGGTACACGAAGGAGAGACAGATCCTTTCTCAAGGACACAACGCCAGGGCACTCAGAGATGAGAACTCTATTTAAGCAATGACGATGAAGCTTTGTATTATTTTAAAACTTTTGTCTTTAAAATACTTTTTTTAACTTCATCTTTGATAAATAAGTCATATAATTGTTGCAACCCTCGAGTTGCTTGTGTAACCCCTCCTGTTCAAACGATTAATGATTACAGGCTGTGAAGTTCACAGTTTAAGCATAAAATGTACCCCTGTACAATTGTTTGTACAGTTTGTTTGCACAAGTGCAAGACGACATGAAAGAGAGCTCAGTTTCTGTTTGAGAGGCGGGCATGTGCTTCGTATGTTTGCGCACGCTAAACTTTCCACACAGTGCACGGATAACTACATGAGCACCATTTTGCATCTTCTTGTGCTTGAATATTTAAATTGGCAAAGCTTAAGCTTTCGTGACGATGCAGTGCTGGCCCGTAAACTGTCACAAGCGTCATTCACATTCCATGCATTGTTAGAATAGTTAAAAATGTTACTGGCCAACTGGCGAGTGACACCGTTTCATATACTTGCCAACACCGTTCTTTACTCGCATTTGGCGCATGGCGAGTGTTCATTTTAGGCCCTGAATGTACCACTAGACTAATAACTCTTACACTTTTTGCATGTGAGACGTGAACCAAGACTTCAATATTTTGTCAAGTAATTTTGTCAACTGCATAAATGATGCATGGTTTTTCAGGCCAATAACAAGAATCACAATTTCTTTTATAGGAGCAAGGATAAAGGCTGAGACTGCTGGATTTTAATCCTATGACCAGATATTTAAATGTCATCCTAACATCAGTTATCAAAAAAGTAGAGCAACAGATTTGTCTAAAAACTGATGAAAGGCTCTTTAAGAGCTAGATTCCTTACTTGACACAGATAAGAATATCTAGGTTTCTCTGTTGAAACATAACTGAGTCCAAATAATACAGTCATAGTAAAATTTGTATATCACCATATACAGTAATGCGGTAAAATAACTTGGGATAAATTAATAGTGTATTTATTTTATTTTATCTTTTTGAGCTGATATAATTAACTGATTGCTAGACAAAATTAATTGGTACTGTATAGTTAATGCCTCTTAGCTCTTTTAGCAATACACACCCCTGACATTTCATTATGGCATCTTCTACACAATCTATTATAAAAGAGCTTGCAGTAACATATTAGGCTTCTACAGCCAGGTTATCTCTTAATTCCTCTTGCTGAGATTTGGTTGATAACTGTTTCTAAATATAATTTCATTGTCTGCTTTCATTTGAGACTGCTGCGAGGGAAATGGCCAAGTTGTCACTCACACCCCTAATTAACAATGTGAAAGAAAAAACCTAACTGAGGTGGCTAATATTGCAAATAACTAACAGTCCAATTTAAAAATTCTAATTAGTTTTACATTGCTTATTGTTTATAGAGTTGGCTAAAGGGGAAAAGAGCAAAGCAAACCAATTGAGCATGTTTGCTAACACAAAACCAACATGTTTAACAAACCACAACGATGTATAAGGTACTTTTAGAGACAATAGCAAGAAACAACATTGATGCGATCTATTTTGGTAAATGTCAGTCCACAAAAAAAAAAAAAAAATCAATTGACTGCTTTTGGAAAGTAATGTGCAATTTTTGTTCTTCCTGCTTTTATAGGCCCATTATCTATAAATGTTTCTCTGTGTGGGATTAAATGAATAGTTCACCCTAATATTTTCTCATCATTTCTTTGTTCCATGATCCTAAAGAGATGGTTGGCCGAATGTATTTTTCAGTGACGTCAAATGGCCTGTCTTAAGGCCTGGTTGGAACATAAGCTCATCGAAAAAACGTTCCTCTATCTACATTTCTGCAAAACTTCAAAAACGTACCTAAACATACAATTCACTTTCCAGCTGAAATTAACAGTTTCAGTAAAACACCAACAACTTTTATTCCTTTTCACACAAATCATGATTACAGGGTCAGATTATCGATTGAAAAGAGATTTACTTTTGTGCAATTCCTTGCATTATACTGTTATGACTTCAAGCACATTTACCATAGTGTCTGATTTGTAAACTAATACATTTTCACATTTGCATCACATAGCCAGATCCATATATATGGCTTTTCTGATGTAGTAAACTTGCTCATCTCTAGTACAGCTTTGCATTTGTAATGAGGAGCGTTTGGGTTCGAGAAACAGTCACAACACTTGATAAAAGAGCTCAAAAAAATGTAGAAGCAACAAAGTTGGAATGGAATGTTTTTATATCTCATGTTTTCTTTTGTTAACACTGTCAGTTAGGTTTAGAATAGGATTTAGTGTTGGTGCTACATTATTTTCAAATGCAAAAGAGCATTAACCTTTTTAGCACCTCCTACAGGGAATTTCATTTTCAAACTTAAAACGTTGCCACATTCACGTTCATCTATCTTGGATAAAACTGAACGCGCTTTTTGCACCGCTGTCTTCATTTTGAAAGTGTGGCGAAAGTGCAAGAAGAATATCACAATATCATTTTGCAGAAATGTCACCACAGGCTCATTTTTCGAAGTTCTTTGAATGGAACAAAAAAGCATAATTTTGTATTGCTCTAAAAAAAGAAGAAAATGAAGGATTGAAACAACATGAAAGTAACTAAATAACAAAAAAAAAAATTAGGTTACACCATTCCTTTAATGTGAAAAAGTTTTGTTTTTTTTCTCTCTGTATCATAATAGCCCATTTTATCTTTCCTCTATGGTCCTTTCTGTAAGCAGATAGATGGCCAAATTCCTCTCGGTGTGTCTATCACCACTGATCCATTAATCACCTGTGCCTCTGACTATAACATCTGATAAAGCAGCTTCCTATCGCTGTGACTGGAGTAATGGCTCGACAATGACCTGTCTGAACATAGAGGGTCGCTGCTGTCAACAACCTGAGCGGTCTGGAAAACAGAAGCCGGTCTGAGTATGATAAAGCTTGACGGGACTTGCTACATGAGAAATGAGTCCCACTATGTGTGTGTCACAACACTCGCAATGCTGTATATTTCACTGGCAGCTGCTATGCTCGTGGATGCACAAATCATTTTGCCATTCTTGGCAAAATTTGAGTCATTCTTGTTCTGCCTTTTGAACACTAATTTATATCTATTCATTACACGGCTCTGTGGAATACTTGATTCTGATTGTTCAATCGCGCCATCCAGAGGTATGTTATTTGCAGATAACAACCGCTGAAAACAGATAACACAGGCTCCTCTAGGTTACTGAAGTCAGCAGCGCCATACGCTTGCTAGGAACGTTTTTTCTTTGTGGAAGTTTTACATTTGGTGAGCTAATAAAATATTAAAACTCAGGGAAAAAAAAAAAAAAAATGCGTACAGTTATTTAATCATGTCATCCGGTATCATGGACTCGCTCTCTCTCGTTTCATACAAACGCAGCTGCTGCCATTTTGCAACAGGTACAATTTTAAATCAGTTTCATCTCAGATCAATATCTCTTATCCCCATAATTATGTATGTGGCGAAATGCCGTTTAATAAGTGGTGTGACTGTACCGCATCCCTTAAATGTCTGTCTAGTTTGACCTTGCCGCGCTAGAAACTGCACTCTCCGCGAAAGCTTTGCGTTTAAAGAGCTAATAAAATATTTCGACTCAATGATCAATATTTCGTGTCTAATTATTTACTTATGTGGCAAGTAGCCGTGGGATGGATGGACGGATGGATGGATGGATTTAGTTTTTATTGTGATCAAGCAAGTTTAGTTTTTCATTTTAGCTTTCTTATTTTAATATTTTGAATTGGCTTTTATTTCTATATTTTCAGTTTTCACATTAATTTTAGTTAAATTTCTTAGTAATTTTATTGTGCTTTTGTCTTGTTATATATGTGTGTATATATATATATATATATATATATATATATATATTATATATACACACACATACATACATACATACACACACACACATATATAACAAGACAAAAGCACAATGAAATTACTAAGAAATTTAACTAAAATTAATGTGAAATAGGATAAATTTTTGTCAGGATAAATTTATGTCAGTTTTATTTTTTAGTTAGTTTTAGTTATTTATTTCCACCTAATAATTTTAGCATTTCAACCTAAACTTATTTCAGTTTATTGCCAAGGTAACATTTCTAATATCTGTTTATTTCAATTTTATTTCAATTATTATTATTATTACTTTGTTAACCCTGCCAATCATTTCCATCTTTTAAAATTGTAGGTTATTTATTTGAATATTTTATAAAATATTTAAAGATAGAATGGAGAACATGTAATCGATATGCAATGTAATACACTATAAGTTAAAACAAAAAAGAAAAAAGCTAGTGTAGTTTTGATTTAAAAAAAAAAAAAAAAAAAAAAGTCCTATCCAGAGACAAAATTTACACTGCCACATTTGCTGTAACCATCTACTTGATGTACCACCGCACAGTGTGATTAAAAGTTGATTTAATACAGATTCAGCAGTGGGGAAAGTTTAATTATGGATCCAAAATCCCTATAAATTACAGGGCTGGTGACAGAGACAAACAGCTAAAGTAGCTAGTGTTTATGTGCTTATTTTTGTTTGGAGTTTCTTTGGGATTGAAATAAGGAGCAAAAACATGCCAGACTCCCTCAGCCGCTTGCAGATCAATAAAACGTAATGGGCTGTGAGAATGAAGAGAGAGCAGGTCACAGGTGTCAATGAATCTGCTTATCTGCATCCACCTAGCGGCGCTACGTTTACCTGTAGATCTGTGATACCGAAGTGTTGTTGGTTGAGCTCCGAACAAAGGAGCCGGAGCTGAGCTACAGACCCTGAATTCACAGATATCGGTAGTCTCGTCCAGAGCTACGAGGGCACAGGGCAAATGTTTGAGAGAGTGCAGCGGAGATAATTAAACAGTCTCTATTGCTTAAGATGAATCAGGAGTATGTGTTTCTTCTGCAAAACGTGCTTGAAAATCAGAACAATATCTAGAGCCCCAAAACAAGTAATCTGTTTTACAGTTAGTGACACTGCTGGTTTAAGCTAATAGTCTTTAAAAGGAGTATATCATGGTCAATATGATTTTCATGCTCTTCTGAAATACAGTTTAAAGGAAACACTTAACTATTCTCCCAAGTCCACCCAGACAATTACTGAAACTACAAGAACCAGAAAAAACGGCTTGTTGCAAGAATAATAATTGTATTTGAACAGATTTCCGGTTTGCCACTGCTCAGCCACACAGTGTCCCATCCCAAATGTGTGATACTGGTTAAGCCTTTGATAGCACCACAACCTCGTGAAGAAGTGCACTTAATAGTATTAAATGTGCACTTGTATTTCAAATATTAAATGTACATTTTAAATAAAACAGTGTACTTTGCAGATAATATTAATAATAAAAGGCCACTTCAGTGTACTTGTAGTGGAATTTTTTAAAGTGCACTTTGAACAATAAAATCCATTTTAAATCATTGTTTTAATAATCTTTTGTCATGCTTTAAAGTACACTTATTTTATGTGTAAGTACTTGATTATAATTTTAATTGTAATTTGTTATTTTAAGTTAAAGTATTTTAAAATGTACGAAATTGCAACTTGTATCATATTTAAATACATACAAGTTTCAACAGAAACAACACTGAAATATAGATACATTTTACTGTCAAATGTACTGACAAGCATTTATGGTAAACTCAAACATAATTTAAGGACAATAGAAGTAATTATGAAATTATATATATAAGGATGTACTTAAGTCCTACTTAAGTGGGTCAAAAAGTTCAGCTAGCTGCATATAATACAAGGCAGATATATCAGCCAATATTTAGCATTTATTTTTTAAATACTGGCCGATAAGTTTTTCTGTTTGGCCGATGTGTTGGAAGCGGGACTTTTATTTTGACTGAGCACACGGCGCTCCCATTCTCCATCTTCATTAGTTATGGTGTCTGTTTAACAGTTTTGTCTAATACGTTACTAGATAGAACTGTAAAACCAAGAAAGTAAACTGTATACGACAAAGCATTATAGCATTTGCTTTTATATTATTGTTACAATGTGCTGTATGTAAAAGTGTTACCTTGTTAGGGCTGGACGATTATGGCCTAAAGTCAAAACCTTGATTAATTGAACATTTTACCTCGATTACAATTAATGAACGATTATTTTGTTTCTGTTTTTTTTTTTTGCCCTCATATTTCACTGACAAGGTTTATACTGTAAATATGATTGACTATTAGGGTTGGGAATCGTGAGAAATTTTCCGGTTCCGATTCTGCCTCACGATTCTGGTTCCAGTTCCATTACAATAATTAAACAACTAATAAAAAAAACAGTAGTAAGGGAAAATGCACAGTACTCAACTCAAACATTCCTTTTTGTGTTTATTATTCTTGTAAAATGAATTTAACAGACTGTTAATCTCAACAAATTCGCTAACACTTTACAATAAGGTTCATTAGTTAACATCAGTTAACTACATTAACATGAACTAATAATGAACTGCATTTCTACAGCATTTATTAATCCTTGTTAATGTTAATTTCAACATTTACTAATACATTATCAAGAGTTGTATTTGTTAACATTAGTTAATGCACTGTGAAGTAACATGAACAAACTATGAACGGCTGTATTTTTATTAACTAACATTTAGGGTTGGGCGATGTCCCCTAAATTGGCAGTTGACGATGTTTACAGTAAAACATCGCGATGGACGATATTTAATATTTTACTTTATTACTTTATTTATTTTATTTCCCAACTAATGACTCATCCGCGCTTTCCAATAGGTTGGTATTGGTTGCTAAAAAGGGTACTACTTCGCCTATATGGCAATTTTGGCATTAGTTATATTCTCAATTTAATTTACAGAGCAATTCCTGCAAAGATTTTAGGTTAACTATAGTCTATAGAAGAGACTAGGATTAGTCTGTGTATTTTTTTACAGTCTATGGTGTCGACTCGCAAGACTCGCAGCGGAGCAGGGCGAGGGCGGGGCGTGGCATCACGATGGTGTCTCTCCATCGCGATGTCGGTCAGCCATCACGATGGACGATGATATCGTCCATCGGCACAACCCTACCAACATTAACAAAGATTAACAAATACAGTAACAAATGTATTGCTCCTGGTTAGTTCATAAATGAACCTTATTGTAAAGTGTTACCAGATGCTTGAACACACATGTTAGATCCAGACAGGTGAAACAGAATATTTTTGTAAGTTGGTATCATAAAGACTTGTTTCTGAAAGAATGATTCAGTGATAGACACATTTTTAACAGAAAATTTGTTGCCACCGTAACAATGCAATCGATACAGTCGTTATTTGAAGTCCAGTTACTTTCAAAAGGTAATTTATTATACATAAACATCAGCGTTTCTATCTGAATAATAAACTTTTGTATACTTCTGTTATAATATTTGTCACACAGAAATAATGATACAGTGCGTTTGAAAAGATTGTTTGTGAAGCTGTTTGTATCTACACATGACAACTCTTTAGATCAACGGCAGCGTGAACGCAGATTTGAATGTTGCTATTTTATTTTTGTCAAATGTTTAATATACACGGGTGAATCGTTGTCATTTAGGAATTAGATCATGTGGGTGATGAAATCGAGGACGCGATCTTTTAAAGATTATTCGTGCAGCTTTGGGCACCTCTCTCTCTCTCTCTCTCTCTGCATTGTAATCTGACGTATATGAGTAGCACGAGGGCTTTTCAGTGCACTCATTGTTATAATATTCATGATGTGAGATTAAATCTATTAAAGGATACGCTGCCCACACTTCACCATCACCCATCACACCAGAACCGTTTTCGGAACAGAAATTTAGAAATCTTGCACGGTTCTGGTTCTTTTCAAAAAACACTACCGGTTCTCGGTTCCCAACCCTATTGACTATTAAAAGGTGGGATATTTTTTCCTATTGAAAGTTTTTTTTTTCTATGGTTCGTGACATTTCTTACAGATTTCTGCTCGTTGTAAATCAGATAAAGATAAATTAGCACAGTACCAGTACGTAATGATAGCGACTACGTGTGTGAATTAGTCATACCGTCTCTCTATTAATTGTGAAGCTGTGGGTTGTAAATAGTTTCTTCAAAAGTAGAAAAATATATGCTATAAGTTTTGAGTTTCTAAGCTACTTTAGTGATAAACCACAGGACAGCGCTGACAACTAATTTCTGCGTTCCTCTCTGTGCACGCGATCTTCACGTTTTGTGCAGCTACTGTTTGAATGAGTGTTCATGCCACAATGCAGCTGCGCGAGCACGATAGCTCGATATAATACACATCCGATCGTCTAAAATCGCTTGAATGTCCAAACTGGCAAACCTTAAAACACATACAACTGACAAGTTTAGTGAAGACGCAAGGCTCACCGCTCGCGCGCCGTCTCTGTGTGTGTTGACTCGGCGACGCGTTCATGTGTCACGTGGCTGTACACACGGTAGTATGTTTTTTTTAAGGGAGAAGTATTAACAGGATTAAAAAACCGAAATAACCGACATGGGAAAATTACATCGGTTTGAGGTTCTGAATTTCGGTTTCGATTACTTTTCGATTAATCGTCCAGCCCTATACCTTGTCTTGTCTACAGTGTTTACTTCCTTTTTATTTGTATTCTTTTAAACAATTTCTTTATTTGGGAATTACAATTATAAAATCCAGAAGTTGCCATCTAAAATAAGTCTGTTTAATTTAGGGATTTATTTGAATTTCTAATTTATTAAATATTAATTAAAAAAATAAGTTTATATATTGGCCACCCTGCTCTATTGGCAGCGGCCATCAAGAAACCACTATCGGTCGACCACTAACGAAGGAAAGGAGAAAGTATTTTAACAATTATGCACATCATATTTAAATACAACTCAGACTAACCATCATAATATCATGAATACATTTATTGGAATAAATTACCCATTTAACTCTAACGCCTTTCCTCTGCGTTTATTTTCATCATGGTAAGGTTAAAAGCAGGAGCAACACTCGCTTGATGAGTTGTACGGAGTTCTGTGAACATGCTGCTATTTCGTTATCACACTGACATGCCCAGAACGCCCCCGTGCCAACCAGGAGGGAGACACGCTATTAGCATGCTAAGAGAATGCCTTGTAACAACATGACACAGGGGGCCCCAGCTTTAATGTTTTTTTCTGCCTCTATTTCTTCTACTCCCACTCTTTCCTGTAGGTGTTTTTAGGTTTTCGCCTATAGCTGACAGTCTTTTGTGAAATAACTAACCTTGAGTTACAGGACAACACCTCTTCGCCTCTTGTACAAACAGGTGCTGATCTGCTCAATCAGTCCTGTCCAACATTGCATGGGAGTGACTGGGAATATCCAGTGATCTGAAGTATGGATTCTTGGGTCACCCTGTCAGTAAACCCATAATCATGTGAAAGCACAGTGCTTAATGCCCTATCTAAGCAACCAGACATCTCAATTAATAATCTGTCACTTAGTACACATTTATGAAGAACATTTCAGAGCATCATAGAGCATATTTTACCCCTAAGGCAGCTATTGGGAATTCCCTTTAGCCCAGTGTGTTATATGATTATTAGCCACATAGTTATATAAAATAACTATGTCTTCAAATGACTAGTTCTGTGGGGTAAGAACTGTCTAAAAATAAACAGAAGCCAGCATAGATTAGAGAAAACTGAATAAATTAGTATACATGCATCTGGGCAACTAAAGACCAAGAAGATACACACCTAACGCTCAATATTATTTCTTATGATTTATGCTAGGGACGCTAACAATTAATCAACGATCCATTACTAGTCTATAATAATTTAATCAATAAAACTTAACAATGGTCGATTAAGCAAGGTCATCATTAGAGTGCGTAGTTTTGAAGTGTGTGCAAAACACGTGCAGCAGACACACGAGGAAAAATGAAGCGAGCGCACCGAAATTATGTATTCTATTAGTGTATTAAAGGGGTCATGAACTGCATTGTTTTATTGTTTTATAATGTTTCCTGGGGTGCACTTATAATGTTAGTATGCTTTTTACATTAAAAATGGTCATAATTTAGAAATAAAAGGCATTTTTGCTACCCTGATTTTAGTCCTCTGATTTGAACGCTCTGTTTGAAGGGGTGTGTCTGCTGTGAGACTTCAGTGTAAATACCCATTGGCTGACATTTTTCTATTTGAAATGTCCAAGTATTACTCTCTCTTTTTAGCACGTTTGTACTATTTTACATTTAGATCTATGGCATTTAGATCGTGGCATAAAAGGTTGCAGTGATGTACAGCCGATCACAGACATGTTGTTGAGCTCATGAAAGCAGTGATCTCGTCATTGCAACTCAATTTCTGCACACTAATGAATGCTTTCATCATAACTAACAGTGCAAACGTGATATAAATAAGAGATTTGTTGAATAAAAGTTTTGGCGCGAGTCCAGAACTGACATTCGCGCTGACTGACCGCTCCAGCGTTCTTTGATTGCTTTCTTTATATAATTTAATCACCGTTTAAATAACGGATTACTTTCATCCTACTAAGAGAAAACAAGGTGAAGTTGAGCGTTTAGTCACTGGCTTGATTTACTGACACACAGACAAAGAACATCTGACTGTACATGAATCATTACATATCAGTTTAGGCATTATATTAACACAGTTACTGACATGTTGTTGCGTTATTGTAAAAAAAATCTGTTTGCAAAGCCTGTGCCGAAATGCAATTGATTTACCAAAGAATCCACAGTTAAATGTACTGAATACTAATAAATAAAGCTCAACTGAGACATTCACATTGTTGAAAATAAATTATCATATTCCTAGCATTAGGATCCTTTGAAAGGTAATGTTATTTTAGTCCTGTATCGCTCTTATCTCCTTCTCATCTCGCTAAAACACCAGTGGGCGGGGCTAACGTTGCAATGATGAAGTAGGCGTTGATTTTTTTCTGCGGAGGCAGAAAAAAATTTTCACCTATCGACACATTCCAGGATCAGTCATTCGCTGGGCCTGGTGTCAATAAAAGCTTTTATTGGACTAACAAGGAAGTTTTCAGTTCTGAAACTTACAGGATATTCTTATAGTACAATGACCTCTTATATATCAAAAGCTCAAGGAAAAGTTAATTTCTCTATTCATGACCCTTTAATGGCTTCAAGTCATGCAATGGATTATGTAGGCTAGCCATTTATTTCAAAACATAATTAACCAAGTGTCCAAAAAAAATCTTCCATACAAGTGATTTTACTGAATATAAGAACTACATAACTTGTCTAAATGCCTCAATAAAAGTACAAAGAATAAACAACAAGTAATCAGATCCTGGTTGATGAGTGATGATCTTCCAGCGCTGTTTCAGCTGTGGTGCATGATAAATCAAGACCTGTCAATCTAAGCGATCAAACCAATCCAAGAGCGCTTCAGCTGTAAAACAGTGTCTGATTGGTCTCTACACATTGTCCCTACCCACTATTCCCACCCACCATACCCGAGATCCCGTTTCCATTGGTTAAACTTTCAAATGACGTTGGAAACCACAAGGCTTGTTCGAGATGAACTACACTAGCCTGTCAGGTTGGACACCTAGTCAGGTTGGAATTTCCGTAGTGTGCTGAACCAGCTTCATTCATGGCAGACCACACGATTTTTGCGTTGATTGTAACAAAGAAGTGGGTGCAATTGAAATTCCCATGTTTTGAATGTCAGATATTCAATATCAAGATTGGTCAAATACAGGAACTTGTCTAAGCAAAAACACGCAACACACGTCATCCTTGTCATCAAAGAATCTGACCAATGAGAATAAAGTGTGTCGTCATCAAGACTTTCACAGCCAATTTTGAGCAACTGCAGCAATTTTTTAACCAGAATGCATTGCTTTTGCAGGGGGCAGCCGATCTTTGCAGCGCCGCATAAAGTTGAACAAGCCTACTGTATCATGATCACAAAGGGATCAGATCCTGGAAGTCCTATAGCTTTAGCCAAACAGCACGTCAATGTCACTCCGCGATTTATGCATTGTCTTATGTTGTGTTTGGGCTCATGAGACCACCTGCTCTAAAATCCAATTATTATATTTTTACAAAGATGGTTTCTGTCATTTTAGGTAGTTCTCATCACGCAGACCAGGGGCGTTTCCTCCGAGGAGGCAAGAGAGGCAGTGCCTCCTCAAAAAAAAAAAAAAAAAAAAAAAAATAGGATGAGGAAAATAATCCATATTACATATAAAACAACACAAATATTACAAATTATGACATTAAAAAGAGCGCAAGTCACTGGTATTTCTTAAGGAACACTGCCCAACAGCGACACCCGCAGGTAAAGTTACAGCAGGAGTCATGCCTCCCTTTGCTCTCATAGAAAACCATCAGACCCCCGGCATGCGGTGGGTTTTGTGGGGGGTAATTGAGAATGAATGGGGGAAAGTCACGTGAGGGGAGGCAATGTCTCCATCACGCTATGATTGGATGTAATTGGTTATGATTGGATATGATTGGTTTGTGCCTCTTGTTGACGTACGCGTTCCGCGCATCAGTTTGAATTAAATGATGGCGTCAATGGGAAGACTAATTGAAAAGTAAACAGATCACCCAGTTAGACATCACTGCTTTATGTCACGTCAAAATCAAATTTGAAATGGACTGAAAACACAATGACTGCAGGGGTTTTTAGTGCAATCAGCTTGGTGAAATTAAAAATACAATTCGTGTCTGTGACAGACGGTGTTTACGGAGCATGACTGATGATCCAAAATAGCCTAAGTTGACTATTAAAAAGAAAAACATCAATACACAAAAAAATATATATTGTTTAAATTATTATTGCCTTTAGTTATTATTTTGGAATTGTATTTGGTTCCTTTTTTTTTCTTTTTTGATGTAATGTAAAGTAATGTTCATTTAACAAGGAAGATGTGTCAACGTTAAGAGTAATGCACATGAATTTACATTGATTCATAAATAAATAAAAAATTTGCCTACTCATTTCAGAACAACACTGCATGCCACTGACGCAGACGTATGTTCAAGTGTTCGTTTTCCCAATGAGTTCGGTTTTAGTTGGTTATTTGATGCTATAAAAATGGGGTGTGATGTCATGATTGACAGCTGTGCTTGTGATTGAGTCTGCAGGAGTGTGGGAGGGACCTTAAATGCCTTGATGTAAGAACTCCGATATCCCTTGCTATTATATTATATTATATTATATTATATTATATTATATTATATTATTATTATATTAGTGTATGAGATCTAATCTGCATGAATGGGGTATTTACTTGTTAAACATCTATTTGCTCTTTTTTTTTTTTTTTATCCAGTACCTACATTCTAAGCAGACACACACAAACAGAAACTTTAAGGTTATTTAAGGGATAATGATCAATAAGTTTCCTGTAACTCCCCCTACATCACCATAATGAACATTGCTTTAATTAATCACAGTGCTGCAGTTAGTGACCATTGCTCGTAAAGCCACATCAGCACTACAGATTCTTCTAAACCCTGTGGCCTATTTTGTAAGCCAACAAATGCTAAAATTGGATGCAAACCGTTCTGATCCACACAAAAACTTAAGTACAACTAGAAATGGTAATATGAGCTTCAGAACTACCATCTGAGGTTTTTTGGAAATGCAGTCTCAAACGGTTTACAAATACTTCTATTGCATCACATTTCTGTTGTGGTGTTCCTTTGTTACTGAAAATCATTTTGCAGGAAATACATATATCAGATCTGGAAACTGCTTGGTAAATTGGAAGAAAAAAAAAAAAGAAAAAAAATATTACATGTACACAAAATTTTGAAGTCTTTAGAAACAATTATCAGACAGACATATGCAAATTTTATTCTTCCCAAAATGTTATAAAAAAATAACTGAAAATAAACACGTGAGAGCGTATTATAGGCTATATGACATACATAGCCAGAAATGACAGCACTACAGCAACACACATCACTGCAGATGAGTAGCTGAGTATCTCTTCAGCAAGCCAACGTGCAAACTGTTGCAAATGAAACTGAAAAAAGGCGTCGCAGGCCCTCAACACACAACCATCTTCACTGAAAGTAGGGAGACTAAATTATCTAACCAGTGCTGATGCTGCTCTTTCTCCTATTGAAGTCTTTGATCTTGAAATTAACTGATAATCAATAAAATGCAGTTCATATCTGTTGCTTTCGTTGATGTGAACTCTGTTAAATTTGCATATGGCGCAGAAATTGGTAGTTCGGACTTGGCAAGTTCGACTCAGGAGAACAGACTCCTGAGGACGGGAGGACGCAAGTCCGGTGATTCTGCAAATGATACAGCAGTGTACTTGATTGCATCACTCAGCTCGCTCTGACTACTCCAGTTATCTCTGTATGTATATTTTAGGCAACAATAAAACAAAATATTTTATAAAGCACAACTCTGCCTCTTTTTGTTTTCATTTAAAAAAAAAATTGTAAAAATTGTGTGGTTCAGGCAACGCGTTAATTGATTATCTTCACTGCATGTATCTTTTATAACAAAATGAAATATAAAAACACACCCTGCCTCTTTTCATTTAAATTTTAGGCAATAGCCTATGTGCATACTCTGATTATCTTCACTGTAATAAAATAAAATATAAAACACAACCCTGTCTCTTTTTGTTAAATGTCAGTTTTAATGATCAATAATAGCCGCTATAAAAGTATAGGCCTAAGTATAAGGTATAAGAAGCTATACAATAAGAAATAAAGCAAACAAGTCAGCGCTAGTAAATAGTCTAAATATAGAGGCTAAAGTTACCAAAACGATTTGCCAGGGAACAAATTACAGATTCATGAGACCAAAGACTGCCCATTAGATATACAAAAGACGAATTATTATATCTCATATTTAACCACTACAGAGACATCAGAGCCAGCGGCAAACGTCAGCAGGATTAGCCGAGGTAAGGCTGTTCTCGACTGGGTACATGAGCGCTGAGCGCCCAGTGATCGCCTGATCTCACAACTCCGAAAACGTCAGATCAAATTTTCAAATAGGCGCTATCTTTATCAATAAGCCACAGATTTGAGCTTTAAACCAGTACATTCTCACCTGAAAAACTCTTAAAACTACATTTCATTAAATAATAACAGAAATATGTTTAAATTACACAGGTTTTCTCCTTTGCTATTGACGCTTGCTGGTTAGTGCGAGATGCATTCTGGGATACCTGGCTGTCTTAATTCTGCACAAGTCACCTCTCGATGCATCCTCGATAAAAGGATCTATAACACATCCGGAGATTTGAACTGTAATTGCCTCGATGTGAACTTTGAATTGGAACAGTACTTGGGCAGTGACCGATGACGTTTCACAAGTCCACAAGAACACATACAGACAAGAACGCATATTGAGAAATGGCCAGAACCTTATAATTTCAAGGGGACAATATGACAAGAAAAAGCAAACCCGACCTAATTTCAGCACTGTGTTCAACACAACAAAAGATCTGTATAAGTGTTTCTAGATAACTAACAAGCTGTAGTCATTGAATGGCTTTTCTGAGGTAAATGTTACATTATGTGACATTGTTTATAAGCGGTTTTATTGACATCTTTCTGCATTTGAAACACTGATTGAGCAATTACAAGAGACATGATACATTTCAGTAAGTTGTTCTGTATCTTTCAACATACCTTCTGATGTTCATTCATGTTTATTTGGTGCTATAACTAATAAAGAGGAAGAGATGATCGGTTCACGAGCCGCTTGAACTGAGGCGCTACAGCCATCAGTCACACCACATTAAAGTGAGTCAAATTTATTGTTTGAATTTTAGAATAAAATGCCATTGTTGTTTTGTCACAAGATGCACAAGATGAAACCAGGCCCATGCATTATATAAAATGTTTTTTTATATAAATATATTTTTTATACAAATTTTGTGTACAGAGTTGTCAGGACAATCATCAACAACCTCAACCTTAGGTATTAGTGATGGTAAGATTCACTGATTCGCATCGGTGCATCAGTATCAAAGTTAACGATACGATGCATCGATTTAAAGAAGTGTGCATTGGATACAAGTTGGCATTTGTATTGTGATGCATCGGTTCTAACATAATTGCATCGGTAAAAACCTAATTATTGATATATAATTATTAGTAGATGCGCAATACTTTTATTATTTAGAAAGTGACCAATAATTTGTACATTTTTTAATTATAGATTGATTTCTTCTCTCTAAACTGTTTTCCAAACGCATTCTCGCATCACCACTGCTGCTACGTGAATATGACGTATCACAACACTACGGAGACCGAGGCGTGTCAAGAGTCATAGAATATAGATTAACATGGCACTACAAAGGCCTGTTTGTGAAAGGGCCATGCATTAGAAGTCAGAAGGCATTACGTTCATTTATGATTTGCTGTCTGTCTGAACCAAAGAAATATAAGCTAACTATCTGTACCATATTCAGGGCCCTATGATTTCCGCAATGCAGAAAACACGGACGGAATCGCGGAATCCATTCGTAAAAATGGACTTTACTGTATGACGCAGAATGTCATGGAATTTGTCAAATTTTGGATGAATAAATCAAAGTAGGTGGGTACACTTACATCAAATTGCGATATGGACTAGTGTCTGTGAATATTAAACCGCAAGAAGGCAAAATAAATATATGAATCTTGCATGTTCTGCATGTCTCTGGCGCAGACCTGTGAAAATGTTTACTATACATCCTGAAGCACGTGTGACGCTCGCAGTGTTTTTTACAGCATCTGCCATCTTACTGTATGGCGACATGAACACAAACTTCATCTCCAGAGCTGCTCTGAGAGCATTTTACCGTTTAAAACTATTGTCATATCATATACACACAGAAACTTCAAGATTACAGCAACCTGTCAAAATAAAAGTTCGGTTTAACTTGTAACACAAATATAGCCATATTATTTTCATTTCACATATTACTATTGTAGTACTATGTAGTCACTGTTGTATTACTATTGTACGGTATAATGTATTTCTTAATGACAATGTAATACTACTACTAGTACAATCATTATTAAGACTTTAGTTTTGAAGGAATAATCACACAATTTTACAGTAACAGTAAACTTTGTTTGCAAAAAAAAAAAAAAAAAAAGAAAGAAAGAAAGAGTTTATTTAAATTTAATTTGATTAAAAGTTTTATGCCTTCATTGATTACCAGAAAAATTTAAATACACAGCACAGAATATCTGGGAAAAATTCATAGGGCCCTATAATTGTAAACGAATTAATAAAGTTGCTTTTTATTAACTCAATTAATTAGACATGTTTTTGATTAAACCATTAAAATGGAATCCAGAAAAATTTAAACAGAAAACAGAATTTGGTAAAAAGTAAAAATAAAATGGAATATTTCAAGTATTTCATAGAGCCCTACATATTGAATTGTATAGCATCATATTTTTTCCATTGCATCGTATCGCATTGTGTTGAATCGAAATTGGATCGCATCGTATCATAATAGGGGTGAATCGTATCGCATCGATAGCTGCTTTACATGTATCTTTTAATGTATCATATTGTTGGCTATCCATCGAGATGCGCATCTCATCGGCCTCAGTTATGGAGATGCACATCCCTATTAGGTATAGCCTAAAGCCATAGTCCTATAGCTTGAGCCACGCAGCATGTCATTTCACTCCATGAGGATTTTCTCAAGATCTCTGCATCATGTTATGGTGTGTGTAGGCTTGTTTGAATCGAGACAAACTGCTCTAAATAAAGATGTGTTTTTCACCGTGGTTTATGAATGTCTCACAAAGTTACAAAGCAGTATGTGGTGCAAAAGCTTCATCTTTATATTGTTTACATGTGCATCAGCGGCAACTTTTCACAGTTTTACTGTACCTCATCATATTGCGATCGGTCAAATTTAGTAACTCCCGATCAAGTCATAGTATGTGATTGTCAGCAGATACAGATCTCTGACCAATCGATCAGCGCATCCCTATCATGGCATTATGGATATTGTTTTAGATGTTTTCAAATATGTGAGATTTTTACTTCAATGAAGGGGAGATTAACGTGTCAGTTAAGATTAGAAACCTGTGAAACTTATTTTTACATGTTGAGACTTAGGTAGTGGCCTAGTTATCTCAAACACCCGCAGGGTGCAAAGAGTATCTTACAATATACAGCCTATGAATCCAAATACATCCTGTCAAATATTTCCTGCAGGCATCATAATAGTTATGACTGCCAGGATCAACCAGTAATTTGCATAGGAAAAAGGAAGGCAACAGGTTAGCATCAACTTGCTGGATGAAAACCATTACTGCATTTAAACAAACTATCGATTTTATTCTCATCCTAATAGAGGGCTATGATCACCGGGAGGTGAAGCCATTACTGGGAAGGTGATGTGTAGCCTATAGAGTAAGCTAATATGTGTCCTTTTCCATTTGTCAATGCTAGTGTTAGCCACCTTATACGAAGGGGGAGCTGGGTGTTTTGGAGACAGGAACAAGGGGGAATTATCTATTAATCTTGAATGCAAGCCAAAGGGCAAAACATGCTGAGGGAAACATGTTTCTGTATGAGCAATCACCTGAGATGAGGGTCTCAACTGTTCTACTGAAAGGACACGAGAGATGTCCACACAAAGACACTGTGCACCACACACACACCCACACACACACACACCTCAAATGAGGGCATATTTAAAAAAAAACCAATGCAGCACATCTTATTATAAGCCAATACACAAATTCGCATAGCAGGGCATCTGCACAGCATTTCTGAATTTATCTGAAAATTAAAGCTTTTTTTGTGTCTCAGAATATTTTCTTTGCAATGAATTTGCACAGAAGAACATTACCATGTCACAGAGACACAGTATTGCTTTATATCATGAAACATGACTGATTTGTGTCACCATATACAGACTGCACATTTCACATTGTTGTCTAATGTGAACTAGTCACGCATAGCCAGACATTTGTCTTGCAGTATAAAGCTTTGTGTACTTTGCAGTTTACTTTGGAAAACTTGGTGTATGGAACAGAAGACCATCAAAAATATATAGAGTTGAGTGGCTGTTGTCTCTTTTTAGTATGAGATAAAATACAGACAGCAATCTATATATAAACTCAACAATAGTAAAGATCAACAAACATGAATTTAGATAACAAAAATCAGCTGTACCTCGAGTGACCCAAATTTGAGTCCCAGCTCGCTCTTGTTCCCCTCTCTCCTTTCCATCTAGTTTCCTATCAAAATAAAGGTGAAAAGCCCATAAATAAAATAAATAAACAAAGAAACTCTGACAATGTATTGGTGTTGTATTTATATGAATTCAAAACAAACTTTTCCACTATTGATCTCAGACTTGGACACCCATTTTTTTTTTTTTTTTTTTTTTTTTTTTTTTGTATGTGCAGCGTTCTGGCACTTTGTTGTACAATCTTTATTGTACAAAATTTAAATTTGCAAATGCAATACATTCCAAAATATCTCCTCAATATAACAATTTTAAGCAACTTCAATCTGCATACAAATAAATGGGTGTGTGCTGTGTCTAACCAACACAATAGTTCACTCAACATTTTAATTTGTCTTTAACCCATTTTATTTTGGACATAGTAAAGTTCAACACCAATAGAAATTGGATTTTCTTCAGAGTATTATGAATTCTGAACTCTGTTTTACTCTTAGAAATTGCGTGGATTGAATTGTCAATGGTCCGTGTACCTTCGGATAATTTGTTTTCTTGTTTTTGTCTTCTAAAAGGAAAAACGAAGAAACCGTTCATTTATCGCATATTCGACCCTTCTCATGAACATAAATAAACAAACCTCACATCGTTTTTTCATGTTTTTATTTATTTTTATCACACTTTGTTCTAATCCGCCAAATGGAAAAACAATACAACCAAAATGGATAAACAGATTGAATATTTGATCTCTACATGGGCGGGAAGTGCAGATCAGCAGTCCTGTTGTTTTGAGCTTATTTCATTAACACTGAGTATTAATTGATGTCTCTCAAAACGTTTTATTTTTTTCTGCCAGCTAAACTTCAAAAGCAAAGTCACAGATAATTGTGAAACTCGCAACATAGGCGCACAGAGTAGTGGTTCATTACTGAATGAATCCGAGTCTTTGAACAAATCGGTTGAGTGAGTGATTCACCAGCCATACAGCCTTTTTATTACTGAATGAATCAGCGTTTGGAACAAATCGATTGAATTACATGACTCATTCATTAACACATTGACTTGCTGCCACCTACTGGAGATATTTCATATTTGTTTCATCTTGTAATTTCTTTCATATTTCTGTACTCAAAGCACTGTTTAAAATATCAAATTAATCTCATTGCATTATGTATTCATTATGTATTATGCATTAGTTGCTGTGTAAATGCATTTAGCAGATCTCTCTGAGAAGCATTAAATTAGGTAAATTCATCTAAAAGCAACTTCATGTTGCTTCTATGCCACCTCTGCAGTGCAAAATGCCTTTGGTTGAAACAACCTATTGTGTCAAACCCTAATTTTATTGACTAAATTAAATTTAAAGATTGTATAGGCCTACATATTTAATAAGATTAGAAAACAAATCTATAGATATTGTGATAGATGGCAATAAATAGGCTATAAAAATACTCTTCACCTCTGGCTTTATTGTTCAAAGTGTTATTTCATAGTCTACCCTTGAATCAATTCTGCTCGGCGCGTCACTACAATGTAGCTTTTATGCATTCTCTCTGTGCTGTGCTAATTAAGCTAGGCTAATAGGTGTGCCAAATTGGTAGGTTAGGGGTAGTTGTGAGAGCAGATGCCACGTAAATTATTATTAGATACGATAAATTAGTATTTCACGGCACGCGAATTTATGTGTACACAGAAGAAAGCTCTGTCTGGCTCTGCCCTGTTAAGGGTTGTGTCGAGCCATTTATTAGTCTGGCTATTTGATGAGAGAGAGATGCAGTGGCAATAAGCTCTGTAATAATCGGTAGGCTACAACTTAAAGGGTTAGTTCACCCAAAAATGAAAATAATGTCATTTATTACTCACCCTCATGTCGTTCCACACCCGTAAGACCTTCATCCATCTTCGGAACACAAATTAAGATATTTTTTATTAAATCCGATGGCTCAGTTTGGCCTGCATTCAAAGCAATGACATTTCCTCTCTCAAGATCCATAAAGGTACTAAAAATATTATTGAAACAGTTCATGCGAGTTCAGTAGTTCTACCTTAAGATTATAAAGCGACAAGAATACTTTTTGTGCGCCAAAAAAAAAAAAAAAAACGACTTTTCAACAATATAGTGATGGGCCGATTTCAAAACACTGCGTCGGACCTTTACGAATCGAATCAGTGACTCGGAGCGCCAAAGTCACGTGAGTTCAGCAGTTTAGCCGTTTGAAAGGAGATCCGAGTCACTGATTCGATTCGCAAAGCTCGGCCCATCACTATATTATTGAAAAGTCGTTATTTTGTTTTTTGCCGCACAAAAAGTATTCTTGTCGCTTTATAATATTAAGGTAGAACTACTGAACTCGCATGAACTGTTTTAAATATGTTTTTAGTACCTTTATGGATCTTGAGAGAGGAAATGTCATTGCTTTGAATGCAGGCCTCACTGAGCCATCGGATTTAATCAAAAATATCTTAATTTGCGTTCCGAAGATGAATGAAGGTCTTACGGGTGTAGAACGACATGAGGGTGAGTAATAAATGACATTATTTTCATTTTTGGGTGAACTAACCCTTTAATAAGATGACTGTCTATTCCGTTGCGCGTGCGGAGCTGATGACAGCACGGCTTGATCTTTGGTTGACCAATCAGCAGAAAGGGGTGTTTTATTCCCGTCCATGTAGAGATCGAATATTCAATCGGTTTATCCATTTTGGTTGTATTGTTTTTGTATTGTGTGATAAAAACGAAAATAAAAACATGAAAAACCGACGTGAGATTTGTTTATTATGTTCATGAGAAGGGTGGAATATGTGATAAATGAACGGTTTCTTCGTTTTTCCTTTTAGAAGACAAAAACGAGAAAACAAATTATCCGAAGGTACATGGACCGCGAATAAAGTAACATTTGAAAACTCGACAATCTCTTTTAAATCTCTCGTGGGTCAATATAGATGTATACTGGTCCATAAAAACATTAAACATACCTGTAGAAAACGATGAGATCAACACGGATTGGACCTCTGCAGCGTTCTGGCACTTTCTTTATTGATTATTTGACCGTTTGCCAGAACGTAACTTCCTCATCAATCTAGCGTAATTCGCCACCTACAGACATTTTAAAGAAGACGGTTAAAACTAAGTAACATTAAAATTTAAAACAACTTTAAAGTCTTAAAGGGTTAACGTTAGTTTACCCAAAAATGAAAATTCTGTCATACTCACCCTCATGTCATTCCAAACCCAATTTCGTTCATCAAAATAAATGCATATGAATCGAGCGGTTTAGTCCACATTTTATGAAGAGAAAATTTCGCTTTATGAACAGATTTAATTTAAGCTTTTATTCACATAAACACTGATCAATGCACACTTCAGTTATGGCGGAAGCTCATATGAAATTGATGTGAGAACCAATGAGGTTCATCCTCGTGTGTTACGCAGCACGTTCCCGCAAGAACCGATTGAGGTTTGTTCTCACACGTCAAACAGGTACAATTGAGCTTATTTTTATGTTTGTTGATTAAGGTTTATATATTATTTAAAGCCTAAATTCAATCTGTTCATCATATAATGGGATTCAGTCTCTTTGGAAATTTTGGACTAAACCGCTCGATTCATATGGTTTAGTTTTATGATCACTTTGTGAGTGAAGTGACAAAGTAGTTGGCGGACAGAAATCTCTTAGATTTCATTAAAAATATCTTTATTTGTGTTTCGAAGATGAACAAAAGTCTTGGGTTTGGAACAAAATAAAGGATGAGTAAATGATGACAGAATTTAAATTTTTGAACAAACTAACCTTTTAATTGTTAAAAGTGAAGAAAGAAAGTATAACTTTGGGGTGCCTATTATTATTCTATAATTATGAGGTGAAATGCTGTCTTTATGATTGTGTATTAAAAGTGGGGTCATAACATGAGAACTCAAATTTGCCTTGATCTTTTGACATACAGTATAAGAGGCCTTTGTACCATAAATACATCCTGCAAGTTTCAGAGCCTAAAACTTCCTCATTATAAACAAAGCATTTATTTAATCAAACTCCAAAATTGTCTCATTTTGATATTACAGGATCGTTGACGTCACACGGGTAAATACATTGGCATATGGCTGACATCAAAGCCCCTTTCAAGGAAAGTCTTTTCACTCAGTGGCCATATTTGCAACACCTCCAGGCATCTTTTTCAGGCATCCAAGACTAAGTACCATCTACTTAAATGGGGAAATACTGAAATCTCAAAAACTGCTTGATGAACTCAATTTCAAATCAGCAACAAAATCTGACATGAACTGTCCATAAATGTTGTTTCTGCCAACACCGGATGTGCGCATCATGTCAAAAGCAAATTGCCATTAAAATCACTGACGCTGTATAGCAATGGGTACTCAACAGCCCGTGGGCCGCATCCGGCCCGCCAGCATTAAATTAGTGGCCCGCATCATGCTACATATAAATGTATTTTTATTATAATTTGCGTTCAAAATTAGCGTGAATATTACTTCATATTTTTTACATGTACACTAGGGTATGCGTACAGTGCGCGTGACGCTGTAATCATCAGCAGAGAACGCACATAGTGTACGCGAGCAGCACAGTTTTTCTAACCGCAAAGAACAATATAGACTGAAGGCACTTTGCACGTGCGTATTGAATAGTTTTTGCACTAATTTAGTTTGTCCACAAGGTGTGAGGGGATTAAGATACCAGCAACTCTATTTTAAATGAGTACAAAGACATTTTATTGTAAATATTTGAGCGAAAAAGACTAGACAAGCATGAATCTCTCTAGTGCGCATGTGTCGAGCACTTGTGTTCGTGAACGCTATCAAAGGCTCAAGACTGTGCGCACAAGTAAAAAACAAAGTAACCTTATTTTTCCATCATGTAATGCAGTTGACATTCCTCAAACTTTGCAGTGTGTAATTTGCCGATAGTCCTCTTAGCAGCATGAAAAACAAAACTTTTATTCTTAAGGTCAATGTGTTATAAACAGAAAGCAAGCAGAGAACGCTCCCATTACAGATCTGTCGTCA
This sequence comes from Ctenopharyngodon idella, assembly GCF_019924925.1. Classification (NCBI taxonomy): domain Eukaryota; kingdom Metazoa; phylum Chordata; class Actinopteri; order Cypriniformes; family Xenocyprididae; genus Ctenopharyngodon; species Ctenopharyngodon idella. The sequence continues at coordinate 2,398,567 of NC_067235.1, read as the reverse complement.
CATCATTGAGCTAAAGGAGAATATCTTATTTATCATGTTTACAATGTTGGTTATAATTAGAGAATTCATGAGATTGTGATTGAACAAAAAAAAAAAAAAAAGATTTTTGGATTCTGACCAAATTAAAAGGAAGGTAATAATAAAACCTTTGAGCGACCCTGAGTATAAATAGGCGCTATAAAAAGTGTTAAAAAGGTGCAATGGAGTATAAAAAGACTATAAAAAAAGTGCAATGTTTTCGTCTTACTGACAAACTGTCTCAACATCCAGACCTAAAATTACTTGTGAAAACAAGACATTTCAATATGAATAAGGACTTATTTTCATCAGTTCTTGTTTTTCTTTATGCATTTGTACATTAAAAATACAGCAAGACAAGCTATTAATCCTTTTTTTAAATGCCATTTATCATGTTCAGTGACACTTTAAATAGGACAACCATTAAAGTACTAGTAAGAGTATTAGCTAGATAATAAACTGCACTTTTAGTAAATACCCAGTAAGACTACAAATATTGTCTTAAGTAGGCCTAAATAAAAGTCTTATGATCCAAGTTATAATTTGTGGCCCTTTGCATTTAATGTGGTTAAAATGCGTCCCTCTTGGCCTCCGAACATGAGTACCCCTGCTGTATAGAGTGAAAGAACATTCCCGTCCAGTTTAACAGCTCGTTTGGGTCTCTGTACAGACTTAAGAAGGATCCCAGCATCGGAAACAAGTGGATGGTTTCTTTTTAATTGCGTCCTGGATCGCGTCAGAGGATTGTTTGTATGGAGAATATGAGTGCAGATCGTTTTGTAAATGAGGCACAGTGTAATGGAGAGTTTGCGAAGAAACTTTTGTTGAAAGATGAAGCAGCCGACTGTACTGGATCTGACAGCAGCTGCATCACAAACCGTAAGTAAATGATTTCATTATGCTTTGTCTGTAGATGATGGTTTTATATGGATAATGTTTTCAAGACACTCAATCGTGAGCAATAGCCAGTTGATAGTGTTTGCTATGCAATGACGTTAGCCAATCATAAGTGATCATTTATTTACAAGCTATAAAGGGGCCGCGCCTTAAAAACAGATTGTTTCAGACAGAGAGTCAGAATGAAGGCTGAAAAATAATCTTTTTGTGTGTGTGTGTGTGTGTGTGTGTGTGTGTGTGTGTGTGTGTGTGTGTGTGTGCAAAAACTTTATTAACATTATAGGCGAATAACAAAGAATCCATGTCATGACCCCTTTAAAATAAACACCTCTCTGAGCTGATATTCAGTGGGAAAAAGGGAGAAGAATGCATAGGATTGGAAAAAGGCAGATTCAAACTTGGGTCTGTCAAATCCAAAGCTAAATCCACTGTCTTTATTCTCTACACCACTGTCTCAGTTACTAATTGGTTTCTGGGCTCTTTGAACTTTGTGTAAATAGGCACTCTGTAAAAAGTACAAAAAATGTGTTCCATTTTGATTGTAACCAGTCTGTATCCACAGTGCTGGTGAAAAAGTGTCCATCAGTGACATAAAATTGGATAGTACAAAAGCATGGCTGAAGTAACACTGTTCAAAGGTTTGCTCAGTGAAGTGTGAATCCGTTGACCTGACATATGTTCTTGCAAGACTCAATGTTCATTTTTAACAGCTGGAAACCCATTTTTCTGTCAACACACCACAAAAGAAAGAGAGAGAGAGAGAGAGAGAGAGAGAAACACAGATGATAGATACTTTGACAACATCTATTGCTTGCATATTTCATATTCATACACTTGAGTTTTCAGCTAACTAAGCAGGACTCGTCCTATAATGCCCCCCACAGCTCATGCATATCTGGCACGTTAAAATAAGGACGCTCCCCATCACTGTAATTCTGCTTGTCATTTGTATTATTGTCATCATTATAGTTCTCCTTTCTTCAAGCCTGATTTGAAATTCCAATGCTTTTTTTGTCACTGTTTTCCACTCTTTATCTAAACACGCAGCCATTTCCTCAAGGGGTTGGTATTTATAGACCAAGAAATGTACATGGCTTATTTACTGTCATCATATCATCCCAGCTGTCAAGTAGCATCTTTTGCAGACTAAACCTTTCCCATATCTGTGTACTCATAATTGATTCTGTGTTATATCGCCACCAAAATACCGTGGAGATAACCGCG